>NC_068278.1:25761603-26361603 GCF_025860055.1 Xyrauchen texanus
TTAACAAACTGGGGGGAATACACTTTGTTATGTTGTGACTTTGAGTGCACCTCGTTACCAGTTAAACTTTCAGCCTTCCATCAGCAAGTGCTGCTCTATTGGAAACTATTGTTCAAACAACTTCACTCCTCACAACACTCCAGTTTTGAATAGTAGATATATAAAATTTGGCAGAAAATCTGTATATCTTGAAGAATAGTTATCTAAAGGGATTTGGGCTATTGCCCATTTCTTGGATGATAATGGAAATTTGTTACTGTATAGAGTGTTTTGTGAGAAATTCCAAGTACAGTGTACCGTTAATATTTTTAATTGAATGATTACAGCTATACCACTTCCATTAAGATTAATGGTTAAAGAAGACATGTTGTACTCCAAAATCTCCCCAGTACTGAGACAGCTCTCCTTAGAAGGTTATGATTTTTGTGATAAAATATGTACAAACAGAGTCATTAGAATTTTTTTTTTTTACAGGCTTATTACCCAAACCCAATTAGACGGGAATACGTGCGTAAAGATTTTGATAAGGTTGAAATAAAAAAAATTAGGAAAAATTATTTGTCTTTTCCTCTCCCTCCTAAAGCTAAGGAGGTGAACTTCAACATTTTAAATGAGATTTATCCTACTAAAGAATTTTTAAGATTGAAATTTTATTTTGATGTGAATAATTGTGTTTTTTGTGAAACAAATATTGAAAATCTAGAGCATGCCTTCTTTGATTGTGATCTGGTGCCCCTTTTGGAGTGAGGTGCAGAATTGGTTAAGGTCTAGGAGGGTTGAACTCCCACCTCTCACGTGGAAGTTAATTAGGTTTGGTGTTTGTCTGGAAAACAAAGATTGTGATTTTGTTATTAATTTCTTGTTATGTTTTGGAAAGTTTTTCATACATAAATGCAGATGGATTAAATCTAAACCCAACTTTAATCACTGGATGAATGAAGTTAAACTCTTGTGCAAATCTTTAAAATTTGTTAAAAATCAGAAAGCCCTTAAACTGATTTCTCTTTTGGATACGTTTAAATTAATTTAAAAAGTCCCTTTTATTTATTTTTTCATTTTATTTATTTTTATTTTTTTTTCTATTTAATTATTGGTTTGTTCATAGTGTGTTTTCTGTTCTTTGTACTAGCTGTGCTCAACCTATGGCTGAACAATTGAGGTTATATTCAGAGATTTGTTGATGTACCTTGTTTGTTTGTGTTGTTGAAGGATAATAAAATTTTTTAAAAAAAGTATGTCGAAACAATTTACGGCAATTGTAGACAGTAGTTATTTGAGAAAATTGTTATGTATATTTTGATAAGTCACTTGTGATTTGTGTCCTTTTTTTGGCAAAAAAGATGACTTTAATAAGCTTTAAAAAAAAAAAAAAAAAACTTCTTTGAATCACGAACTTCAGTAGAGTCTATAAACTGATTGGCCGTAAAATGAACCAATCACAAGACATCTTATGGGGGGGCACCTGGGGTGGCCAATCGAATTTCAGGGGGCAGTGCCCCTGGCCACCACGTAGACCCACCCCTGCAGAGACAGGATTATGTTCAATGATATGGCAATAAAACATACAAAATATTGGCTTCTTAAGCCACTTTTTGTAATGTCTATTCAGTGTTTTACTTGTTTGTAACAATAATATTAAGTCTTTGAACTACTCTATCTTCCTGTTGGACTTTTCTCATCAAAAATGTATATGCCATTAATTTTTTTACTTAATCAGCAAATTTAATAATAAAAAAAAATAATTTAATCAACTGACAGCCCTAATATTAGGGCAAAAAGGCTCTTTTAGCAGCTCTACATGTTGTAGACCCTACCACAGAGGATAATCAGGATTGCCTTAGGAAGTTGCATTATCTAATGGACCACCTCAAACAAAAATGCCAGCAGCTCTTTCAGCCTAACCAAAATCTTGTAATAGATGAACGTATGGTCAAGTCTAAAGCTCGGTCAGGATTTAAACAATACATGAAGGGCAAGCCTACTCGGTGGAGTTTTAAATTATGGGTAAATTCAACATCAGACTCTGGGTGTACTTGCATTAATGTTTACACAGGTAGTCATGATGGGCGGGTCACTGACTTGGCCATCAAAGTAGGTGAATCATTACTGCAGCCATTCAAAGACCAGGGCCACAATGTTTGGTTTTGACAACTTTTACACATCCCCAGCTCTTATGATTAAGTTTTTGGAAATGAGAACTAATGCCTGTGGGACATGCAGCGTGAATCGTAAACTGCTTCCAGCAGAATTTAAAGACATCAAAAGATGGGAACGCAAGACAGCTCGTGGGGATATGAGGTGGTGTAGGATTGAGGGGAATATACTTGTAATTCAGTGGAAGGACACATGTGCAGTTACATGCCTCTCCAATTTCCACAATGAAAATGGCTCAAACGAAATTACTAGGTTTGTAAAATATTATGGCGACTGGACAAAAGTAGTAGCCCTCCAGCCCACTGTCATCAGCGATTAGAACAAAAACATGTGCGGTGTTGATAGGTCAGACCAAATTATAAAATCTTACGAAGTCCAACAAAAAAACTTGGAAATGGTGGAAGACTCTTTTTCCACTTCATAGACATTGCCGTCATCAATAGTTTCATATTGTTTAAGGAATGGCAACACATTCAGGTGCTCAAATGGAGTATTTGAGGAGTGGTCATGTGAAATGTATCTCAACATTCTAAATGTTTGTTTTATTCAGTTTTCCCACTAATCACTAGAATTGTCATAACCTTTAAACAATAGATTATATTTCTAATCTGTCTGCTATTCTACATTGCCCACATTATGTATATTTCATACACTCTTAGTTTCCCTCTAGCTTGTAATTAAAATATTTCAAAATGCAGTTGTCTGATGAAGTATGATGGCCAGAGAAGATTTTTGTAAAAAATTGCTGTGTGAAATCTGACTGATAAAAGATGATTAGCATTAAATAATCATACATATATTTATATAATTTGAAAGCCCTAGTTCTTTTCTTCAAAATGGTATATAGAGTTCAGGTGTGTGATGTAATAAGAATATGAATATAATAGGAATTTAGATATGAATACCTTATTCTGGCACAGAATGGAATTTTCGGAACTTTGGGCTCAGGCTGGAAAGGGTTAATAAGAGAAACTTACTATATTGACTTTAATTTGATTATTTTTTGTTTTGTCTGACATTTGTTTTACCAGTGGCAAAATACGTGAAGAAAATGAATTCCAAACACCACCTCCTTGTTAAACTCATAAATGAGCTGTACTGTCCATAGACTTTAATAATATCAGGAGAACTGAATGGTGTAGAGAGGAAAGTAAGGACAATTAGAGTCAGGCCAGCTTGTGAGATGGGAGAAAAATGGCAGCAGGCCAATATTCACTGTTCAGTGAAACTGATCTAAGAAGGGGGAGCTGGGTTCAGAATAATTTAATTAAGGCTGACAGAAGCGCTCACCAAAACCTTCAGACACAGGTGATTCTAAAAGGTCATGTGATACATGCTATGGACTATTACAATCACAACTAGTGAAAAATTCCACAGAGAAGAAATTTATGACATTGTTAGACGATTTCTAAAATGTACTATCATTGTAGTGTTTGCCAGTCATTGTGTTTATCATTGAGTTACCCACATTATACAATATATTTAGCAGTACTAATGAGTACTGCTTTACCTTTAAAAAAGTAGTGTAATTTGTAGACTTTGTACGGCATAATATAAATATCACAGAAGCTCAACAATTATGAACTAACAATGTAATTCTTTTTACTGTATTTATGAATCTTGGTAAATGTAAATTTTATAAATATACAGTATAGAGTACTATTGTTCATTGTTAGTTTATAATGCATTACTAATTTTAAGGTATAATAAATGAGATTTTAATCTTAAAAAAGTATTAGTATATGCAGATTTTAATATAAACCAATATTAATAAATACTGTAGAAATATTGTTCATTTTTAATCCATGTAGATGTTTTGTTTTAAAGGTGCAGTATATACGATTCAGAAACCTTTGTTATTAATGACACTTGTGGCTGTTAAGTGAACTGCAGCCAGCTACCTGTTGCTCGTGATCATGCACACACTCCATGGGGATGTAAGCATCGACCAAAACAATGATGTAACATACAAAGAGACTGAACGTGATTCACTGACATCATGCTGACAGATGAGGTAGCATAATTCAAATTAGACCGTTATGATTGTTTTACTACAAACTTTGAGACTGTATATTATATTTGACTCTCCAGTGCTGGAACAGGGCTAAAACAAAGTGTGGATATAGGTCTGACTATGCGAGACTGTAGTTTGAAGTAATCACTTTTCTTTGCATGATACATTGACTGCATTTATACGATAGCCGATGTTGGTGTTAGCTAGCTAGCCAGCTTTATCAATAGCTGTTAGCTAAATTTGATGGATGATGACAGTCGCATTTTTATAAAATATATTGTACTTTATAAATATGTTGACTCAATTCAGTATTGATGTGATTTCATCACAAAGGTAATTTTGATATATCGATGTGCTATTGTTTTATAATAATAGAATATATATATATATATATGTTCTGTATAACCAAGTTACATTGCATTATTTTGAACATTGTTTAGCATTCATTTAATTTGTTATTGTAGTTTTCTGGAGTCCATCTCTAAGATAATGTTACCTAGTTTTGCAGTTTGTTGTCACTGTTGAATAGTGGAAGAGAAGCTATTACTGTCTGAGGCAAGGCTCTCAGGAGTGCGCATAAACATCAAATCCTTTGGATTTTCCTGGCAAAAGCGGGAATTTACCGTTTTTAAGTTGCATTACAAGCCGTTCAAACATTGGCAAAAGAAAATGTGAACATTACATGAAAATTGCTTCATATTACACATTTAACTATTAACGTATAGAACCGTATTGCAAGATTTTATGAGATAACTTTCAGAAAACTTTAAATTTCAATTAATTGCATTAACACCAGAGAATATAATGAGATTAACTGTAATAAAAACTACTTAGCAAAAAAGTCTCCTCTATAAATACGGCAAAATGAAGTGACAAAATGGACAGTCATTGGACCTTGAATGTGACAGAACAGCACTGCAATAACTCCTTACTAGACTTGTTCCACTCCTCACTCACTGATAATGTGCACCATCTCAGGTAGACCCTCTCATCATGGCCAATTCTTCCCCCTGTGAGTGCTTTATCTAAGCTGGTTTGAGACTGTTCAGCCTCATTGAACATCAATGGCCCTCCTCTTCATCCCCTCTAACCAAGCCATCAGTGCCAACATCCCTTAGCACCATGGCTATAACAAAGGCTGGGAATCTGCTGCACCACAGGATGTGGAAAGGAAAATGGGGGTAAAACAGACGAACAGAGAAACCTCAGACAGAATGAGAGGAAAAGTGTGATTTGAGAGAAGCAGATTGTTTTGTGTGTGTGTGTGTGTGTGTTAAAAGTACCATTACTGCTGATAAAAAATGATATTGGGCAACTGACATTTTGAGGTGTTTGAGGTATTTTTTTTATTAGAAAAGTTAACATTATAGTTTGTGAAGGTAATAATTATGTCAAATTTCAATCCAATCAGCCTAGACTTGATTTAAAGAAATTTTGACAAGCCCAGATTAGTTTTGTTCCTATAATCTGATTAGTCAGATGGGGTTCCAAGAGTGCTTTTATTTCATTTAACAGCACTGGGCACACTTCATTGTTTGTTTCACTGCACTGTGTTTGCGATGTTCCAGACAATCTGAAATTCTGTGTGTTACTCTGCGACACACAATGGTTGATCCTGCTTTGGCTTCTTTTGGAACTATTTTTATTCGTGGAGGAAATGTTTTTTTTAATGAATGTGTCTCTTTAAGTTACTCTTTAAGTTAACTTAAACTGGATTGAACATAAAGATGTCCAGTAGCCTCTCAGTCTATGCTACCACTGTTGCAATCAGAATGTAGATGGAGAGACAATTGGGCATTGTTGTCATGCAGCTCTGTATGCAGTGTTACTGAACAGAGTAGGTGAAACAACACGTTTTTGTAAAAAGCTTTGGTTTGCTATAAAAATTATGTAGGCTATTGGGAATTCCTTGTTCCACTGAAATGCATTTTCAAAATTGCATTACATACATTACTATCGTCAGTTTTACTGAATCCTCCCTTGTTCATTTAACTAAAAAAACTTGTAACCAAGTGAAATTAAATTAACTGAGTTGTTTCAATGATTTCAAGCTTTACTTAATCTACCTGTGCTGGGACAACATAAATATGTTTTTGTTTGGTTAACTGAAACTAGGCAGGGGATTTATATTCCCAGCATGATTTGCATGGCAGTCAATATATGAAGTAAATGTTACAATTAAGTGTTATACAATGTGTCTTGGTGCAAGATGAAAGTAAAGGATGAGTGTTTAATATTTTGTTGAGATTTAAGAGTTTCTGTTATGTTTGAGTTTTGGTTACCATTATGGTGAATAGTGGAGTTTAAGCCAAGGTGAGGACAGGTACAAGGTAGGAATAGTTTGCATTGCTTAACTCTTTGAGTAATTACTATGGAATCAAAGAATAGTGTTTACCATTAGCATTCATTCAGCATGATAGCATTCACAGTACTAGCTAGTTTAATGTAAATTCATAAATTTTTGTCAATTTAATATGTCGAATTTAGTAATTTATTCAATTAGGCTCCCTCTCCTTGAAGTATTTAATTTTTCAAATTTCAATTTAAGATTACATGGTGATTTTAATGTAATAAATCTAATTTCAAACATGTGGAACCACTGTCCATGATTAGATCAAATTCTGCCAAAGAGTTCAATTTAAAGTTATGTGCCATCAAAGTTCGCTTACTCAATATTTCAAATTAAGAGCAATTAACATGCATGTGTAGTACTAAATAAAAATCTGAATTTTCTACTAAATTAAACTTGTTTAGTAACTTACATTTTTTTATATAACATTACCTCCTATTTTTTAGTTCTGCTAACTTATTAGAGGTACTCAATAACTGTTTCTTGTTTATAGAATTTTGTATAAAAGCAAAATCACACTTGCAATGATGCTGTTGCACTGAATATCCATTCAGCTTTGATTACTTGTAATACCAATGTTCAAAATAACAACACTAATTTGTGTTAAATTACTTAAATATAAACAAAAGCTGTGTAGTTTGGGAACATAACATAGAGATTCAATCAGAAAGAGTAACTTGGACTCAAAGCAGACCTGTATTTGATTAAAAGTTGGTATGTTAGGGTGAGCATACAACTTCCCAATACTGCAATAATATGGTCCATGTGACTAAACTGAGTTCCCCATCTATTTCACACTTTGTGAGCAGCCCAATTGCCATATTTATTACACTGACTCAAGAAACAGAAAAGTAAGGAATTCATCAGCACTTCATTGTAACATAAGGCAGAATAAAGGCGAAGGCTTCATTCCATGACAGGGTCCTCATCTGAATTTACAGAGGCAATAATTTGTCACCAAGATTCATGTCTAAGCCCGTCTCTACAAAAAAAAAAAATTAATTTCCAAACTCCACCTGGGCCATGTGAACACTTAACTTTGTAATAAAGAAATCCCTTCTAGCAATGAAGACCGAAAACATTCCAGGCATCTTTAATATACTCAAATACAATTAACCACAATGCAATTGCTCGCTAAATCCAAATAATGACAAGGAGCCATGTGCCTGTAACATTGGTATTGATATATCCCAATAAATTGTTATTGAAGCACAGATCAAATCATAATTTATTTCAGTTGTGTTGTGCTGAGATATTTCCACCAGTGTCTGCCATGATTGTTCCAACCAAAGGCAGCGCTGGCCACCATTGAAGCCACCATTGAGAATTGTATTGTATTGGCATGCAGTAAGGTTCCCTAAAACACTAAGGCAAGAAAATATGGTACCAGGTGGACCCATTTATAGAATATGATTTCCGCTGGAGAAGCAAAATATCTCAAAGTTTGAATACTGTTACATTAAAATGCACCTTAGCAAACAGAACCCAGAATATCAGTTGTATTATGGGTCCATTAAAAAGGAACGGTTGCAAACTCTCTCAGCTGCAGATTAACAGATGCTATCAATTTACTCTAATATGGTAAAAAAGCATGCAGCACAAAAGGCTTTGCAAGTTCCTAAATTACTGTGAAACAGAAAGAAAGAGATGAGGATGCAGAGTGATTGAGGACAGGGTGATCAGGCACTTTATGTCAGTATTTTTGGAGGTTCACATGGTTTAAGCCTTTGAAATGCTTTGAAATATAGCAAAGCACAACGTAAAAATAATTCTTAATTTTTCTTAAGGTGAAGTGTGTAATTATTTTTTATGTTGAAATACAACAATGTGGCTCTGTAGTGCTATCAAAACATTGCTGTTTGCTTGAGCGTCCTGACCAGCCTGATATAGCAGCACTGATTCAACCAATGGAGTGGTGGTGGTGTAGTGGCTAAAGCACAGGGCTGTTAATCAGAAGGTCGCTGGTTCGAACCCCATGGCCACCACCATTGTGTCCTTGAGCAAGGCACTTAACTCCAGGTTGCTCCGGGGGGATTGTCCCTGTAATAATTGCACTGTAAGTCACTTTGGATAAAAGCGTCTGCCAAATGCATAAATGTAAATGTAACCAATGGCATGAGTTTGGGGTGGAACTATCTGTCCAATGAAAGACAGGGGGAGTGTCCGTTCATTATTTTTTTTTAAATATTCAATATTCTAGCAATTCTGTTTAGTGGTGCTTGTGGTGCAAAAATTACACACTTCACCTTTTAAAACAGTTAATTTTAGTGACGTACCTTTAACCTGAATGCCTATGCGAAAGTAGACATCTGCGCTGCTGAGATAACGTTCCACCAAAATAAAGTACCACTGCTCCCAGGATGGTAGTGGAACCTCCAGTTCACAGGGGACGTTCTCTCTGCAGTCCATAGCACTGGAGTTATGCACCGGCGGAGCCCTTGACCGGATCTTCAGCAGAACTGGACAGTTCTCCCCACTTCTGTTTTTTGTATTGCAGTCCACCAGCTGTACCTTCACCCGAGAGATGTAGTTTGGGATGAACACTCTGCAAGAGAAATGGAGAGAAAATGTGTCTGAAAGCTGCACTGACTATAGTGGACATTCTATCACTTATACTCATAGAATGCATACATTTTAGGATTTCATGTGAAGTGAGCACTATATGGACATGTGACCACCTCTGTAATAAGAATCCCTAATTAGTTGCTATGAATATACGTGTTCACTTAGTGAATAAATGTAAATTTAGTAAATGCTAATGTCACAATCCAACCACCTGTCCACTTGACCCTATACCCTCCAACCTTCTGCAAGATGCCTCTCCATCAATCTTACCCACACTCACACATATTATCAATGCATCTCTCACAACTGGAAAATTTCCCAATACATTCATGCAGGCTTGAGTAACCCCACTGCTTAATAAAACAGCACATAACTCCACAGATGTCGACAACTACAGGCCGTCCTCTCTCTTACCCTTCCTATCTAAAACTCTTGTGAGGGTTGATTTTAACCAGTTGTCTGCTTTACTCTCACAGAACAACCTAGTCAACAGACATCAGTCTAGCTTCAAAAAAGGACACTCAACAGATACTGCCCTCTTGTCAGTAGCTGAAACCCTGCGACTGGAGAGAGCTAACTCCAAATCATCCGTCCTCATCCTCCTTGACTTGTCTGCTGCATTCTACACAGTGAACCACAAGATTCTCCAGTCCAACCTCTCTGACCCTGGCATCACAGGAACTGCACTTGGATGGTTTGTGTCATATCTCACTGGCAGATCGTTCAAGGTCTCCTGGAGAGGAGAGGTTTCCAAGACACACCAGCTGACACTGAGGTTCCTAAAGGATCAGTGCTTCTCAATGTACACAACATCACTTGGACCAGTCATTGAGGCACATGGCTTTTCCTACCACTGCTACGCAAATGATATGCAGCTTTACCTGTCTTTCCAGCCTGATGACCCTACTGTCTCCACTCATATCTCTGCCTTCCTCTCTGACATTTCAGCCTGGATGAAGGAATGACACCTTCAGCTCAACCTTGCCATGACAGAACTCCTTGTGATCCCAGCCAACCCATCTGTTGACAACAACCTCACTATTCATCTTGGTTCAACTACACTAACAACAACCAGAACAGCCCAGGACCAGGGAGTGGTGGCAGGTGACCAGCTTAATTTCACTGCACACATCTCATCTACCCACCTCTTTGGACCCATTGCAGTTTGCCTACCACAACAACCACTCCACTGATGATGCCATTGCATCTACAATACACACTGCTCTCTCCCATCTGGAAAAAAGGAACACATATGTGAGAATGCTGTTTGTAGACTACAGTTCAGCATTCAACACCATAGTGCCCTCCAAGCTTGATGAGAAACTCCGGGCTCTGGGCTTAAACAGCTCGCTGTGCAGCTGGATCCTGGACTTCCTGTCAGGCAGATGTCAGGTGGTTAGAATGGGCAGCTACAGCTCCTCATCACTGACCCTCAACACTGGAGCCCCTCAGGGCTGTGTTCTCAGCCCACTCCTGTATTCACTGTACACACATGACTGTGTGGCAACACATAGCTCCAATACTATCATTAAGTTTCCTGACGATACGACGGTGGTAGGTCTGATCACTGACAATGATGAAAGAGCCTACAGAGAGGAGGTGCACACTCTGACACGCTGGTGTCAGGAGCACAACCTCTCCCTCAACGTCAGTAAAACCAAGGAGCTTGTAGTGGACTTCAGGAAGAAAGACGGAGAACACAGCCCCATCACCATTAATGGAGCACCGGTAGAGAGTGTCAGCAGTTTCAAGTTCCTCGGTGTCCATATTACTGAGGAACTCACATGGTCAGTCCACACTGAGGCCGTTGTGAAGAAGGCTCACCAGCGCCTCTTCTTCCTGAGATGGCTGAGGAAGTTTGGAATGAACCACCACATCCTCACAGGGTTCTACACTAGTACTGTAGAGAGCATCCTGACTGGCTGCATCACCGCCTGGTACGGCAATAGCATCACCCACAACTGCAAATCCCTGCAAAGGGTGGTGCGAACTGCCAGAAATATCATCGGAGGTGAGCTTCCCTCCCTCCAGGACATATACACAAGGCGGTGTGTGAAAAAAAGCTCGGAGGATCATCAGAGACTCCAGCCACCCGAGTCATGGTCTGTTCTCACTGCTACCATCAGGCAGGCAGTATCGCAGCATCAGGACCCGCACCAGCCGACTACATGATAGCTTCTTCCCCCAAGCAGTCAGACTGTTGAACACTTGATCTATCAGGATCAATAATTACCACTGCACTTTATTCATCTATAATCTCACACTGGACTGTCAACATATTCTCCTCAATACAACTACTTATATATATTTCATATACTCTTTACTTATTGTATATTGTGTATTCTATATTTTGTGTATTATCTACTGTACATTGTATATAATTATTGTGTTGTGTAAGTATGTGTACATTTGATATGTAAATTGTGTTGTGCAAGTATGTTGTTTACTGTAATTGGTATATGTCTCGTCACTGTCATGACTGCTATGTTGCTCAGAACTTCACACAAGAATTTTACCTACTGTTGCACTTGTGTACATGGTAGTGTGACAATAAAGTGATTTGATTTTGTTTTGATTTGATCTCATCTACCACCTGGTCTTGCATGTTCACACTCACAACATCAGGAAAAACAGACCTTTCCTGTATGAATATGCTATAGAGCTCCCAGTCCAAGATCTTTCATTTAAAAACTGGACTAGCGTAATGCTCTGCTGGCTGACCTTCCAGCTAACACAATTAGCTACTGCTGATGGTCCAGAATGCAGCAGCACGTCTGGTCTTAAATCAGCCACATTTTGTCACACCACTCTTGATTTCACTCCATTGGCTACCTGCAGCTGTCCACATCAAATTCAAGGTGTTAACTCTGGCTTTCAGGACAGCCAATGAACCTCACTCTCTTACTTCTGTTCCTTTCTTCAGGTCTATGCTCCAACTCGCTCCCTGCAGTCTATGAACGAGTGACGCCTGGTGGTCCCATCACAAAGAGGCTCAAAGTCTATTTCACAATCGTTCACTTTCTCTACTCTGCTGTGGTGGATTGAACTTCCAACCTCTACACAATCTGCTGTTACCTTCTCAACATTCAAGAACCAGCTGAAAACACATCTGTTCCGCAAGCACTTAACCAACCCACACTCATTTCTCTTACTACTGCACTTAACCTGCACTTAATGTACCAAAAAGAAAAATCATTGTCTGTCTCCTTCTTCTGTGCTTGCATCTTTACTACTCCAGCCACTATGAGAACTTGGCAGTCCTATACTGCAGTTGTTGTTAAACTTTGCATGACAAATTGCTAGCTGTGTGTCTCATTTGTAAGTCACTTTGGATAAAAGTTTCTGATAAATGACTAAATGTAAAGGCAACCTGCCAATTAAAGAATAATAACTTACCTACAGTACACCTTAAAATGGAGTTAAACGAAGTGGAATACAGAACATAATCTCATATTCTATTTAAATGGTTTAGCTATAAAAGTAAATGGGCACAAGTCACTGCCTAAGAGTGTGATTATGAGTTACAGAGAATGTACTGAGAATGAGCCAATTTATCTAATAATATATATTACTAGGTTTATTGGAAAGGCAAAGCAATTTTTGAAGTGGAATGTGTTTTGTACTCTCAGGAAACATGTATGAGTAATGCAATAGCATGATATGGCCATGTCTTAATTTTCTAAATTAATAAAGTCTAATGAGAAAGAAAATGTAAGTTGCACTTTAAAAAAATAAAAATAAAACCGCATATCTTCATTCTGGGCCATGATGCAATTGACTTTGTTTCATATTTTGTTCTGGTTTTACAATTAACAATATGAATAGTACAGCAAATGCCTAATAAAACAGAACACAATTTACTGAATGTCACTGAAAAGAATGCTTCAGAAAAAAAATGTTGCTTGAAACATAAATGCTGTCTATGAAATTTGCCCTGAAATTGGGAAAATCATTTAATGCAACTTTAATTGATGCATCAATTTTTCCAATTTTATGCACCACTGTTTTTTTTTTTTTTTTTTTGGTTTGCCAAATTCTGAATAATACAAATTATTTAGGAAACTTCAATTAATTGTCTCATTGTCTCAAAGATCTTTTAATGTTAATATTTACATTTTACCTGTGTGCGTATGTCTTTTATTAAATATAAGATCATTCTAAACCATTTAATTAAACTTAAGAAGAGCCTGTTTTCACTAAAATGGATACTTCCCTGAAAAAAAATGCATAATTTACTCACCTTCATGCTGTTTCAAACCTCTATGACTTTAAAGGAACTTAAAAAGAGATGTTAGGCAGAATGTTAGCCTCAGTCAATGTCAGTGTCAGAGATTAACTTTTATATTATAGGGCAATATTTGCCCCTTGGATTTGATTTTTGGGGGCATTTTTTACCTTTTATAGGGGCTTTTTTTATATTTAATATTTTAAAACACATCTGTCTCAACTGTTTGTCAAATACATTATTTAGAATTTATTTAAGAATTTACCTCTTACCTTAAGAATTAAATCGACATCAATTAATATTTTAGTTATACATTTTAATACAACATTAAGAACTATATCAGAAAAAACTGAACAATTCATTACAATTGCATTATTGTATTTTTGGGTGCATTTAATTGCCATTTGGGTCAATTGTGCCCCAAGCCCCCGAAAATGTCTGATCTGGTCACAGTTCACTTTTTTTGTATGTACTGTAAAAAAGATGCAATGCAAGTGAATGGTTACTGATACTAACATACTACCTAACATCTCCTTTTGTGTTTCACAGAAAAAAGAGAAAGTCTAACAGGTGAACGTCATCAACATGGGAAGAAAATTATGATACATTTGTAATTTTGGGTAAACTATGCATTTAAAATAAATCTTGGTAACACTTTACAAGGTACCACTTTACAAAAAGGTTCCATTTGTTAACATTAGTTAACAACATTAGTTAGCGTGAACTAACAATGAACAATACTTTTACAGCATTTACTAATCTTGGTAAATGTAAGTTTCAACATATAGTAATTAATAGCTTTTTTAAATCAAAAGTTAACATTAGTTAATGCAATATAGACAAACATTAATTAACAATGAACATTTGTATTTTTATTAACTACCATTAACAAAGATTAATAAATGCTGTAAAAAATATTGTTCATTGTATGTTCATGAAACCTAATTCATTAAAGATTGTTAAAGAATGGAACCTTATTGAAAAGTGTTACAGAAATCTTGAACATCTTACAAAAAAACAATCCATTGTCCATCTGAAATGTTCAATGCAAATTAGGTTATAATTCTCTATTTGAACTTAAAAGGCACTGTGAAGATGAAAGGTATATAGCACAATCTGGAGTATTCCACCTTGCTGGTTAACAATATGTCTTCTCAAGGGAATATGTATCCTTGTTGTGATGTAGATGAGGGTAGAGCTCTCATCGACTCAAGAGGACTTCTGATGGTGCAACAAGCAATCTTAATAGTGCCCAGTGTCCAAGGTCTTTTCTGTATAAACTCTTTAAAAAATGCATTGCAGTACCTCTCCCTCCTCCTCAATTTTCCCTTTTTTCATTTAGAAAGACTTTAATTGATAATTGAGAGCAGAGATTTAATATCTGGAACTAATGAGAGTAGAAGCCTAAAATGAAGGGAAGCTTCCGCGGATGTGCATGGAATAGTAAAGTGATAGGTGCAGAAAAAAAGAGACAGAAGATGAGAGATATTGTTAGTGTGTGCACTTGTGTATCTGATAATGGCAACACTTTATAATAACAGTACATGGATAATCATGAATTAATAGTTACCCGTACTTCCGCATCAATTATTGATGCATTAAGGAATGGACTAATCAGGACCTAATGAAGAGCTAAAATTAACTACAACATGAGTCATAACGGTCACCTTAATCACATGTTAGTACATGTTTGATATTAAATGCAATAATTAACATTAGGAAATAAACTAAATCAAACAGGCTTTATAAGAAAGAATGTGAAGTAATTCAACCTTGAATTAAATGTGCAAAATATATTACACCGCAAAGCAATTCCGCAAATACCTCGAAACGAGCATAAAAATATTAAGCTCAAAATATTAAACCCCATCCCCTCGTGTGGGAGAGAGACAGCAGGCGTTCATGGCAGAGTTTTAATTCCCTTTGAAGTCTGTGTGAATATTAATTCCCTACCACATGCTTCTAGAGTTGGTGTTGTTGAACTGTCCTTCAATCTTGTACCTGTACTGGCGTTTGGCTGCTCTGTTAGTTTTGCGAGCATCGCTATTAATCCACGGTTTCTGTTTAGGGTAGATCAGTATTGTTTTGTTCAGCACCACATCATCAGCACTTCCTAATGAAACATGTTACGGTATCAGCATAGACCTCGATGACATCATAAGAGGTTGAACAGAACATCTCCCAGTCCACGTGATCAGTCATGTAGTGTAGAATTTGATTGGTCTGACAAGCACTGGATCGTTCTGAGGGCAGGTGCTTCCTGTTTGAGTTTCTGCCAGTAAGCGGGAAGAAGGAGAATGGAAGAGTGGTCCGTTTGGTGGCCAAATGGTGGCCAAATGGTGGGTGGAGGAGGAATTTGTAGCCATCCCAGAAGGGAGAGTAGCAATTGTCCAAACCCCATCCCCTCGTGTATTGAAACTGTTAGGAATTCCTTGTCTTGTTTCACTGTTGCCCTCTGTCTGCCATTTTTGTCACCTTTGCATTCCATAGTTTTCACTTTTGTCCCTTGTTTAGCTCCACTGTCTCACTTGTCATTGTTTAGAACTACACTTCCCAGAATCCACCTGCCATCATCACTGCCATTTTGTTCATTGTTTTCACCTGTGTCTCATTCTGTCATCACTCACTGTGTATTTAAGCCCTGCTTTTTGTTCACTCCTTGTCGTTCGTTGAATGTTGTTAGCCTGGTGTGTGTTCCCTGCCTGTGTTTTCTAGTTTTATGTTTATTTCCCCATTGAGGGTTTTCCTTTGTTTTTTCTTGCTTGTTTATTTAATAAAGTGTAACTGCGTTTAGATCCGCATCTCCTCGTCTGCCTTGCTGCTCAATCGTGACAGAAACTGATGTGTTGGTAGTATTTCAGTGCTATTGACTTGAAGTTGGCTTTGTTAATGTCCCCGGTCACAATGAATACGGCATCAGGGTGTGCATTTCCTGCTTGCATTGGTTGGAGCTTGCAGCCCAGCCGTAATAGGCACCATATTGTAGCTACTCCTTTTTTTGAATTTCCCAGCTAAGCTGGGATCAGAGCACAGGGTCAGCCCTGATACGGCGCCCCTGGAGCAGATGGGGTCATGCTCAAGTCATGACATGATGACAATGCATTAACAAGTCATCAGTTGATAATAGTTCATGAGTAGTTAACAAAGAGTTAATGATGTGCCCCACAAAGTAAAGTCATGACATGATGCATTAACAAATCATCAGTTGATGGTAGTTCATGAGTAGTTAACAATGAGTTAATAATGATGTGCCCCACCAAGTAAAGTCATGACATGATGCATTTACAAATCATCAGTTGATGGTAGTTTATGAGTGGTTAACTATTAGTTAATAATGATGCACCCCGCTAAGTAATGTCATGATATGATGATGCATTAGCAAATCATCAGTTGATGATAGTTCATGAGTCGTTAACAATGACTTAATTATAATGTGCACCACCAAGTAAAGTCATGACATGATGATGCATTATCAAATCATCAGTTGATGGTAGTTCATGAGTAGTTAACAATGAGTTAATAATGATGTGCCCCACCTAGTAAATAATGAGGGTGGATCATGGATTAATGGGTAGTTAATTAGTTTGTTATGATACACATGCACTAAGGTAAACCAGTCAATTTTAAACCAGTGAAATAAAGACCAAGATTTTTTAAAGATCTGCTTATTTGAAAATACAAATTCACCAGCATATATGACATTCAAAACACAACATTTAAAGAGAAAAACACCTTTAATGTGAAGAAAAAACAATACTGAATGTCATGCTTTAAATGAATTAAATCTCTTTTGAAACATATATAGGCTCAAAAGAAAATGTCTCAGTTACTGTTTTGACCTCCGTTCCCTGATGGAGGGAACAAGACATATAAGGAGCTGAAATGCATCCACTGATTCAGGTTTTGTTCTGAGGAGCTGAGACAAAGTCCCAGATATTTCAGCAGGTAGTATAGCGTTGTGGCAAGAGGGACACAAAGTCTCATTACGGAGGTTACAATAGTAAACGATGACGTTCCCCATCTGTCACTCACTCAACATTGTGTTGATGTAGTTACTCTAGGGGTCCCAATAGAAAAATAGCACAACAGCTGAACCAGGTTAAATGAACTGCCGATGCAGGTGCAAGCAAGCTACTGCGTGCGGAATAGCAGGTGCATCAGTCTGCACGTAACTATCCCCAATGCCCCACAAGACGTCGTGTAGTTGATGGGGGCGATGTAACTAGCATGGGAGCAGGACCATCCAGCCGCGGTCTTTTCTCTCTTTGTTTTATCTGAGTATTCCATTTTGCTGGGGCCATCTAATTCTATAATGCACATCGGGGAAGGCATTTTTTCCCTTTCCTATTCTTTCTGACCCCGTGGAGACCACATCCTGCCTGGAGGGGAGGTAACATATGGCAATACAACACGTGAACTCCAGCCGCACATGGAAGTGGCGAGGTGGTAGGTCCGGTCTCAAAGGGGAGGAGCTCTACAGACACAGCAACCGGGGCAGAGAGATTTCTGCCCAAGGGAGATGCGGGTGTGCCAACAGGGTGAACGTAACATGGAAAAATACATCACAGGGGGTTATGGGAGTAACCGGCACCTATGGAGTGGCATATTAGTACCCATATCGGTTCAGGCTGCAAATTCCTCAGCCGAATTCGCGAGCCACAGGGCTTGGGAGGAAGGACATCCAGGGTTCACGGTTCGTGAACTCACATGGGAGATGAAGCACATGTCTTCACCTCATGGAGGAGAAAGACGCTATATGCAAGCGATACATCCGGCCAGTTGTTCCATATTACCAAACTTACCGGTTCGTACCTGACAAAATACAGGACAAAACTGGCTCAACTGGGTCTGTGCAAGTAGGCATACTGGGGGGAACGCTGCATTCGGCACCCCAGCCCAGCTTGGAGGCATCTGTGGTGACCACAATGAATCTGGACACTTGCTGTAGGGGGAGTCCTGCCCGCAGAAACACAAGGTCTGTCCAAGGGACAAATTAATGGTGGTAGACTGGCGTGATAGCCACGCGATGTGTGCCGCGGTGCCATGCCCATCACGAGACTCGAGTCTGAAGCCAGTGCTTAAGCGGTCTCATATGCATCAACCAGAGCGCCGTGACCGCCACCAAAGATGTCATATGCCCCAGGAGCACAGGAGCACAGGAGCCTCTGAAAGTGTTTCAGTGGAATCGATGTCATCTACTTGAATTACTTCAGGCAGTTCAGCACTGATTGTGTGCGCTCACTTGTGAGGCATGCTATCATCATATCAGAGTCTAACTCCATGCAGAGAAAAGAGATGCTCTGAACCGGGGTGAGCTTGCACTTTTCTCAGTTGACCCAAAGCCCTAGATGGACCTGCGACCTGGGCGCCTGGTGAACTGAATTGTGTAGCCGAGTCAGATGGTCGTGCTCAGCTACCGCAATGGGTTGGAAAGCGGTAGCCATGCGTCCAAGCTCCGGGCGAGGGGCACTCAGGAGAGACAATCACGTCTGACATACCTGGGGGTGGGGCATCATGGAGGGGGAGCAGGAAATGCCACGTCGAGGAGCCTTGCTTCATCCTGAGGTGGCTGTGCTGAAGGGAACCTCAAAGCACTTACCTTGTTCGCAGGGCCCTGGCTGCAAGTGTTTGGTGTCCGGTTGCCATGATAACAGCAGTCGTAAACACCGATTCTGTGACCCAAGGAGTGAGAAATCCACTCTTTTATTGAAAATGTGGGTACCACAGCCCGTTCGGGGTGCGCGAACACAAAACAAAAGTAAACATAGGATTTACCTCCTGGCCTTCCACCGGGGGACAGAGTGGTCTGGGTACCAGCTCCATGGTAGCAGCGGACATCTCCCTCCCTGGGTCGTCTGAATCGGGGTGGTAAGGAGCCTTCAGGGTCCTTGCATCAGGTCGTGAGGCGGGGGTGTCAGCTTCCTGCAGGGGGCTCTACACTGGGGCCAAAAACTGGGCTAGGGCTGTGGTGGAGCAGCCTGGGCTTTCGCAGCCACAGTGGGACACCATTGGTGAGCAGACGGGGTACAGGATCTTGAGCTGTGTTGGGGAAAGATGTGCTGTATCGCCTCTGTCTGCTTCTTCACCGCCGAGAAATGCTAGACAAACTCCTTGACGGTGTCGCCAAATAGGCCGATCTGGGAGATGGGAGCATTGAGAAAGCAAACCTTGTCGGTGTCCCTCATTTCGACCAGATTCAGCCACAGGTGGTGCTCCTGGACCACCAAGGTGGACATCGCCTGCCCGAGTGCTCAAGCTGTGACCTGCATCGCCCAGAGGGTGAGGGCGGTCGCAGAGTGCAGCTCCTGTATCAAATTGGGATCAGGACTACCCACATGCAGCTCTTTCAGTGCATTGGCCTTTTCTCAAAGATGTGTTTGGGGCTCCCAAGAGCAACCCCAAGTGTCACTACATGGACACAAAGTCGAGTGAGTGACAGAAGGGGAACACAAGCATACCTGTTAAGACACTCAAGACACGTTTAAATTATTTGTAAGGTGTGTTTCGTCTCTCTCAATATCTCCAGATGTCAAATCAGAAATATGGTAAAATATGCTAATGTTAGCACTTAGCCTAAAATGTTCAATTAAAATAACAAAATGAATTCAAATACTCCAAATAACATTAAACAATTGATATTGATATTATGAACAGTCTGACTTCAATTCTTAAATCAGTCCATCAAAACAACATTTAAATATGTTAGCATTACCATAGGAAATAGTGGCAAGTAGCCAGCCAACACCCGGAGCGCACCGCTTATAAGTGCCCCATGAGAAACAAACTCTCCACCTACTGTAGTTCCGGGCAGAAATGCAGCAAACTATCTGCACTAGAGTGAAGATCACACAATAAATTATTGCATTTTTACATGCACAAATGTCCACAGAAAAAGTAACAAAACAAATTACTTTTAATAACGACTGATGATGATGATGATCCAACCATTAATTTTTAATGTTATTTTTGAGGACTGATTAAACTCACAAAGTTACTAATTTATTTTAAGAATGTGAAATGTCAGAATACTAGTAAAGAAAATTATTTATTTCAGCTTTTAATACTTTTATCACATTCCCAGTGGGTCAGAAGTTTACACACAATTCTTTAACTTGGTCAAACATTTTGGGTAGCCTTCAACAAGCTTCTCACAATAAGTTGCTGGAATTTTGGCACATTTTTTGGTCAGAAAAAAAGTCAGGTTTGTAGGCCACCTTGCTCGCACACGCCTTTTCAGTTCACAAAATTTATATTGGATTGAGGTCAGGGCTTTGTGATTGCCCCTCCAATACAAATTTACTTTGTTGTCCTTAAGCCATTTTGCCACAGCTTTGGAGCTACGCTTGGGGTCATTGTGTATTTGGAAGACCCATTTGCGACCGAGCTTTAACTTCATGGCTTATGTCTTGAGATGTTGCTTCAATAAATCCACATAATTTTCATTCCTAATGATCCCATCTATTTTGTGAAGTGCACCAGTCCCTCCTGCAGCAAAGCACCCCGACAACATGATGCTGCCACCCCCATGCTTCATGGCTGGGTTGGTGTTCTTCAGCTTGCAAGCCTCACCCTTTTTCCGCCAAACATAATGATGGTCATTATGGCCAAAAAGTTCAAATTTTGTTTAATCAGACCAGAGGAACCAAAATGTAAGATCTTTGTCCCCATGTACACTTGCAAACTTTAGTCTGGCTTTTATATATGGCGGTTTTGCAGCGTTTGCTTCTTTCATACTGATCAGCCTTTCAGGTTATGTCAATATAGGACTGAATTTACTGTGGATATAGATTATTGTCTACCTGTTTCCTCCAGCATCTTCACAAGGTCCTTTGCTGTTGTTCTGGGATTGATTTGCACTTTTTGCTCCAAATTATGTTCATCTCTAGATGACAGAAAGCATCTTTTCCTGAGCGGTATGATGGTGTGTTCCCATGGTGTTTATACTTGCATATTGTTTGTACAAATGAATGTGGTACCTTTAGGCATTTGGAAATTGCTCCTAAAGATGAACCAGACTTGTAGTGGTCAACAATATTTTTTCTGAGGTCTTGGCTGATTTATTTTGATTTTCCCATAATGTCAAACAAAGAGGTACTGAGTTTGAAGGTAGGCCTTAAAATGCACCCACAAGTACCTCCAATTCAGTACACCTCAGAAACGTCTCGGGTTACAGGTGTAACCCTTGTTCCCTGAAAAAGGCGGAACGAGATGTTGCGCTGCTAAGCGCTACGGGGAACAGCTTTCGCTGTGAACCGAGCTGAATAATGTGTGGAACACGTCAATGGACATTGACCGGAATTTATAGCCTCGGCTGATGTAATCATTAGATGCACCTGAGGCCAGGCTATAAATGGATACGTCACCAGGTGTCGTCAGATACTTCTTTTTGAAGAGCAGTCCTGGGACGTCCCAGTGCGGCAAAGCAGCGCAACATCTCGTTCCGCCTTTTTCAGGGAACAAGGGTTACACCTGTAAAACAAAAGGCTTCACTACGATGTTGCGCTGCTAAGCGCTACGGGGAATGCAATACCCATGCCGCCGCACTTGGGGCTGTCCGGACCCCTACGGTTGTGCAGTGTACTCACAAAAACGCGAGAGGTCTCAGACATGAGCTTGAGATGTCGACTCAAGGGCATAAGAGCCCGGAGTAGCATAAACATCTAAACCATTAATTTTTTGATGAATGTGTGCGGAGAGGACCAGTCTGCCGCATCACAAACCTGTTCAGGCATGAGCTGAGATGTCGACTCAAGGGCATAAGAGCCCAGAGTAGCAAAGCATCTAACCCATAAAGTTTGATGAATGTGTGCGAAGAGAACCCTATCGCAACACAAACTTGTCATAAAAACTGATGAATGTGAGCGGAGAGGACCAGCCTGCCGCATCACAAACTTGTTCAGGCATGAGCTGAGATGTCGACTCAAGGGCATAAGAGCCCAGAGTAGCAAAGCATCTAACCCATAAAGTTCGATGGATGTGTGCGAAGAGAACCCTATCGCAACACAAATTTGTCATAAAAACTGATGAATGTGAGCGGAGAGGACCAGCCTGCCGCATCACAAACTTGTTTAGGCATGGGCTGAGATGTCGACTCAAGGACATAAGAGTCCGGAGTAGCAAAGCATCTAAACCATAAAATGTGATTAGTGTGTGCGGAGAGTGCCAACCTGCCACACCACAAACTTGTTCGGTGTCAGTTCAAGGGCGTAAGAGCCAAGAGTGGCAAGAACATCCAAACTATAACAGTTTAATGAATGTGCGCGGAGAGGACCAACCTGCCGCACCACAAACTTGCTGCAGAGGGAGACCTCTAGCCAAGGCTTTAGAGGAGGAGAGCCCTCTGGAAGAGTGCACCCTAAAACCTACTGGCTGAAGCTTGAACGCGCCTCGTGAGGCCCGGGCAGTAAGGTCCCTCACCCAAAGTGACAACCCGGTCACGGCTTCAAAGTGAAGAACTGCTGCCCTGACTTTACGCCACTAGCAAATGCGGTGGACATAATTCTGAAGGGCACAGACTGGACAAAGTCTGAGTAGTCTTTAGCTGCTCGGCATTACAAACGGCAGGGAGCAGAAGGCTTAGAGAATGACTGGCCAAGGGTCGAGAAAGGCACCTTGGGCAGGTAGTCAGGGTGAGGGTGCAAAGAATGCTCTTGGTCCTACCTGGGGCAACTCAAAACAGGCTGGCAAAAGAGACAGAGCCTGTAGGTACCCAAGTCTCCTTAGAGACATAATTGCCATATGAAAAACCATCTTGAGAGTCAGAAGTCTACCAAACGCTGACTCTAGAGGTTTTAAAAAGGGGGGTCTTACCCTATGAAGAGGTCCTAGCAAGGATGCCTCTTAGAGGGCACCCCGCCCACCAAGGCGTGGCAAGCCGAAGTGGGAGCCACATAGAACCTGGCAGTGGCGAGGCAAGTGCCCGCTGACAGTTCTTTCCACAGAAAATCCAGAACTGAAGCAAACTGGCAGTTAGCTGGTTCTGTAATTTGAACTTATTAGAAGGAAACGCATGCAGGAGCATTTGTGCCATGTATGCGCCACCACGATCAGCACCCCCGAGGGTGCTGGGTGACTCGGGGAGAAGTAGAGGAGACATTGCGCTATCAACAGAGGCGAAGAGGTCCTCTTCTGCCCTGTAAAATCTACCCAGATCAGTTCCAAGGGAGGGAGCCCTAGCACTTGAAATGGTCTCGATAACTTCAGGAGAAAGCCCTGTGAACCTCAGTTGGTACCCTACAGGGGCCAAGCATGAAAGGTTTCACAATTCGGGCCGGGGATGAATATGTCCCCGAGCCTGAGAAAGAAGGTCCTACCTGTTCGAGATCAGCCCAAGGCGGGCCGTCGAGGAGAGATATTAACTCCGAGAACCATATCCTGTTCAGCCAGCGCTAGCCATTAATAGGAGGCAAGACCCTTGCTGGTGAACATTGCTAAGACTCCCCGGAGCAGAGAAACCGGGGAAAGAAACGCACACAGACGCATTCTGGGTCATGTATGTGTCTTAACGTCCAGACCCAAGGGGGCTGGGTGATTTCAGGGAGAAGTAGAGGAGACATTGCGCTATTCATAGAGGCAAAGAGGTCCTCTTCTGCCCTAAGATCTCACCCAAACTTGTTCCAAGTGGAAAAATCCCGGCATTTAAAAAGGTCTCGATAACCTCAGGAGAGAGCCCTGTGTCCCTCAGTTGGTACCCTTAGGGGCCAAACATGAAAGATTCCACAATTTGGGGCAGGGATGAAATATTGCCCTGTGCCTGAGACAGAAGATCCTTCCTGTTTGGCATCGCCAAATGCGAGCCGTCGAGGGAAGAGATTAGCTCCGAGAACCAAGCCCTGTTAGGCCAGCGCGGTGCTATCAGTAAGAGGCAAAAACCCTTGCTGGCGAACTCTGGGCAACTACTACCTTAGGGTGGAGTTCTTAACTCCCCGTTGGTATTTTCTGTCTGGACCATAAATCTGTTCCCATATTACGGGCATCCAGGGATATAACTGACCTGAGTGACAGGAGCTTGCCCTGGGCCCTAAGGAGAACCCAACGTGTCAGAAATACAGCTGACAAGAATGTGGGTCTCCTTGATGATTTATGTAAGAGGCTACCGCTGCATTGTCCACCCGCACCAAGACATGGCAGCCTCAGGAGGAGGTATTTCAGGGCCAGAAATACAGCCATCAACCCGAGACAGTGACTGTGACAACCGAGCTGACGACCCTCCTATCCGCTTAAGCTGGGCTGACCACTTAAGGCCGCTACCCGCCCATCAGGGAGGCGTCTGTCATTAGCAGCCTGCGACAACAAGACGCACCTAGAGTGGGACCCAAGGCAGAAAACCGGGGTCTGAACCACATAGAAAGGGAACGAAGCCTGAGGCGCGTAACCCTATTTAGCCTAGGGGTTTTGGCCCTTGGAAGAATCCCCTGGCTTTTGGCCACAACAAAAACGGTCTCATGAGCAGAAGGTCCAGAGGGATCACTGTGGATGCATTCGCCCTGAGACCTGGAAATCATTGATACTGATAACAGTGCAACCTTGACCTAGCCTGACTTTGCTCAGGGTGATCTAAATGGACTCAATCCTAGTGGGAGACAGTTGTGCCTGCATTGAGATTGAACTCCATACGATGTCCCGATAGACAGTGTTCTGAGTGGGAGAGAGGACGCTTTTCTTGGCGTTGAGCCTCAACCCCAGAGAAACAGATGAGCTAAGACGATGCCCCTGTGCTGAACTGCCAGTTCCTGGAACTGCGCTAGGATCAGACAGTCGTCTACATAATTCATAATGCAGATGCCCCGGAGTCGCAAGGAGCCAGCGCTACATCATGCATTGTGAATGTGCGGGTAAAAATGGCTAGGCTGAGTGAAAGAACCTGACCCTGGAAGACTTCGCCCCGAAGTGAACCTCAGGAACTTTCCATGTTGTGGCAGAACTTCTAAATGAAGTATAGAAGTGCGTCATAAGATCGATGGTGACCAGCCAAACGAGTTGTAGGGCTTGAGACACGACCGTCTTGACAGGCATCATCTTGGACTTGAACACCCACGGGTAGTTCAAGCTTTAAGATCTAAGCCAGACGCCACCCCTCACCCTCCATGGGTAACGGAAGTATTTAGTGTAATAACCTAACTCTCTCTCTGGAAGGGGAACACATACCGTGGCCCCTTTAACCAGGAGAATGAGTTTTTGTTTTTACAAAAAAGAAATCCGGTTTACGGTAGTGAGAACACGCGTTGAAACACGGAAAACGGCGAGTGAATTAAATCCTGACGCCCTTATAAGACCCACAAAAGAATATATCCGGCAGGAGTTTCCACGCTGCCAGGATCTCTGAGATGGGTATTATATTTTAACACTTCCTGTTGAGGGGTTGTCGGGTGCTTCACATCCTGAATAAGATGCAGGAACAGCGAAAACACCCAATTTTGGTGGAAGTCTCTGCAACCCGAAACACCAAGAGGTGGCGGGAATGGGGGCTTCGAGGGGTACCGGGAGGGGTGAAGTGAAACACGCGCCCCGTCCCGAGGGGAGCTACCCCCTAATCTAGGTGCAAGACCGTCAGGGTTTTCACTTGGGTCTTGCTTCGGGGCTGGCGAGGGCGGCGAGACTGTCCCCAATCCCTGAGAGGAGGAGCACGACTCGCCACGCTTTGTTTTTGAGCCTCCCTTCAGTCAGGACCGAGGCGGGTCTGCGGCTTGCTCGTCAAGCGCAGAACCCACACTCAGGTCACCCAGGGGGTCAGCCTGGTACGCCTGTAAAACAGCATAGTGTGCAGAGCAGCACCAGCCTGACCTGCTGCTTGATAAGCCCTTCCCACTAAAGTGGAGGTTGTCCTACAAGGATTTGAGGGGAGAGAGGTCTACTTAAGTGACGATGCCGAGCCCGGCGAGAGATAGCCCGCAAGCGTGTCTTCGACCGGCGGCATCACTGAATACCGCCGTGCCTCAGCACCCACGACAGTCGAATATAATGACGTCGAGGGTATGTGAACACGGGAAGAAAATATATATATATATATATATATATATATATATATATATATATATATTTTTATTTTTTTTTTTTTTTTTAAGGGGTTCTCCATGAGCGAAAAAGCTCTTAATGGAGGTTTATCAAAGAAGGGAAGGAACCCATGAGGCATTCCCTTTCTTAGACTGGAAGATAAAATCTATCCCCTAATTTGGAGCATTTGGGGGTCTCTTTTTCGCGTGGCCAGACCAATCTGGCAACCGCACGAGTAACAACATCGAGCAATTCCTCCGTAGATTTTTTATCGTGGACGGAAAGCTCGGAGGCGAGAAGAGAATAGCGATCCACCTCATGATCCGAGAAGCGTCGAGATCATGTGAAGAAACAGCTGGGTTTGGGGAGAGAGTGAGAGAAAGGGATCAACCCGTCTCTTGCTCCTCAGCCAAAACCATGCAAGAGCCCCACGAACGATCTTCTTTTCGAGAGTGCTGACTCCCGGAAGCAAGCGAGGCGAGCACGATGCACTCTGCCTGTTAAAGCAAATCGCAGTGCTCGCACCCGCCCTGCTGCAACACGAGAGCAGCGTGCTCCCAAACAAACAACAAAAACTGATGTGTGTCGTCTTCAGCTATAGAGCGAGAAGAGGGAACACGCACCGTTTATGACTTTCAGTCATTCTCTCTTTTTAGAAATATATATATATAATATTTTCTAAACAGAAGAGAAAAGAGAACAAAGAACAAAGTTCACTGCACACTGTTTAACTGATTCTAACTCCCAACAGACGAAAGAAAGTTTTGACAGGGTGTGTGAAACACACAGAAACAGAATCGCTCTGAAAAAGGAGTTTCTGACGACACCTGGTGACGTATCCATTTATAGCCTGGCCTCAGGTGCATCTAATGATTACATCAGCCGAGGCTATAAATTCCGGTCAATGTCCATTGACGTGTTCCACACATTATTCAGCTCGGCTCACAGCGCAAGCTGTTCCCCCGTAGCGCTTAGCAGCGCAACATCGTAGTGAAGCCTTTTGTAAAGGGAACTAATTGGCTAATTGTCTAAAGGCTTGAAATCATTTTCTGGAATTTTCCTAGCTGCTTAAAGGCACAGCTAACTTCTGACCCACTGGAATTGTGATATAGTCAATTAAAAGTAAAAAATAAAAACAATCTGTGAGTAAACATTTGTTGGAAAAATTACATAATTAGTCATGCACAAAGTAGATGTCCTAAACAACTTGCCAAAACTACAGTTTGCTCATATTAAATCTGTGGAGTGGTTAAATAATGTGTATTAATGACTTCAACCTAAGTGTATGTAAACTTATGACTTTAACTGTAAATTAGAACTTTGTGCCACTCTATTTCGACTTAAGAAAATGGCAACTCACTTGTAGAGTACAGATCTATTGTGAAGTGGAATCATCTGATCAATGAAGTATCCAGGATACAGCACTGAAATCCCAATGAGCCTCTGAACAATGAGCTGAGGTTGAAAGAGGTACTGGCATTCTTCGTGAAGGCCCTTAATAAAAAAAAAAGGGAGAAAAAAGCAGGAAAGAGAGATTAGTTACATGCACTTCTCCTTAGCCTAAATCTTCTCCTTAGAGAAATTGTCATTGCATTTGCATCACCTTTGATCGATGTAAAGTTGTCTTGTGAAACACTAGCTTGGATCACCCATGTCACATATCTAAGTTAGCATTTTAAAATCCACATAAAGAGGCATGCATTGCGATTTATTTTTTATTATTAATTATTATTTAATGTGAAATCTTTGCAGATTTTTATCAAAAGGATCAATAATGTGTGTATTGTTACTGATATTTCAAAATGAGGATTTGCTGAATGGAAGCAACTTGTACACTATTTGTTTATAAATAAATCATACTGAAATGCATAGATACATAAGACTTTTGAGGTATTACATTGCAGTCATGTCCGCTACATTAAACTCAGAGCTTTGAAAATATATGGAGATATTTTTTTCTTGTGATCTCTTCAGATGGAGAGAAATTGTCATTGCATTTGCACCACCTTTGATCGTTGTCATGTTGTCTTGTCATATTGCTTATGCCCAACTGCACAACAACTCCCACCAGACATTGTAAAAAAAGAGCAAACACTAGCTTGGATCACCCATGTCACATATATAAGTTAGCATTTTAAAAACCACATAAAGAGATGTGCATATTACCCAGTGGTGGACAGTAACAAAGTATTTTTACTTCATTACTGTACTTAAGTACATTTTCAAGTATATGTACTTTTACTGAGTATTTTTATATTGGGAAACATTTACTCCACTACATTCTAAAACAAAATATCATACTTTTTACTCTACTACATTATAGAAATATATGTTACTCATTATATGTTCAAATGGAAAAACTTTTTTATAAAATAAAATAATGAAGAACGGCGCCAGATAGTAAGCCAGTCAGTGCATAGCGCAGCTTTCAACTGGCTGATTCGCCTTGAACGCTTCTGTTATGTAGCGTACCTACCTGGCAGTCCTCAGTTTACTTCCAAAATGGCAACAGTTCAGCAGCACCCTTGGCCTTATTTAAAAGATTTATTTGAGCTACTTGAAATAAAAAACTAGTGTTGTCTTTAAATGTCTCCTCTCCCTGCCCAGTCTTCATACGATTTCAGCTTTCAAGAATTTGCCATCAAATTTGAGGAAACACATCGAGGTAAGGCCATTTTTCACATTTTAAACCTAGTAATCAGCTAGATATATAACCTGTTTGCTTCTAGCTTGTAGACATAGACATAGTTTAAGTATTTGGTCATTTTAAGGAAGTTTGTATATACTGTATGTGCTTAATCATAATATTTGTGATTAATTATATGTAACTGAAAGGTCTTTGATATTTGGTAAATGTTACAATAATCTCTCAGTGTGTATCAGGGGTGAACATCAAAACAAGCAAAACTCAAAACAAGGCCTCGTTTCCCAATAAAGTTCTAAGCGGTTAAGAGCATTTTCTATGAGCGACATTATGAATGTTCTTTTTTTTTTTGGTGTGTTTACCAAAACGGCACTTAACATGAATGTGAGAGCATACCCTTTAGTGCTCCTTAATAGAGTTGTTGTCCATAAACGTGAAGTGCTGAAATTTGATTGTATAGTGCTGTTTGTCATTGTAACTTTATTATATTTGTGCGTACATTACATTAATGTCTGCTAAAGGAAACTCAGAGATTTGAATATATTTAAATATAATTTTATATTTGATTCAAATTTTATAACTTTATATAATCCATATCTTTATAATATTATAAAATCCATGACTTGTTAATGTTCTTCATGTCATGACTTTACTTGGTGGGGCACATCAGTATAAACTCATTATTAACTTCTCATAAACTTTCATAACTACATTACATTTTTGTTTGCTACAATAAACTCAGAGCTTTGAAATTTCTTAAATATAATTTTATATATAATTACAATTATATAGCTGATTTATATGTATGTATTTATGCAGTCAGCTATACATTTTTTTAAGTATTACATAAGACTGACCACAAGAGAAGGACATTTTTGGGTTCGTGGGATGACCGAACTCACTTTTCCACCATAAATTAATTGTTATCCAAACACATAAGTTTTATCACAGAGGAGCCATGCAAATTTTGTTTCATAGACATCACTCTGAGAAACAACGACCATCCAAATAGGGCATTGTAAGTGCAGTACAGTTTGTCACTGTGCAGTACAACATCATTGAACCATACAAAACTGCACTTTTACAACATAGTCTGTAGTAATACTGCAATCAGAGTGCAGTTTAACTGCAGTTTATTTTTTAAAGGGAACAACAGACTGTTGGAGTGCAAGGACAAGAGGCTTCCTTGGGGTTACTGCCCACTGGCTTGATCCCAACACTCTGGAGAGGGTCTCTATAGCACTACTGTGCAAACAGCTGATAGGCTCCCATACCTTTGATGTTTTGGCTTCTGTGGTGAATGAGATGCATTCAGAATATGACATCAGAGACAAGATTGTACGAACAACTACTGACAATGGCTCAAATTTTGTCAAGGCCTTTAACATGTATGGAGAGCAAGATGAGATAGACAACTCAGAAGCTAAAATGATGAAATCCATGATGGGTTGAGTGATGAGGAAGAGGATGCAGATGGTGTGGAGGTGGAGTTTCTTCTTTTTCTTACAAAATTATTCTTACAAAAGCTGTGCCGATCAACATTCTCATAGTGTCAAGCACTATGGCCATTCTTCTACAGCTGCAGAGGTGATAGAAGAAATATGCAAAATACAGCTAATTTGTCCAAATACAACAAGATGGAACTCTCTGTTTCTAGCTGTTGAGAGAATTCTTCAAATGATTAAAGAGCAGGGTGAAGGGGCCATCAGTCTGCACTTCACTCAAACTTCCCATGTAAGTGCCCTGTTTTGCATTCTAAATGGTATAGTAAAAGTATTTATTTATTTATTTATAAACAAATATTTTTAATCAATTAAAAAGGGTTTACTTTTTTCAACAAGTGCTGTGGAGTAAGCCTTCCTGGATCAGTATTACAGGACCATGATCCCAGTCGCCCAAGCATTTAACATTCTTCAGTCTGAAATGGATGTACATATGAGATGGCTATTGCCTGCTCTCAGCATCATCATCACCAAGCTCGAACAAATCCGTCTGTCTTCTAAGTCAGGCTTGTGCACCATATAGAATTGAAGTGAGAATTAAATTCTAATTAGAATTCCTGATTTTAGTAGCAAACAGGAAGCAGAATTGTAATTGTAATTCAAATTTGATTCCAAGTCAAATTAAATTAGAATGCATGTGCTGTATACACAATGGATATTTCCAGAAACATTAAATATTAAACCAATGTTTGAAATTCAAGTATATGAACTTTACTCTTTAAGAACGAAAGTCGCGACCGCAACCCTGTCCAGTGGCGCTGTAGGCTTTGTCTGTCTACAGCTTTAGCGGTCAGTGACGACGTCATCCTACATGCCTTGGAGGGGAGCACCGGGCGATCCCGCCGGCAAAACCAAGCCCACTGTCATCCCCAAATCGCCTCCATCACCAGCTGGGTCATCCTCAATCCCATGGGAAGAAGGAGCGATGCGGGGGGCGGCTGGAGTGACGTTCCTCTTTAAGAAGGAGAGCCGCGACCGAAACGTTGCCATGGTAAGGTTCTTGCAGTGAGAACACGAACTATCCACAAATGCGCCTCAGTTTGATCGCTGCCCAGAAACACGAGGCAGCGTCTGTGAACGTCAGGAGTGGAGAGAAATCGACCGCATCCAGGAACTACACAGGGGCGGAAGGGCATCTTGAAAAGGACATTCAACGCCAGCTGTGTATTGCTCTTTTAGAGAAAATAAACTCTTTTTTAGAAAATACGCTCTTTTAGCAGCGCTGTCGAAGTGCCCAGGGGCAAAGCTGCACTGCTGTGCAGAGAAGGAGAAAGCCGCTGATATGCGCCATAGATCCAACAGCATAAGGTCTGCAGAGGTGAGTGGAACAGTAAGTGATCTCTGCTCGCTGATCGCACAACCGCACGGCTCTGAAGAAGAATCTGAATGAACAGAGGCATTATTCCCTCCCTTTATACATATGTCTGGCGGAGGGACATGCAAATTCTGTCTGCCAAATTGTATTTAGCCTAAGTTCAGACGTAACCGAGGCCTTCAAAAAGTCCCCTAGTGTCCCTTCACTCGACACAACGTCGAAGTGAGTAACAGACGGGGAACTTCCTTTTAAGCGGCTCTTCAGCATGAAACCGTTCTAACAGTGCAGTTTTCAGGGTGTGTAACCCGGTGTCAAATTTCTATGCATTCAATATATATAGGATATTAAAATGAATAAATGTCTATTTTTCCAGCCTGTTGTATTAATATTTATTTATCTCCCCTTATTTATTGTAGATACAGTTCCAGTATATTGTTATTTACACGGGGCAAATATACTGTTTATCAAATCTACTTTTATTACATATCATATTTTAATGGGGATAACATTTATTACAGCTGACAGTTACTAGCAGAGGCGGAAATTGCGGGGGTGGGGGGTGGGGGGTCAGGACCCTAAAATATCATTAAAATATATGTATTGTAAATAATATAATGATATATTCTTAAAATAATTGTTTAAGAAATAAAATAATACAAATGCAAACGGGGCAACAACAAAAAAAAAACCTTGGTGTCCCCTTCAAAAATTGAATTGTTATGTTTATTGTCCCCCCCAACATTTTGATGAAATTTTCGCCCCTGGTTACTAGAGCAAACAAGGTTTGAACATCAACCATAACAAGATCAAATTGAATTTCACAGATTTTTAACAATTCTGTGTACAAATTTGAAGTCTGTTTATTGGATCAATACAGGTAAAACGTCATATTATGTGACTACGCATTACTTTACGGAGAGCTTACAACCTACTAGAGAAGTCTTGCCTTAAGAACAGGTGGTGCAAACAAATTAAGCACTGAATTAATTATAAACTAACTAGTAGTTACTAGCAATTAGTGTGAACTTGATGTCCCAATTTACGTGAGACCTAAAACACAGCTGGTGCAACAGTAACCAGATGAGTTGTATAGATTTGCAGACATATTTTCATGGCAAAATTGAATGTTGAGGTGTAGAAAGGGGAGGTGGAGGAATAAAAGAGGGAGAGGAGGTGTAAGAATTCCTATTGAGGAGCTGTTGCTATTTATCATGTGGCACTCTGGCAAATTACAATGCAGCATTTCATCATGGAACCCCTGGCTTCTCTCGCACAGGTATCCCTGGCCTAAAACACATTCATCATTTTTGAATGGTGCAGTATAACCCCTCCTCCTCTTCACTTGTCCTGCCTTTTTAGTTGTCTACACATAAAACAGTGGTTCTCAACTGGTTTAGCTTCAAGATGCAGATTTTGCATTAGACAATTTGGGCCCCAACACATTAGGAAAATTATTTATACAAAGGCAAAATGTCTTTAAAATCAAACATTGAAATGTATTCATATTACCATAAATCACATAGGATATCACATGATATAGAAATGAAGTATTTTTAAGTCTATGTAAGGCACATTTTAATTACCACAGAAGCGCAAGTGCTTTACATGTGGATTTCTAAGTGATGCGAATCCAGAATGCTGCTTCACAGTTGCTGCAGGAAAGTGGATGACTACAGTCTACCGGCAGATTAATACTGCGGAGGATGACATTTTAAGAGATGTATTTCCCATTTCAATGAATATGCAACCTATGAGGGAACTAGTTCTTTCAATTAGTCAAGATCCCACTTAGATTATGGGAAACGTTAATGTGAACATTTCCTGGTGCTATTTTAGTGCATTTCTATCATTATACTGTGAAAGGCTTTGTTTGAAAAATGCATATAAACCATTATTGTTAAATATTGTTTTGTTGACTTCTTAAGATGGAAATAAATGCATTTTGGCAGGATAATGTATATATTAAGATTCATATTTCAGCATTTTCTGTGATAATTATGATTAACCACAAAAACAAATTATGTGATTAATCGCAATTAAATATTTTAATAGACTGACAGCACTAAAAATTATTTAGTGTTTGGTTTCTAAATTTTCTGAATTCGGATTGGATTCATGCACTTGGCACTCAATAATTTTGCACAAAACATGTTTGTCCAGATCGCCAGTGAACCAATATGTAATGTATGTGTCATATTTTGTTTTACTTGCATAGTTTCTCTCCCCTTATAAAAGATAAGCCTATTTATTTTACAATCCTAACTATGCATCACTATATGGTTCATTTGCATTATCTTGTTTTTTTTCCCCTGCAGTCCACAACCCTATCAGAACCGATCTACGACCACTGGCAAAGAGAAACACAATTTCATCATTATTACATATTACATATTAATTATCTAGGAACATATTAAAACCATACACATTTCTGTGTAAATCATTTATAAAATTATTCTAATGTAAACATACATTTTCAATTAAATATGATAATTTACACAAGAATGGTTTTACAAACAGAAATTTGTATTTTGTGAATGAGGCCCACTGTCTTTGGTCCTATGGCTAAAGATAGTATGTTCCACTGTTTCTGTTGTTTGCACTGTATTACCACCTGAGACATGGGCCATTTTTACTAGCTTTTCTGCCTGCGGCCCTGTCAAATGCCAACCACATATCACTGCCAGTTTCCTGTTGAGGTCAGTATGCCATGTTATTTTTCATAAGGTGTAGAGTTTGTTGCCACATCTGTCAACTGAATGCAGCTACAAAACAGCCAAGACTCTTGCCATTTTAAAAAGCTATTCAATAGATGTGAAAAAAGGGAGGTGGGGGCAACGGAAAGTGCTAATTGGCTTGCAGTGATATGTGATTAATTATGCAGTGGTTTTCACTGCCTTAATACTTATCCTATAATTAGATGTTCCTTAATTTATCAAGACAAGAATATTTAAAATATAATTTCTAAGAAAGCCTTTAAAAAAAATCTGTTCCACAAATAAACAAGATAATACACTGATTTTTTTCCAAGATGAGAAAAACATCCACTGTACAACAAAAACAGCGGGTTATACAGCGTATGGTTGGCTACAGTATGTCCTATGCAATTTGCAAGCAAATCGACAAAAGAAATGTTTTGTAGCTTTCATTATGGCTATAGGCATCATTTAGATGTTTCTCTATAATCAATATTAATATTTCAGAGCAAAGCAGCCTATCCAAATCACATATTGTCTCATAATTTGCTCTAATGGTTAATGCACCGCATCTTACAACCTCTCAGGGCCTTCAGTTCCGCAAGTCCTCTTGCCACACTAAAGGTATTTGTTGTAATGGTAGCAGACCACATTCTCATTTCATTAAGGTCTATTTGATGGATTTGCACCACTGGGCAGGTGTCATTGCATAGACTGTTTTTGGAGTCATGCATCACTCATTATCTCTGGTGTATTATCAAGGTCTAATTCGCTCTCAGCTTGATTAGAAGGTTCATTCATTTCAGCACGAACTGATCTGGCAATCACTTCTGCAGTCATCCACCAGAATTAAGGTGTTGTGACTGTCTCCTAGGTAAGAAGTGAGACATTCACAGGAACACGCAGATTTCTATTTAATGCTGGCTTCAATAGGCTTTTTGGAATAGGCAATATTTCTTTATCTTGTCACGTATTCTACACAGTGGCCCCAAAAAGTATTTGGAAAAACATATTTCAACTTGTCTGTCCTTTTCTTTAAAAAAACAAAAAGCAAAAATCAAGGTTACAGTGAGGCACTTACAATGGAAGTGAATGTGGAAGTGGGTTTTGTCACTTATTCTACACAGTGGCCCTAAAAAGTATTTGGAAACTTAAGCCACACTAAAAACCATTGCCTTGAATAACAGAATATCAAACCAAGTGTCATTTATTTGAAAGAAAATAGGCACAAACACACTTTTCAAGCAAAAAGAAGCTTGTAAGGTTAAAAAAATTAAATCACATAGGAACCAGCTGGTTTAAAGTGATTGCAAATAAGATAATAATAAATTGGTTCCAAGAATCAGTCTAGCATCATTTGTTTGCAGTGCAATGCAATGCAGTCATACATTTTTAAATGTGGCTTAAGTGTCTTCAAATCCCATAAAGTAAAATAAAATCACATCAGTCCTTAGCTTAAAACAGCATATCGGAGTTGAAGGTGGGATAATAAGGATGGAAAAGAAAACCACTACCATTAAATAACAAACTGGGGAAGGAGCCCCATCTGTTGTTCGTGCATGGCTGCATACATAAAGTGCAGGCACAGCTGGTGCTGGATGAGGCAGACAAGGTCTTGCTTTTGTACCCCATCCATCCCCTGATTTTGCATTGTCTCTGACATGCAAGTTTTGTCAGCTCGGTCCCCATTACATTTTTAACTCTTTCAGAGATCAAATTTGGCAACTTTGAGCAACTAGTGAAATAGTTACAACCCTCTGAGCAAGATTGCAGAGCCCTGAACAGTACACAGAATTGACTGCAAACTGTTGTTATCTGGAATGTTTAACATCTCCAGCTGTGTGATTTATAATGTATTTGACATGCTGTTTATGCAGAATGTGTAGGATGTGTCGCTTATGGCACAGCACAACCAGTCTGCTTGTGCATAGGCTTGCAATTAAATGAGAATTTATTATTACTACTATTATTTGAGGATCACATTCAGGGTCAGATACTTAGGGGATCTTGGAACAAAATGCCACCTAAACTGACAAAAGAAATTCTCCTTAATTTCAAAGTGTAGGGGCAAAAAAGTCTATTTATTTGTAATATCTTATATTGTTCTTATAGTCCAAGTTATACATGTTATGGCATAAAATATGAATTAATGATGATTTAATTCGAAGGGTAAGTGGTAATAAATTATATCTTGAGAATTTATATTAATGAATCAATTAAACTGACGTATTTAACATACAGATGAGACACATTGCATGTTTTAAATGTCTAAAAAAAATATGCCATTGTGGATAAAAATAAATGCCCCTGAAATTCAAATCCAGGGGCAAATATTGCCCCTTAATGTAGGCTAAAACAACATTTCTGACATTGATCACAGTGGACTGTAAATATGAGTCTGATATCCAGCCAAATGACCAGCCAAAATTTGCTAGTAAACAGAATGGCTACAGTACACTCACTGAGCACTTTATTAGGAACACATGTACACCTATTATTAATGAGAAAATTGAATTAGCCAATCACGTGGCAGCAGTGCGATATATAAATTCATGCAGATATGGGTCACAAGCTTCAACGCACAACAGTCTCTAGAGTTTACTGAGAATGGTGACAAAAACATAAAAAAACAGCCAGTGAGTATCAGTTATGTGGACGGAAACACCTTGTTGATGAGAGAGGTCAAGAGATGGCCAGCCTGGTTCGAGCTGACAGAAAGTCTACGGTAGTTCAAATAACTGCTCTGTATGATTGTATTGACCAGAATAGCATCTCAGAATGCACAACACGTCAAACCTTGAGGCAGATGGGCTACAACAGCAGAAAACCATGTTGTGCACTTTATTAGGACCATAGTGCTCCTAATAAAGTGCTCAGTGAGTGTATGTTAATCCAATACAGCACAAGATCAGCAAAAAACAGCATATACCAGCCTGGACCAGCAAGGAAATTCATGTTGGTCTAAGCTTTTTAATGGAATACCCGCAGCCCCTTGATCTTTAAAAATGTACTTAAATATGAACCCACTGCATAGGAAACACAAGGACATTAGAGTTTTTCAACCTGATATGAAAAACATTTATCTTTTGTCAAGGAATAGACCAGCAGGGATCCACATCTTCAATACTGATGTTCCCCTGCACACCTCCCTTCTGTTCTGTGCTTTAACTGCCTGCTTCCATCAGGGCCACGTCAAGTCCAGAAATAAATTGGTGATGGCAGGGAAGGTCTGCTTGTTTTCTTCTATTAACAGTTGGGAGGTTGTAGCTACCACCCTTCGCATTGCATTGACTTGATGGTTGGAAAACAATGTAGTTCTACAAGGACAGGATACTATAACCAAGGTGTTGATCAGATCTAATTTCAGAAAATGTAACTAGATTTAAGGCAAATTTGATCATTTCTGTGCTACTAGCATCAACAAATGGAACTGCAAAAAAGATTTGTTTCCAAACCGGTTTCCTGAACACTCTCCTCATCTTCATTGGTCAGCAAACAAATAATGCATCCCTTCTGTTCTGTTCTTTAACTGCCTGCTTCCATCAGGGCCAAGTCAAGTCCAGAAATAAATTGGTGATGGCAGGGAAGGTCTGCATGTTTTCTTCTATTAACAGTTGGGAGGTTGTAGCTACCACCCTTTGCTTTCCACTGACTTGATGGTTGGAAAACAATGTAGTTCTACAAGGACAGGATACTATCAACAAGGTGTTGATCAGATCTATTTTCAGAAAATGTAACTAGATTTAAGGCAAATTTGATCATTTCTGTGCTACTAGCATCAACAAACGGAACTGCAAAAAAGTTTCCAAACAGGTTTCCTGAACAAGAGGAGTGTTCGGAAACAAATCTTTTTTGCAGTTCAGTTTGTTGATCATCCATTGGTCAGCAAAGAAATAATGCCACCCCAAACTCACACCAATGGTAGCGGTAATGAACGCGTTTACATGCACAACCTTACGGTTTAAACATAAAGCAGTCCGCACAGCTAGATTTCGGCCAATTACCCCTATAATTTGCATTGCATGTAAATGTTTTTTTTTTTTATGTGTTCTTACTGGCTTATCCAGTGTGAACAAAGGTTTTGCACATGCCTGTTTACGCTTTTATGTCAAAACCTGATTATTTCAAATCACATCACATCAAATCACATCTTCTTACATTGTCAATTTTCTTTTCATTAAGTGTATTTTTGATAGTTATTAACATATTGGTCTGCATGTAAACACACTAAATGTTGCTTTGTCAGTCTCGAACCAACAGAGGCATTTTTGATAGTGCCACAGAGCTACAGTGTTTACAGTTTTGGGAGGATTTAAAGGAATATCCAAGGTTCAATGAAAGTTAAGCAATCAACAGCATTTGTGATATAATGTTGATTACCACAAAAAAAATATTTTGACTTGGCCATCCTTTTCTTTAAAAAAAATTATAAAAAAACGAGGTTACAGCGAGGCACTTACAATGGAAGTGAATGTGGAAGTGAATGGGGACACATTTTTGAGGGTTTAAAGACAGAAATGTGAAGCTTATAATTAAAAAAAAGTACTAATATTAATTCTTCTGTTAAAACTCATGTATTACTTGTGCAGTAAAATTGTTTAAATCATATTTTTAGGGTTTTAGGGTTTGTTGACATTACGACAACGATGTTGCAAAATCGGCAATAACTTTACACAGAAAAGTTTAGTAAGTGATTTTATCACATAAAATCATGTTAATACACACGTTGTTTATGTATTGTTGCTATACTTTTGAAACGTTTATTTTAATATTAGCCATTGTAACTTTTCACTTTTTAAATAAAAGGAGGGGTAAGTCAAAATAAATTTTTGTGATATTCATTACTGTGCCACGCATGCTTTCAAAAGCTATATTTAAGAATGAAAACAATGTCATGATGTATCGTCGTGAGGCACGATGAGAATCAATAATATTATCGACGTAGCCACCAGTTACAGGATTAAAGCAACATAAAGGTGAGTAAATGATGACATAATTAAAATTTTTGGGTGAATTGTTCCTTTAAACTTTAATATAAGTTTTTTAACAATGAAAAAAAAATGACACACATCACCTTTAACCAACTGAGTAAACAATTATTTTAATCATCATCTGACTAACTTGCCTAGCCTTCAGCTCACTCTAGCAAACACTATTAAGGAGTGGTCACACTACATTTCGCACTTCATTCAATTCAACTGAAATGCATCCGATCGCAGAAGACCAAAACGCAAGCTCATAACATTTCACATTCCGCTGCGCACTAAAGTTTAAGTTTGGTGAACTCTGACCTGCAAATTCATATGACAAGAAGATGTGTGACCAATAGAATATTGAAAGAAGACGCACTGACTTCTTAGATCAATACAAAGAAAACATATTTGAAAACTTGCATGCCTATATTGTTGCAGGACAGTGAGTAATATTCTCCTTATACTTTAAAATTTTAAATATATATATTGTTATTTATTTATTACTTACTAAAACCAGAAGCCATCGAGAGTGTAACGATTTCCTGCTGTCCTTTGCGGTGTCCAAAATAATGTTTCAAATGTGTAGTGCGACTGTGCTTTACTGTGTGTTTTCATCCGCAAATGTCCTTGGGGAACAGGGAAAACTTTAAGAGAGTTACACAGCCATTTCATTGGGCATCGAGTTTGATTTTTAGTAGGCTGACACGCCTTAATAACGCATTTAGAAGTGTGTTGTGAGTGCTTTGACCTGTTCACTATATCTCTAATAAAAAATTCAATATGGAGATTAGCAGCCACAAAACTGACAGCCCCCCTCCATTCCTTCTGAAGACCTTTCCCCCAAACAACAAAGATGCATTGAACAATAACATATCTCAGAATGCTGGCAGTTTCCAATTAGTTTATTGATTCACTCCAAGAGTTTAGTTCATGCCAGGCAAACTGTCAGGTTGCTCTGCTTCTGGTCCCTGCTTATCCTCTGTGGCAGCTCCATCCAGCAGAGTCGGTCGGGTGATCTTTGCTGTGTACTTGACTCTTAACCCACCCCCCCCCCCACCCCCTCTTCCTCTACAATTGGCCATCTGCTAGTGTGACTGTGCGCTTGCAGAGCAGAGTCCGGCTGCTCCCTGATTAGCTTACAGAGACTGTGGAGCTCATCACCAAAGAGAACAGGCTTGCACATTGCTGAGGGCCACTGCAGCTTTGCTCTGCAGAGATTCACCTCTGTGGTCAATGAGTCCATGGAGTTGCAATTTTGCAAGATGTTACTTGAGTGTCAGTAATTGGCTTGTGCTTGGGTCGTAGCAGTTTAGAGTCATTGAGAATTCCAAGATGTGTGTCTTTCTTTGTAGGCACAAGTAAGGTAACCTTTCTTTTTGTACCATTTATATTTTATGTATTATATTTAAACAAACTTTAATTATAATTATACATATTGAATTCACCATTTGCAATTCTATAACAATTTAGAGGTTGCGCTACAAATAATCATTATCTGTCACTGATTTACTGAGTTGAAAAAATTCCATCATGGTCTATTTATTTCATTATTTACATAATTTTCAATCGCCAATCAGTTGGTTCAGCAGTAAACCGAACCAGCAAACGATCTGCCAGCACCTACTGCCTTTCAAGACATGTAATCAATGCAATGTAACATTTAAAACATGTTTGTGATGCTTATAATGAATACAGTTATGTATATTACTTTGTATGGATTGTAGCACATAATTTACTTTTGCATTAAAAAGTGCCATTTTCTTACCGTCAGCTGGATGAGCGCATCCTCTCGAACTACTGTTTGGGAAACCCTGACATAAGTCAAACAATGGCACAAGTTTGAGACAGGAAAATCTGTTTTTTCGACCAATTGCAGATGGAATTTTAATTCTGTTTTGAGATGCTGGTGGCACAAAAATGACATATTTCAGATACCAAGCTGGATATCTAGTATTTCCCTGTAATGTTTGTTTTTATTGTTACTATTTTGTTTTACTATAGCTGAATGCAAGCCATTAAATGTATCACTATCCATCAGCGTCTTACACCACAATGCTTCTGTTGACTTATCTCCCTTATGACAGTTTACTGTGTCAGTGTGTGGTGCTGTCAAATATCTTCAAAGCCCTTTCAGCCCCCCACCCACCCACCCACCCTTCATTGCACTACACGGTGTAAAAAATTTATTAAACTGGGAATGCATGGTCTTGGTTTCCATATTTCCTCAAATTACTCCATCTCAGTAGGTCCAGCAATGAGCTTTTCTGCTCCACATGTGCTGTCATTCCCCAGGCCAACAGAATAGATAGAGCCCTTCATCGTGTCAGGCTTTGTCTCTGTCTAATTGGCTGGCAGCATGACCCTGTGGGCTCAGAGAAAAACAGTGTCCTCAAAAGCGCAGAACACAGAGTAGAATTATTGTTCTTAATCCAGGAGAATGTCCTTCACTACGGTCGAACCTTCAGCAGTTAATTAAAGAAAAGTGCAGAAGTGCATGCCTGGAGGAACTGAGATAAGACAGGGAAGCACAGGACAAAGCTCAGCAGAGAGAGAGAGAGTTTTTGAGATGATGGATGAAAATTGAGGTAATGTTATTGTATGCATGAGGAACTGAGAATTTCAATTAACATTGATTTTGCTCTAATGTGAGATTCATTCAGATGCGATCCACTGCACAGATGTTTGCTTTATCGTTTAAAGCATTTAAACTCTGCTAAAAAGAACAGCATTGCTGACCAGCATAATATGTTATGTTTTGGATGTTGGCGCGTAATTAGCTTAACAATCAAGACTTTAAAAGCTACCTTAGAAAGATCATGCTGGTCGACAAGCTAAGTTTTGTATAGCTATGCTGGTTCACCTTCTAGACCAGAACTATAAGAGCATTATCCAGCTTGGACAAGCATGAAAGTTCTTGTCAAAGCTGCCATTTTTTCAGCAGGGAGGTTGGTCACTTAAGAATAAATAATTCCAGACAGTTTGAGGATAAATGTGGTAGAGGCCAGAGACAAACTTTGGTTATTGTTTTTGTCTAGTACAATTAAACCCAGCTCATAATCATATTTTTGTTCCCTCTAAGCGTCAAGGACCTTTCTTCCATTTAACAGAACTGTCAAATTTTAGCTAAATTATGCATGGCACACAATTAGAGCAGATGTGAGACTCCATGAAAACAATAAAAATGAATACCTGATATCTACATGCAAATGCAAACCAGTGGAAAATGTCCTGTTATAGGTCTGTTAGGCAGACATAAGCTGAATCTTTGCATATTCACCACCCCCACATTTAATATTTGTAAAGATAGAATGTATAATGTATAGAGATGAAAATTCCCCCAGGAGTTCACATTTTACAACACAAACCGGTTATTATCCAAATGAATTGTCTGTACTGTGCATGCCAAGGAGATACTTTGGCATGTGGGTAAAACAACACAGTGGGTCAGTTAAGTTTGTTGACATTCATCTACAACATAGGCAACAATACTTATAAATAAATAAAAAACATACATACATATATAAATTCATACTGTATTCCTAAGGAGAGTATATTTGTCTTGTTTTATATAAATATCTAAACATTCTTACAACAAATAACATTTTCCTGAGAATCTAAACTGTTTTTAAGATTGTAAGTCTTGTTTTCAGAGAATCTATCCTGAATATAACATACTGTGCTAAAAGCTTTAGGTACATAAGATGTTTCACAAAAACATTTGTCTTAAGATGGTTATTTATATCTTCAGTTTCAGTCGGTCAAACAAAATGTACAATTTAGACCCACAAAAATTATTTTTGCAAATAGAACAGAATAGAAGAACAGGGAGCCCTGCAACAGATGGCATGACATGGCCACAAATCCCCCCACTGAACACTGAGTCAGTCTGGGATTACATGAAGTTACAGATGCAGTTGAGATGAATGTGTCAAATTTTCCAAGAAGTTTGAAACACCCTACCTGCCAAAAAACAATATATTTTTTTTCAGGTGTACCTAGGAGAAAGTCAAATATGCACACACCAAATATTGATTTAGATTTCTTTAAGTTTACTGGACTTTGTATGACATTAACTGATGAATGAAAACTATTTATCATAATTTTTTGATAAAATATTTGTCATTATTTTTGAAGACATCCTCACTATGTAACATTTTTCTAAAAGTGCCTAAAACTTTTGCACAGTACTGTAAGTGTATTTTTTGCTTGTAGCACTGACAGATTGATCACTTGAATAAAAAACTATTCTAAAATGTTCCCCTCAACATTCAGATTAGTGGTTGAATTTAGGTTTTTCAAGGGCAGAACATTTGGTTCCCCCAATCTTGAATATTTGGTTACATCATTGGCCACACTTCTTCAAGATATTTTCTCTGAAAATTTGTTCTACTCTCTAACTAAGTTTTGCTTATCAGATGAATTTATCAGGCTTTAAAGGATTAGTTCACCCAAAAATGAAAATGCAGTCTTTGTTTACTCACTCCTGTGTTGTTTTAACCCTATGTGAGTTTTGTTTTCTTTTTTTAAAGGGAGAAATCGTGAATAAAATAAAATGATGCTCTGTGATGTCATACAACGGAAGAATATGGTGACTATCTCTTCTTCAAGCATCAAAAGAATGCAAATGTATATTTCAGAAGTCTAATAAATTATTCCATGAGACTTATGATTGTTATGAAAGCATACAATTATGTTTGGTGAGAAACAAACCGAAATCGAATGTATTGTTCAGTGAATATGTTCACTGACCGTTGATCACCTGTGCGCATCATGTCCCCCTAACAACATTGGGGTATTTAAGTAAAAACATGTTTGTTAATCTAAAAACAGGTTCACAACAGCGATATAGTGACAACAGAACACAACACAGCTGCACATAAAACAAAGAACCGAACTTATTAAACATGTATGAAGAGTTTGTAGTCAAAGAATTGATATTTTTCTATTCATGGACAAGGCTACAAGCAGCCACAGTCACACCGAGTCCTAACCTGACGGTAAATGACACATGATAAAGGTATGTTCCCTTCCGAGGGAACTCGCACTGCGTCGTTGAAAACGACTCTTTGGGGAACGCTCCTTAGCGTGCGCCTCTGAATTATGAATGAAACTATTCCAATCTTGATTGGTGTTGCGTCATGACGCAACATGTGACGGCATAACCGGATGCATAAAAGTGACGCCGGCACACAAACACATTAGCTTTCGCTCTTCAGCAAGTGCTCTATGTGTATTGTTTGTCTTATTTGGTGTTGTTTGTCTGATTTAAAAATATTATGGCCACCCAACAGTTCATGAAGTGCGTGCACCCCTGCCCTCGTTTCATTACGGGTAGGGACACGCACGCTTTATGTGTGAATTGTTTGGGAGCGCAGCACGCACAGGCAGCTCTCGAGGGATCTGCCTGTGAAAGTTGTGAAGCACTACCCATGAGATAGCTCCCGGTTGGCGTGCTTTGATGATCACGGTCAGGCTCGCGTTCCCCACGGATCTGGTCCCGCGTCTGTTGAGGCAGCGCGGTGGTTGAGATCGTGGGGTTCGCAGCGGGATCTTGCAGATGAGAATGAGACTGCTGCGGCACTTTCTCATTCTTCGTTTGAGGATCCCGAGCCTACTGTGAGTGGTGCAGAAGCCCATGTCGCGGCTTCTTCTGCCCACGATCAGGTCCCAATGCTTGAGCTCTCTGCTTCCGAGGAAGTGGATATGCTCAGCATTGATGCGGACGACCGTGAGTCAAGCACGCCAGTTTTTGGCCAAGCTTATGAGGAGCTGATTGAGGTTGTGACGCGTGCGTGGCCAGACTTGATATCAGCTGGCCACAAAATGAGCAGGAAACGCAAGTTGAAAGACAAATTAGACGAGCGCTTCCTGCGGCACAGATCACAACCTCAGCGCCGGGTTTGCTGCTTTTCCCGATCTCCACAAAAAATATATAAATATATATCTCGAGATCGTGGGGTAAACCGCGATTCGCCCCGTGTCTCCAGCCCCAGTGTGGTGATTACAGACGATGTTTTGGGGGCACGGGATATGGGCTAAAACCTTGGCTGCCTAGTAAGCCCTGCAGGGATACATCTGCTTTAATAAGTAGGGCTTACATGGCGGCAGGTCGGGCTGGTTCTTGCCTGCACTCAATGGCTATTGGCCGCTCTATGGCAGCTATGGTGGCCACAGAGAGGCATCTGTGGCTGAATTTATCGGGGATAAAAGAAAAGGTTAGATCTTTTCTGCTTGATGCTTCCCCCGTAAGGTAAGTCTAAATCGAGTAGGGCAAGCAGATCAGCCCCAGCCATCAGTCAGCTCCTCGCACCACAGAGTTCCCCCCCGCTGCAGAGCAACCGAGGTTGTTCTCGCAGCGGCGCCCTCAGGGAATCGGTGTCGGTTTCCGCCGTCTCTGACGCTCGGGCCACATCAATTTCCAGCGCACACCGTGCCGTTCGTGTCAAAAAAAAAAGTATCCATTGTGGTCACAAGAACCGTATCGACTAAATCCTGCCGGTCTCTCGCTTCAGGAAGTCGAGAACAGTGCTCGGGAAACACCCGAGACCAGCCTCGAGAGGCTGGTTCCCTTAGTAGAAGCTTCGGGAAGGAGGTCCTATCAAGGTGGTAGAACCTCGGAGTGCTGTCCCCTCTCACTGCAGAGCAACCGAGGTTGCTCTTGCAGCGGAGTCCTCAGGAAATCGGTGTCAGTTCCCGCCGTCTCTGACGCCTCGAGAGGCTGGTTCCCTTAGTAGATTTTGTACAGGCATGGAATCATCTTCCCAACATATCTGCATGGGTCCTGCATATAATAAAATCAGGGTACAGACTGCAGTTCGGGCACCACCCCCCCAAATTCTCTGGGGTGGTGCAGACTACAGTGGTTCCGGAGCAGACTCAGGTGATGGAACAAGAAGTGCAATCTCTGCTGCTAAAGGAGGCCATAGAACGTGTTCCTCATGCAGACAGGGAGTCTGGATTTTACAGCCGGTACTTTATAGTTCCAAAAAGGATGGGGGTTGAGGCCGATTTTAGATCTCAGAGTTTTGAACCGGCCTTTGAGGAGGTTCAGGTTCAAAATGCTTACTATTCCTGCCATCGTGAGCCAGATCAGATCCGAGGACTGGTTTGTCACGATAGATCTAAAAGACGCCTATTTTCATGTATCCATCCTTCCATGTCACAGGAGGTTCCTGAGGTTCGCTCGGGGCTGAAGCTTACCAATATCGGGTTCTTCCGCTCGCCTAGCACTCTCTCCCCGCACATTCACCAAATGTATGGATGCAGCTCCTGCTCCTCTGAGACTTCAGGGCATCCGCGATACTGAATTATATCGACGATTGGCTCATTCTGACCCAGTCTCGAGAAATGGCGGTTCGGCATCGAGATGTCGTCCTTGGCCACATTCGAAGTTTGGGGTTGAGACTCAACACAAAAAGAGTGTGTTACAACCATCCCAGTGCACAACGTTTCTGGGTGTTGTGTGGAACTCGGTTACAATGCAGGCACGCATGTCTCCTGCACGTATCGAGTCCGTTCTGGCGATGGTGACCGGGTTAAAGCTAGGCCAGGCCATCACTGTAAAGCAGTTTCTAAGACTGCTGGGCCTCATGGCAGCAGCATCCAACTTTATACCTTTGGGCCTTCTACACATGAGGCCCCTCCAGTGGTGGCTGAAAGCCAAGGGGTTTTTTCCCCCAAGGGGAATCAATTTCGTAAAATCAGAGTAACGCGCAGATGCCTTCGTTCTCTGCTAATATGGAAGAAACCTTGGTTCCTGTCCCAAGGGCCAGTGTTGGGAGCGTCATGTCACCGGGAAACCGTTTCGACAGACGCCTCCCTCACTGGCTGGGGCGCGGTCATGGACGGCCGCTTTGCCAGGGGTCTGAGGCAGGACCATCATCATTCTTGGCACATAAACTGTCTAGAGATGTTGGCTGTGTTCAGGGCTCTGAGGAGCTTCCTTCCAGACATCTAAGGTTACCATGTCCTAGTACGTTCGGACAATATATCAGTGGTAGCTTATCTGAACCGACAAGGGCGACTCAGATCACGCCCTCTGTGCAGGCCGGTGCATCAGATAATTTCTTTGGTCCCAAGGGAAAATACTGTCTATCAGAGCATGTATGTTCCGGGGGTTCAGAATCAGGGAGCAGACATCCTGTTGAGGCAGGGGCTGAGGCCCGGGGAATGGAGACTTCATCCATAGGTGGTGAAGTTGATACGGGACAAATTTGGACCATCGAAAGTGGATCTATTCGCGTCTCGAGAGACGTTCCACTGTCCATTTTGGTTCTCCCTCTCACATCCAGCCCCACTGGGGTTGGATGCCATGGTACAGGCCTGGCCGAGGCTTCGCCTGTACGCATTTCCCCCGATCGCTCTGCTCCTGAGAGTCCTGGAAAGGGTCCGCCAAGAGGGCATCAGTCTACTTCTGGTTGCCCCGATGTGGCCGGCCCGAGTATGGTTCTCAGACATAATCTCACTCCTGATAGCTCTGCCATGGCAGATTCCTCTGAGGAGGGATCTGTTGTCTCAGGCAGGGGGCACAGTTTTCCACCCTCGTCCAGAGCTGTGGAAACTGTGGGTCTGGCCCCTGAGGGGGTTCAGTACCTAAATGCTGGTCTATCAGCAGGGGTGGTTGAAACCATACTTAACTCTAGGGCTCCGTCTGCTAGGAGATTATATGGCCTCAAGTGGAATGTGTTCTCCACTTGGTGTAGAGAACATGAAGTAGATCCAGTTAACTGCCCGGTGGCTTCAGTTCTGGAGTTTCTTCAAGATCGTTTCTCTGTGGGTCTCTCCCCTTCCACACTTAAGGTGTACGTGGCTGCCATTGCGGCTTTCCATGCACCATTGAGTGCTGGGCCTCTGGGGAGGCACCAGCTGATCATTCGTTTTCTCCGTGGTACATGGAGGATGAGACAGACAACCAGGTCCAGGGTTCCTGCCTGGGACCTGGCGGTGGTTCTCGAAGGGTTATCCCTGGCCCCTTCGAACCCCTTCAGTCGGCCTTGCCCAAGGACCTGACGTTCAAGATGGCTTTTCTCTTAGCTATTACCTCTCTAAAGAAGGTGGGAGATCTTCAAGCCCTGGCAGTAACACCAGCTTGCTTGGAGTTTGCCCCTGGCGGAGTTAAAGCCATTCTGCACCCGAGACCTGGCTTTGTGCCTAAGGTGCCTTCTAACACGGCACGGTCTACTGTCCTGCAGGCATTCATCCTCCACCTCATGTGTCGGCAGAAGAAGAGAGGCTCCATTTGCTCTGCCCTGTCAGAGCTTTGAGAGTTTACCTCGAGAGGTCCTCTTCTTGGAGGAGGTCGGACCAACTGTTAGTGTGTTTTGGGTCACCTAAGAAGGGGCTCCCTGCTTCGAAACAAACCATTAGTAATTGGATTGTTCAGGCTATTATCTCGGCCTATAAGGTGCGCAATTTGCCTTCACCTTTGGCCATAAGGGCTCATTCAACTAGAGGCATGGCATCCTCTAGGGCTCTCTTATCGGGAGTGCCCCTCCAGGAGATCTGTGAGGCAGCCGGTTGGGCTACCCCGCACACTTTCATCAGGTTTTCTGCACCTCCCTAGTACGCCTGGTGCACGTGTGCTCTCGTCCTAGCTGAGTGCCTGAGTTCAGTTTCACTCTAGGGCAGGCCTTTTTCGGCGTGTGGCCTAGTGGGCATTCGTTCCCCAAAGACTCGTTTTCAACGACGCAGTGCGAGTTCCCTCAGAAGGGAACATCTCGGGTTATGACTATAACCCTTGTTCCCTGAGAAGGGAACGAGACACTGCGTCATCCTGCCACGCCCCTCAATGCCTGAGAGCGGCTTGCTTCATCGCTAGGCTAATGTGTTTGTGTGCCGGCGTCACTTTTATGCATCCGGTTATGCCGTCACATGTTACGTCATGACGCAACACCAATCAAGATTGGAATAGTTTCATTCATAATTCAGAGGCGCACGCTAAGGAGCGTTCCCCAAAGAGTCGTTTTCAACGACGCAGTGTCTCGTTCCCTTCTCAGGGAACAAGGGTTATAGTCATAACCCGAGACGTTTTCTATGGTAATCAGAGTCTTTGTCCTAACCAGCAGTGTGGGGAGACAGTATATTCTATTAATGGCTAGTTTTCTATTTTCGGCAACATGCGGATAACTCCATCCAATGTGAACTGGCAATGGTGCAAAACTTTCAAAAAATAAGACTGGGCATAGAAATGCTAAAATTCTTCAACACAATTCTTCAGACATGTATAATAAGTTCTGTTCGCTGTTTCGTGTGCAGCTGTGTTGTGTTCTGTTGTCTCTATTTTGCTGTGGTGGACCTGTTTTTAGATAAACAAACAAGTTTTCGCTTGAACGCCCCAATGTCATGAGGGGGCTGCGTGAACTGTTGCTCTGGTGCCCTATCATGAACACCCCCAAGAGATCAACGGAACATGAACATTTTCACTAAATAATAAATTAGATTTCGGTTTGTTTCTCACCAAACCATATCGTATTCTTACGAAAAAATCATGATTCTCGTGGAATAATTTATCAGATTTCTGAATTATACTTTTGCATTCTTTTGAAGCTTGAAGCTTCATGAGGAGTGGTGGTGGTGTAGTGGTCTAATGCACATAACTGGTAATCAGAAGGTTTGAACCCCACAGCCACCACCATTGTGTCCTTGAGCAAGGCACTTAACTCCAGGTTGCTCTGGGGGGATTGTTCCTGTAATAAGTGCACTGTAAGTTGCTTTGGATAAAAGCGTCTGCCAAATGCATAAATGTAAATGAAGTGGTGGTCGCCATTGTATGACATCACTGAGCACACATTTTTTTTCACAACTTAAAAAGAATCATATAGGCTTATAACAACAACGGCTGAATATTCATTTTTGGGTGAACTATCCCTTTAATGATGTTTAGATATTTGCATTGGAAAACAAGGCAATATGATTTTTTGCAGTATACACCATATTAAACACTGTACTGAAGACAGTTCTTTTACAGCTGGCTCCACATGCCACATGGATTTAGCTAAAGGTATTGAATATTTTTATGAATCTGTATTGTGCATAGAGTGCACTTACTTTTTGTAAGTTTGAAATTGGTCTATGCAACCATTAAATGAGTCTCCATTGTGAGGCAGTACATTGCCATTTGAATCCCGGTTCGACTGTCAGCAGCATGACTCCATTAAATACTTTCCACTGGCTGATTTTCACCCATTTACATTTTCTTTTTGGGCAGTAGTACTCCTAATAGGAATGCTACAGCCTGCTGTACTTTTGTGTTTACTTGCTGAGAGCCATTATTATGCTTTTATTAAGCTACTGCTGACCAGTGTAAGATATGTGGGGTGTAATGCATTACTAAGTCATTAATTACAGTAATTAAATGACTTTTTCATTGAAAAAAGTAAAGTATGGGATTACTCTTAATTGTTCAGAAATTTTATTACAGTTACTTCTGGTGTAATTGCTTTAAATACTGTATAGACTCAAGAACAATTATATATAAAACAATAGCGAATTTAAAATCTAAATTTTGTGTCTAAAGTTAAAATGTATTTTTTATAATTTAATGCATCTCCCTTAAATTATTTGTCCAATTCATGAATAATTTGTTTGATTTTATATGATTTATTTGAAAGAATTAAAAGAACAGTTTCATGTCTATCCTTCTTATTACTATATATTTTTCATCTGGTCAAGGTTGATCAGGATTTTAGAAAGTAATTAGTAATAAATAATGCAATTACCTTTCAGAAAGAGTAATTAGTACATTCATTGAATTACACTGTAGAAGATGCAATTAGTAGTTAGTAATTAATTACTTTTCAGAGAACTTACACAACACTGTCTTACACGATTGACCCCTTGTGTTTCAAAAGTAATTGTCTTTTTATTTTTTTAAGAATTAAAATGCATTTAGTGATTTCTGAAGGGTGAGTAGGAATTAATAATGCTACATTTCTTTAGCCCACAAATTAAATTTAACATCCCTGCAGGTCTGTGAGTCAACTGTTTTGATGTCCATTAGAGAACAGAGACAAGTGTTTTTTTTTTTTTAAAACTGAACGAAAAATGTATCCTTTACAAAAAATAATTACTCTTCTAATGAAATACAATCTATAAAAAATAATATTCAGGACTGCTTACAAAACATGCTAGTATACAAGCAAAATAATGAGCACTCTGACAGGAAATGCATCTATAATCTTGTTTGGGTAAAAAAATAAGTTCTGACAAGTTCTGAAATCACTGTGCTCACTTTTAAATTACTACCCATGAAGGCCTCCCACTGATTGTGCGGAAGTGAGTAGCTTCAATTATAAATGCATAAATGCCAAGTGGAAAGTACGTGCAAAACCATGAACATAAGGCACTTCTCATCATCAACGAGCTTAGCACTTGATGAAAGCAGAAATTATTCTCTCATTATGAAGTTGTGTTATAATCACTGAGTGATCTTTCTTTTTCATTGACTTACCTTGACAGATATCTTCCCCTCATCCTTTGGTAAGTGTGCAGCCAGGAACCAGTCTCCTGGGAGGGGACTGGTGACATTGAAAACCCCTGTGGTGCGGTTGGGCAGTGTCCATGTCAAAGTGACAGCAAAAGAGCCTGGTACAGTGGTGTCCTTTGGAAACCGAGTATGGAGGGGGTTGATCACAGGTGGAGCTCCAGACCTGAAGTACCTGTAAACCACAGTGACAATTACATTTCTCAAATCCTGTCATGTGTGGTTCAGACCTATCTATACTTTTGGGAGCAAAATTGTGGAAAGTGTTGGATGTCCTCAAGATATTAAACAGAAACAAATCTGAAAACAGAGAGACATGGCACAACGGACAAAGACATCCGTCTAGCGCATGTTTACATAGAAATACAACTGAGAAAAAGAGCGGACAGATGCAAAATAAAATGTGTTTGGTGTGAACGGCCCCTAGCGCTGACAAAAGTTAGATTGTTATTGTGTCTGAATGATGAAAATGCTGCCATCTCATGCTGTATACAGAGGTTGGAATACTTCAAGGCATGTGCATGATTGCTTTATGATGTCTGAAACCAGTATCCCAATGGAAACAAGTTCATACACAAAATGACACCTGTTAAAAGGATAGTTCACCAAAACATTTAAATTCTCTCATCGTTCTCATGACATACAACATGTGTATGACTTTCTTTTTTCTGCTGAACATAATCAAAGAATATTTTTAGAAGAATATTTCAGCTCTGTAGGTCATTTCAAGGCAAGTGAATGATGATCTGTCCTTTGAAGATCCAAAAATCGCATAAAGGCTGAATGAAAGTAATGCATACGACTCCAGTGGATTAATATATTTCTCGATATAATGTCTTTTGGAGTGAAACAGATCAATTTTTAAATCAAAACGTGAAAGTGAAGATTTAAAGTAAAATATTGACTTAAATATTGATCTTCTCACCCACACCTCATCATATCACTTCTAAAGACATTTATCCACTGGAATTGTATGGATTCTTTTTTGCAGCCTTTATGTGATTTTGGAGATTTAAAGATCTGGTTGCCATTCACTTGCATTGTATGGACCAACAGAGCTGAGATATTCTTCTAAAAACCTTTGTTTGTGTTCTGCAGAAGAAAGAAAGTCATACACATCTGGGATGGCATGAGGGTGACTAAACGATGAGAAATGTTTCATTTTTGGGTGAACTGTTCCTTTAAGTCATTGGCTTAGCTCACATCTGAAAGCCAGTATTTTAGGAATCAACTCACAGATAAGAATCAAAACTGGTAATTATTTTTTTCGCATCATTTATTTTGAATTGGTCTAACGGGTTTGCAAAAAGACTCAAATCAGTTCATGAGGAATAATTTGGACAGCTCACTCACAAATTGTGTGGAGTGGTTTCTCTCTCAGTAATGGGATAATTCAGAACAAAAAGAGCACTGGATGAAATGGATGTTAACCAACAATCAACGAGGTGAAAAAAAAATGTTAATGGATCTTATTATTTGCTGAAGTAATGAAGAATTTCTTCATTAAGTACTGTAAACATACTGTACTGCAGATATAAATTCATTTTCCAACCTTTTAGAAATTAATTAAAATAAATAATCATTAATTTCAGAAATAAATCAAACCAAACCAAAAGAGTAGCATAACTCTAACTGTACACAAAAGCACTTAAAGTACCTAAAATACAGTGACATTACCTTGTTTTTTTATAAATACCAGAGTACTTGAATATGGTAATCAGTTAGTAGTACCACGGTATACCAAAGTACCATGTTATCCATCTGTACTGCCACAGGTTACTTTTTTGAAAGGCATTTTTTGTGAAAATCTAAGACAGTACACAGCAGCTGGCAATATAATTTGTTATACTTTTAATGTGTTTCTTTTTTTCACATAAACATGGGATCCTTTAGCTATTTTTAATATTTTATATTTATAAAAAATAAGCTCTAAATGTTGCAAGCTACTTTAACTTGTTGTCAACTAGGATAGCTTTTAGTTTAGCTTAGCTATTAGTAGGAGTAATTGTTTTCAACCAGTGTGCTGCATAACTTTCCATAATAATAATTATAATAATAATTTTAATTTGCTTAATCTAATAATAATAATAGAAGACAATGGGAAGTCTAGCAAGACTAAGATATATATGTTTTGCATTTGAGTGAATATCTGTTGATATCTGAAAATAGCAGGGAGAGAGAAAGCACATTGTTACTTCAAAATCAATTAGAATTCAGAACATGCACCAATTTCTCATTCGAACAAAAAGAGGAAATGGAGCATTGTGACTAATGCTTAATTACTATGCATGACGTGAATCGTAAACAAATATTCCAAAATTTATGTCAACCGGTAATGTTCTGAGCAATGCTTACAAATTTAGGAGGTACTGACTTGAAAGAGCACCCAAACTAGGCTGCAATTACAAGTAAAAAAATAGGAGATGACTTAAAGAGAGAAATATAATCAGATCAAACTAATTTTTAGCACAAAACCATATTGTTCCTTTATTTCAACATAAGAAAACAAGGTCATGAATGTTAAAAAGTCTTCTCTCAGTCTTTGGCCTGTCAGTCAAGACACAAACACAGCCAGACAGTGGGAGCCTGCAACAAATCATGTCATGAAACCTTTTTTTTTTTTTAAGGCTTCACTGTCTGCCATAATTTTTGCTCATGCTCTGCTTTGTGTCTCCTTTAGTTTGTCAGTTGCAACCCTGAAATTCTTCAGAAAATAAAGCCCTTTGTGAAGCGTTTCACAACAAAGACTATCAATTACTCTTTATATATATATATATATATATATATATTCAAACTAACTGACCAACCAAAAGTTACTCTATATGAACTTATAAGAATACTTGCAATCATGTAATTGTAATGAATATTAGCACGGCATTGATTACCAGCACATTTAACAACACACCTATTCACCTACATATACATCAGTTTAATTTTTTTGAATATTTGAATTTTTTCAGTTTGTTTCTCCTTCTGAAACAGACAAGTAATCTTCAGAGATAGCCATGCTAACACAGTGGTCCAAGATACTTGACAGGTAATAACTCAAACTACTGCTGCTAGAGCTCTTCAGGGTTATTATGGGACCAGGTGGACCTAAAAGATGTCACATCATCAGTGGGGCTTATTCTGAAATGGAAAGGCCTACACTGCTCCCATGTATGCAATGATTTGGCCAGTCAAATATGATTAGAATGGGTGCCAAACACAAGCTCTTTTCCAAAACCTAGTGAGCTTCCAGAGGCAGCATTTCAAGGCATTTATGTGTGCTACCAAGGTGAAAGCTGTTCTAAAAGGTAGGCATCTGAACTATGCTGCTGTGGCAGGGCGGAAGGCGGGGCCTTCATTAAAGTTTAGCATTAAAATATAATTTATGTCATCAAGCCGGTTCTCGCCTCCTCCTTTCAATTGAACTGCTTTACGCTGGTGCCGAAATCCGGGAAGGAGGAGGGATACGCCGTAGTAGAGTTCTCACCACTACCGTCCACCCCAACGGAGCAGCCACGGCCATCTGCCGGGGGGACTAGGAGCCCAGCCGCCTGGAAGCGGAGGAATGGCCACCAACAGCGAGAGGAGAAGGGGCTCCTAACCGACCGTCTGGAGCGGTCAGGGCCACTGCCAGGGGCGGAGGAGTCCCCTACCAGCCGCTGAAACGCAGCGGGGTCTAAGACCACCGACCGCGAGCAGGGAGGGGCTCGCTGCCGACTGCCTGGAGCAGGAGAACCACTGCCAGGGGCGGGGGGTACCCCTTCTGTTCCCCGAGAACGCTGCGGGGCGTTCCGTCCAACAGGGGCTGGAGGTCTGCCTCCGATCTGCCCTGAGAGGCGCGACTGTCATCCGTTAGAGCGTGGAGGAGTGGCCGAGGAACAAGCGAGTAAGTGTTTTTTTTTTTCATCTCTCTCTCCTCTCTCTCTCGCACTGCCACTCCGCGTTGGCCTTTTTCCCTCTCGTTTAAATTTTACGGTGTTTTTTGGGGGGTACTACACTGTTACAGGAAGTACCCCCCCATTTTTATTATTTGTTTCCCTCCCCTTGTCCCCTCCCTCATCCAGGTAGACTGGGATGACCTGCCGGCAGACAGGGCGAAAGGCACGCCCCTCCCAAGGGAAAGGGGGTGTACGTCATGCCGGGGGCTCCCCTGCCTGAGAGAACAAGGGAGGAACGTGGCAGGGCGGAGGGCGGTGCTGGTTCGTGATTCTACACACCCGGTCCCTTATCAGGATAATCAAGCCTCCGAGAGGGATAAAGGCCGACTGCGGAGGATGGTGCGGGAGAGAGAGATCGTTTATGGACATATCCGTCGTGTGTGTGTTTGTCTTTTTTTTAAGTTTAGCATTAAAATATTATTTATGTCATCAAGCCAGTTCTTGCCTCCTCCTTTCCATTAAACTGCTTTACAGCTGCCTACTAAGGTATCTTGTTTTGACCTTATTCTAAGAAAGCATCGTATGTATCATTTGCAGAGACATCAATCCCATAATTCAGTGTTTCTTAAGCCACATTGTCCAAGACCATTTTTATTTGTAGGATCATGGAGATAATTCCTCTGATATTTCTGCTGTAATGATGACAAAGCTGCTTGTTTTAAACTTTATTTACAGGAAGCAGGAATGTCAGTAGATCAAATTATTATTTGTGAATAATTTTGTGATTCCTGAAGTTTTAAGGAATCGGTTTGTTCTTCAACAGTTATTATAAATATTAACGAAATAAATTTAAATAATAAATATTGTGTCAGTTTACTTGTTGATGTGTATATTGGTTTTAGGGTTTATTATAGCAACTTAGACTGTTTTGTTATACTGTATCTTATGAACTTATTTTAAATAATTTTAATTCATCTTGAGACCCCCTTGGAAGCTTGCTATCTGGTTGAAAACCACTGCTATAATGTATTGTGTAGAGCTTTCTGAAAAAAATTATAATATAAGATTAGGGACAAAGCAAAATAAATGTTGATTATACATATAATTACTTACTGAAAATGATCGATAACAATGTTTGGTGTAATTGAACATGGATTATTTTACCAAATATTTGCATCTTCAATTTGTTTTTATTTGTATTAAAATATATTTTGCTATTAGCTTAGCAACATGCTAATGTCAAACTCTATAGAGCGCCACACTCTGGTTCCGGAAGTAAAAATCCCATTAATTTCTTCCATATACAAATTGATTTTCAACTTATAAACCTTTAAAGACAGACATACCATTAGCCCTGAGATTGTTCATCTATGTTTTTTTCTTCTGTTGAAGTCATCCGTCTGCGTTATTTCAACTTCATTGCTTAAAAATTGCCTTTAATAGCAGACTTCATGTTGAACAATTACACTACCCATGGTCCAGTAGCCACAAAATAAGACTGGAAGCAACCACCCACTCCAATGAACTACTCTGAATGACGCAAATGAGTCAGTCTTCATGCTCTCTCAAGCTACTTATAAATTTGTGCACATCGGAAAATTTAACAATAAACATAACTATATTTCTATACTTATAATCAATGACCTAAAATCAATTGTTTTATATATTTCAATAATTTTATATTCAATGATGTCATTTGCAGAGATTCATGGGACTGTAGTCTGTGCCCTCATTAAAGACAGTAAGTACAGTCTTGTACCTTAGTCTTTTTGTCAGATTTTCAAATGGGATGTGCCCGGAGCTGAATGCCTTATTTGGAAAGGCACAAATAATGACTTCAAAAGGAATAACGGATTCATCCGAATAATATAAAAAATATTTGTATGATTGTGGCAGGGCGGAGGGCAGGCCGGGTTGTGATTCTACACACGCTGTCCCTTATCAGGCTAATCAAGCCTCCGAGAGGGATAAAGGCTGACTGCGAAGGGTTGTGCGAGAGAGAGAGATCGTACAACAGTATGATGTGACGTAATGGGCAAAGACGTCCATCTAGTGCATGTTTATGTTAAAAAACAGCACAGTTGGATGCAAAAAACAGTTTGAATGGCCCTTACGAAGTTTGCTGCCTTGGTTGACAGTAGGCATTGAGGCAGCTCACTAGGTCTTGCAACAGAGCTAAACTCAGTGTAGTAATCTGTATTGTTAGACAGATGCTTTGAGCGCTAGCTAGCTAAGGATTTCTATCTACAGCGTGTTTTGTACTGAGTCATGAACTTTTCCCTTCTAGGCTTTAAATCATGGATTGTGTTGCTGAGAAAAGAACATCAATTGAATTTAGCCAGCCAACGCCTCCGACACTGAGAAGGATGGTGTAATCTAGTGACACAGCACTTGGCCATACACCAATGATTTAAGCAAAGAAAAGATGCTTGTCTGATCTTCTGATTAAATTTATGTAAATTGTTCATGTCCCTGGGACAAAATGTTTGCACTTGATAATGCTACCATATCGTGTGCCCATGCATCCTTCTCATATGTATTTATGCAGCTTAGTACTGCTCTGTGTTTGGCCTTCAAAGCTCTTCATTAGTGGGGATGGAAATACTTATGCTCACGCAAGGTACAAAATACTTACAATACAGTATGTACAAGCATGGCTTCACTATCCTTTGTAGATTATCCAGTGCTCTGTTATGACCCATTCCCTGTCTGTCGCTCACTCGACGTTGTGTCGAATGAAGCGACTCTAGGGGTCTTTCTTGAAGGCCTCGTTTACCTCTTAACTTGAGAAAAGGCCAATAAGAAATTGGCAGACAGAATTTGCATGTCCCTCCCCCTGACATACAGGTATAAAAGGAGGGAATCGTGCATCTGTTTAGTCTGATTTTTTCTTCGGAGCCGAGCGGTTGTGTGTTCAGCAAGGTGGTGTTCCACTCGCCTCTAAGAGCATTGCTGTTGGATCCTAGTGGGCCAATAGTGGGTCCTCGGATCTTACGCTCCTCATGACAGCACCTCCCTGGCAGATTCCCCTGAGAAGGGACCTTCTTTCTCAGGGACAGGGCACCCTCTGGCATCCGCGCCCAGACCTCTGGAACCTCCATGGCTGGCCCTTTGATGGGTTGCGGAAGATCCAAGTGGCCTACCACAAGCTGTCGTAGACACGATCAACCAAGCCAGAGCTCCCTCTACCAGGCAGCATTACGCCCCCTCCTTGAAGACGGCCCTCCTGATTGCCCTCGCTTCTATCAAGAGTGTTGGGGACATGCGAGCATTCTCTGTCAGCGACACTTGCCTGGAGTCCGGTCTGGCAGATGCTCACGTCATCTTAAGACCCCGAACGGGCTACGTGCCCAAAGATCCTACGACTCCCTCAGAGGTAGTGAACCTGCAAGCGAAGCTGCCCCAGGAGGAGGCAGACCAAGCTTATTGTAGCTGTGTCCGGTGCATGCTTTGCATACCTATGTGGACCGCACGCAGAGCTTTATATGTTCTGAGCAGCTCTTTGTGTGCTTTGATGGAAATCATGAAGGGAACGCTGTCTCCAAACAGAGGCTATCCCAGTGGGTCGTCGACACCATTGCTTTGGAATTCCCCGACCAGACACACTACGGGTACTAATTACTCTGTACTGGAATAGGTGCTCCACAGGATGGGCCTTCATGGATTAATCCCTGTGACGGCCCAGGTGGAGTCCGCACAAGAGCGGTAATGTTGTGTCATCGCTCCCACGCACACACATTCATTTACACAGACATTAATTTATTCATTTAAGAATCCTTAAGTTTCTTTCCTTATTTTGTCATTCACATTTATTTGTTTAGTATAATGGAACAATAACTACACGGAACAAACAACATCCATTAATTCTTTATTGTTAAGTTTACATTTACAACACATTTTTATTTACTTTGTTACTGATTTGAAGTGCACGCAAATTAGTTACATTGTATCTGTCACTTATATTTGTCTCTATTTTGAGTTTAAGTTTACCGGTGACCTTCAGGCATGGTCCACTGCAGCCGTATCCTGGCGTGGGGAAGCGACGGCCGTATCCTGGCGCGATGAGAATTAGAGTCCGGGCAGGAACGGAGATTTAAGGGTTATTAGTTTCGCTCGGACATACCATTGCTGGGAGTGGTCCGGGGAGGAAGGAATGTTAATATCTTTTATTAATTGATTTCTTTAGTTGTACGTTTGTGGTATTTGACTGCATTTTGCTTGCTTAAGTTTATTTATTATATATTTCTATTTTTGTCCTGATTTTGATTTATGTAAGGTTGTATGTTGAATGAGTAGTTAAATTGTTTTCCCTCTTAATTTGTAATGGGCGCATCCTTTCCTTTATAAGCTGTTGCTTTGTTCATTTCAGAGGTCAGCTTTAGTTTGTTTGGTTGTTTGTTTAATTGTTTCCTGATTTCATTTTCTGTTTGTTTATTTTATTTATTTTTGTTGTAAGAAGTTTATGAGTTGTAAAGTTGTCTTTTCTTTTTGGGTTCAAATAAACCCCATTTTTTCATTACAAAGCTGGTGTTCCTTGTTCCTGACTTCTCGGTCCCTCACAATCCCCCTGTGTGTATTTTCCGGCTATATATTCTTGGCTCCTCAGTGCAAAACCTGACTTAACAGATGCACAATTCCCTCCTTTTATACCCATATGTCCAGGGGAGGGACACGCAAATTCAGTCTGCCAATTTCTCATTAGCCTTTTCTCAAGTTAAGAGGTAACCGAGGCCTTCAAGAAAGACCCCTATTGTCACTTCATTCGACTCAACGTCTCGTTCCCTCCATCAGGGAACGGAGGTTACAACAGTAACCTAGACATTTAGTTATGCATTCATAGATGTTTAAGCACATTACTCCCAAGCTCAAGAGCAATATAGAGCTTTCCTAAGATCAGAGACAAAGCTGTATGCAAATTGAATCTTAAGCAAATGGATGATCATAATCATATCAACATGCTGTGAAGTCAGTGGATTTCTCCACACCCTTTACAGGGTTAGTTTACCCAAAAATGAAAATTATGTAATTATTGACTCATTCTCATGAAATTACAAACCTGAATGACTTTCCTATGTGGAACACAAAAGATGTTAAAACGGACAGACCGTCTCGATGTCCATTGTTTTTTTATTGCATTTGGAAAGAGCAGTGAAAACAGTGCAGCTTAGAAATGTGTATTCTTTGTATTGAGCCATGATTATCCATGGATGTGGAAATATGAGAATTGAGTGCAAAGTCTAGTGTGGCCGCAGCTTTAGTCATAGCCGATCTGTAACAACATAAGGGAGAGTAAATGATGACAGCATTTTCAGTTTTGTGTGATCTATTCTTAAAGAATATTATGGGTTCAATAAAAGATAAGCTCAATTGACAGCATTTGTGGCATAATGTTGACAAACATATAAATGTTACATTGAGGTTGGACGTGAATGTGGCCAATTATTGGAGGGTTTAAAGGCATAAATGTAAAGTTTATAATTTCATAAAAGCAATTACATTAATTCTTCTGATAAAACTCATGTATTATTTGAGATTACAAACACTCATGACAACAAAGTTGTAAAATATGCTATAACTTTGCACAGAAAAGGTTAGTAAGAGATTTTATATACTAAAATCATGTTAACACACATATTGTTTGATTTGTCACTATACTTTTGAAACAGTGAGTATTTTAACGTTTACGTATTGGCCCCATTCACTTCCATTGTATGTGCCTTACTGGAAACCAGATTCCTGCATTTTTTAAAGAAAAGGATTGGCAGGTCAAAATAAATGTTTGTGGTAATTAATATTATGCAGTCAGTTGAGCTTAACTTGTATTGAACCCGGAATATTCCTTTAAGGTCAAACTCTTCTAATCCGTAGTTGTCGATTAGACTAGAGAGATGCTGTAGTTTGTAAATTAAGGTCAGTAAATTGAATTTGGAGGACAAGCCAATACATAAAAAGCTGTTCTTGAAAGACTATGTAAAGTTGTTCATAGTAAAAAAAAAATAATAATGATTTTGAATGACATTGCTCGAGGACATCAATTTGCAAAACATATTTTTTTAGTTGCAGTTTCATATTGTTGTCTATATAAACTGCAAAACTTTCAGAATAGATCATAAATTTGCCGCCTCTGCTTGTTTCAGGAACATGGACAGCAGACAAACAGAGAGACAAATGAGGCACATCGTAACATTTACTTACAGAGTTGCTGGAAGGCAAGTCTAAAATGTCCACATTAATATTCTACATATATTGTGTGCATGTTGCATTACTTCAGTGCTGCAGCCTCTTGCAAGTAGCATGAGCAATTTAGATTTAGTCCATTGTTAATAGGTACATCTACAACAATTTGTCAAGATTATATGTTCAGATTGGACATTATTCTGCAAAACAAAAAATATATATAAAAAAAAAAAACTTTGGTGAACTTTACATGCAGATTTTGTATTTTTGTTGATCATTATCGAGTTCATGACTTGATTAGGTCTGTTGACGATCTCGTCTCCTAGATCCCATATTATGCTAATGAATGGTATAAATCTAGATGTTCTTGTTCTGGTATTTGTCTAAACAAACGAGCATGAATGGCAGATTGAGTTTTGCAGAGATGATTTCCCAGCATGTTTTGCTGTCTTGCATGACTTTCCCCTATGAATTGAGTGACTGGTCCTCCTGTGACCATGCAAGAGGAATTATATCTTAAGATCATTAAAGTGCATGACATTCATTGTCTTAGCATTGATGAGTTTGAGATAAAGAAATGTCCTCATCAGGCTTTAATTTATAAATCACAACTGACCGCAATTATAGCGGCCGCATCCCAATTCACATAATTCTGCACTATTGTACAGCATTTTGTAGTAAAGGGGCTGTTCAAACTTCAACTTATAAGAAACCAGAGTTTTGTTATATTCATTGCTTGAGTCTAGCTTTTGTTAGTGCAAGAATATGTTCGGTCTGAACTCTCCTAAGTAGTGCGAGTAGTGTGTTTATTCTGAATAATTCAATGAAACAAAGAGTACTATGAGTCATCCCAAACTTTTGAGCATTGATTATCTGATGCGGTGTGTCAGTTTAAAAAGCATTAGAAGGCTACCCAAGAGCTTTTGCTTGATGTTTCAACAGAGACAAGGAAGATCCAGCAAAAATACTGCTGGGAAGACCTTAGGAGCTATGTTTTGCCCAGGCCTCCTGGTTTGTATTGGCCACAATTAGAGTTGTCATGGCTGGTTCGGCAGCATGATATTGATCTACAGGCTGTAGTGCAAGGCTGCTATCCACTGGACCCAGTTGCCCTGCTTTCTCCCTCTTCTTTGTCTTCCCACTTTATCTCTCCCCCGGCACTGACACCAGCCTGTTTTAATTATTATCTCTCTATGGCACCCCCTGCCTGCTATCTGACAGCTGAATCGACAGAATGGAGCCATGCCTTGTTCATTATGAAAACAGCAAGAGGACCTGGGGCCTCATATCAAAAGTTAGCATAGGTTCCATTCGAAAAAGCTTTGTTTGCACAAATGGTGGAATTTATGTAAGCACATGAAGAATTTGTGCATATTTAGACATTTGATGCCACTAAAGCCCCTCCTTATAGTAACATTTAAAACACATGTTTCAACACATGTATCACTTTTTTTGCTGACTTTAGGAAACACTTTGTTTAATATTATGCTAGGATAAATGCTTTACCACACACTTTTCCCTTTTGACCATGTTAAATCTTATTGTATGTATGTTTCTACACAGTTACAGAATGAGGAAAGCATACTTCCATCTGAGCACTATATACCTATACCACCTCTATTCTTTTACTTATGCATACTTATGCACAATTCATCAAAGCAAACAAGTTCTGTGAATTTCTGAATGAGTTGTAATTTATGGTACAGCGTTTTTTTATTACTCTGTTTCGTGTAATCATATAAGTCTAAAATATGCATCTATCCCTCTATTTCTCTCAAGGTAAAAGCCAAAATTCTGTCTAAAAACAGGGGAAAAAACACGAATTATAACCAGGCCATTTATATTTATTGATAAATGCCCCAAAGACACATATTTCATTATCGATCAAACTAGAACATGGGGTACTTGCTGTAATTATGATATGCAATATGTTCCGCTGGAGTTATGACTGACACAATGAGTTTAAAATACATCCTTCTAAAGATAACACTGATATCAGTGTTTATACCATGTATTTTCAAATAGCTTTTCCTTAAAGCCAGAGAAGTTTATTCAAAATATTATATACCACAACTGGGATTAGACTTTTCTAAAGAAATCTGAACATGATATTTAAGTTAGGTGTTTAAACTATCATTAGGATTTAAGGTCAAACGAGTTGCATGGGCATACACATATAACAGACACACAGTTGTATTACACTTAATACCGCAAGCATAAATAATGAACCTTCACCATGGGGCTATTCATCTCAAGAAACCAGTACTAGGACATTCAGTCAAGGACGTTCTCTCCTCCACTTTATAATGGCACACGCTAAAGACAGCCATGAGTTACTTTCTCACCACTTATGATGTACATTCAGTGACAGGCAATAACAAGGTCACTGTTTTGATGGAACTTCAATGACAGCCAGTGTGGTGGGATTTGAGGACCTGAGTATTCAGTGAATAGTATTCTGTATTTTGATTACCCAAGGGGCATGACTAACTTTAACAACTGCTCTCGTGAAAGCACACAGTGTACAGGCTGTGAAAGTGCACTGGGATCATTCAAGGATGACTTGAAAGAAACGGATAGAGAAACATAAAGGCTTGAAGAACACCGTGATTTTACACACCCAGCCCTTATCAGGCTAATCAAGCCTCGTAGAGGGATTAAGGCAGACTGCGTACGGTGATGCGACATAGACAGAGTGTTTACGGGAAGCTGTCCAGTGTATCTTTTTATTTCATTAAATGTTGTTTATATTGTAAAGCCGGTTCTCGCCTCCTCCTTTCCCTTAATCCCTTGACACAGTTATTAATTTATTTGCTTTGGTGCCACCCTCAGGTATAAGAACTTTATGGTATACTTCTCTGATTCAAATCATTGTTGACTGCCATTTCATTCAACCCTGTACATTCATTCAAAATGAATCACACCCGCTACTACAAATGACCAAGGTAAGCATGCTTCCCTAAACAGAGAAAGCCACTCAGAAACTCCTTCCTTCAGTCACGCTATCTTATAGGCTAGAGTTTTGTTTTGCGTCAACATGTTCAAGTTCACGTAACTAATGCGTTATTAAGCACTGAAATGGAAAGAGTGTAAGCATTTAAAATCTACACGGATTTGGCAAAGTTAATTTCAATAAAAAATTGAGAAAGAGAGGCTATCGAAACAAATTGACGGAGATGTTAATTTGTAAGGAGAGACGCATGAATTTTGTTTTCCAGTAAAGGTAAGTTAATATATTTGTTAAAAATGTGTGTTATTGATACTAGGACATAGATATTAGGTCATTGTTTCTGGTTAGTCTGAGGCTATGAAGTGGTGAATTGGGCATCATGTCCTTCTTGTGTTATGCTCTGTCTGTTTTATAGTTTAATGTTAGAGTGCAGTGTCTGTTTAAAAAATATACAGTATTAAGAGATGACTGCCATGTTTACATTACATTTGCCTTGTGCATTCAGGTTAAGCTAGTCAGATTAGTTAACTGCTGCTGTCCATTCCAGTATTTCTGAGCTGTTGGAAGAGTGATGTGTGAGGCCTAAGATGTTGAAACTAGTATCATGCAATATTTTCTTTTTCTTTTTGTTGTATGTCAAAACATTTCTGGCACTATGGTTCATTGTATGATTTAATGGACATTAAAATGTTCGGCTCAATATATGACAATCTTTTATTTACGTGATATGAGCAATATTACTGTCCTGAATTGAAAACATTTTGGTCATTAAGTTCGCCACTGTGACATAATGGTTTCCATTGACTGCTGGGTTCTAAGGCAACAATTTATGTCTATAACTTTTCCGCGACATTACACTCACCCATATAATGTGTTTTGGGCACAGCGTTTAATAATGTGTATTAAAGTCTTTGATGCTTGCACAGTCTCAAAGCCCACGGCACGTGCCTGCAATGAACAATACTTTTACAGCATTTATTAACTCTCCTGTGGTCTTCATAAATGAGCCCTAACTTTGGTCCTCCTGGTCATTTTTGACCTGAAATTGTTTTTACATTTGCATGCAAATAATTGAATTTTACCATTAATTTGCACATTGTAACATCTTAGCAGGATATTCATTCATCCGACCGCCAGAGGGAGCTATCTCCCAAATATGGACTTGTCCCATCGCTACATCATCCACTTCTTGTTTGTACCATATTTAAATGTGACAGTGACAGAATCACTGCGAAGTATTGCCAGTTTACCCTGCCTTACTGAGCGTTTTTCATAGTGTTTTTTCATGTGTATGACTTCATTGCCTGTTGTTTAGGCCCACGTTTTTGGACTACTGCCTTTTTTTGCTCATCGGATTATTTGCCTGTGTTTTGACTTGGATTCTACAACTCCTCCTAGTGTGAGTCCCTTACAGAATACTTCGTCTAAACTCCAAGCAGCGTTATCCTCCCAAAGTGAGATGTTAAAAGAATTCCAAGGCCAACTCGCTAATCTGCATGCTGCAAATGAACACATCCAGTCTCTCACCCCAACGAGAACTGAGCCGGTGAGATTTGCAATGACTGAAAAACTGGACTGGTCTGCTGAAAAATGCTGGGGTTTTCTACATCTATTTCTGTAATCAGCCCGAAGCCTTTCGGTCAGAACCCACCAAATGCTCTTTTCTTGTATGATGCTGCTCACTGGTAAAGCATTAGACTGGGCCCAGTTTGGGACAAAGATAAAAGGTTACAGAATTCTTTTGAATACTTCACAAAAAAATTAAGGAAGTGTTTGAATACCCAGCGGGGGGAAGAGATGTGTCTGTTCAACTGCTCAGTTTACACCAAAGGGATCAATCTGCGGCTGACTATGCTTTTCAATTCCGCTCACTAGCAGCTCAGATCGGATGAAACGACATCACACTTAAAATAGTGTTCCAGGAAGGACTTAACCCAACTTTACAAGCAGAACTGGCATGGAAGGATGTTTCACTGAATCTTTCAAAGTACATTACCACAGCAATCAATATTGACAATCTCATTCACAACCACCCGTGTCCCAGTACATCTCAGGCCAACTATCTCACAGTGGAAACACACTACTGTTACTCTCACAAATCTCCAGAGGCTATGCAGATCAGATACACCAGGGTATTCATAGAAGAGTGACACCGGTGTCTACAAAACAAGCTCTGCTTCTACTGTGGTCAACCAGGTCATCGGTGCGATTCATTTCCAAGCAAACCATGTAAGAGCAACACTTCAAGATCCAAAGCATACCTGTCAACACTCCTGTTTTTCCTGGGAGTCTCCCATATTTCACACCGATCTCCCGCCCCCCCTCCCATTTTGTTAATTCTCCTGGGAAACTCCCGTAGCCTAATTGGTATGGCCCAAAGCTCTGAATAATCTGAATAATCACATCAATATATTATTACAAGGTTGTCCAGTTGCCAGATCTTGTATGAAACGGATCCTACTCACACAATTGACACATCACACACATTTCAACCCATTTGTGATGTCAACCTGGCAACCTACAACCCAGTTGCACTGTTGGTATCTGCGTAGGTAGTGGACGCGGGAAGTTGATGGTAGATGGGAGGAGAAAACTCAGGTGGTGCTCCGGATGCAAATGCAAATGTCCCCACAATGATAGTAAAACCTGAGATCACCTACATTGTGGGGACCAACCAGCAGAAATGGCTTAGTAAACATACTAAACGATGTTTTTCACAGGTTTCTGTGAGGGTTATGTTTTGGGGGTACGGTTAGGGGATAGAAATTATAGTTAGATCTGTTTAAAATCCATAGAATTCTATGGAAAGTCCCCTCGATGATATAACTTTTTTTTTAGATCTTTTGTTTGTTTGTTTGTTTTTTGTGTATGGCAAGTGGAGGAAAAGTCATAAAGTCTTGTACCGCTCAGATAAAGGAAACCATTTTTATTAAATCAACAAATGTGATTCCGGTCAAAAATGAGTGAAGACTCATTAGTTAATGCATAATGAAATAAAATGAACTAACAATGAGCAGTAGTATTTTCATAAATTGACATTAGCAAAGATTAATAAATGTTTTATACATTTTCATATAAAATGTCATATTGTTCATTGTTAGCTCATGATACTGGATGCATTAACTAATGTTAACAAATAGAACCTTATTGTGTTGCCTACTTTTAGGTGAAATCAATCTTCAAATGGTTTACTTATTGTTGACTCTGCGTGTTAAGCTGGAATAAGAGAAAAATTAAACATTCTCTATAATGAAACTAGAAGTGGTCAATATTTGCTTTGGAATCTTTAACTAATAAACGAAGGACTCAATCTCTTCAATATTTTTTACGACTAATAAAAGTAAAAAGTCTTTCTAATTTTAGGTGACATTGAGAATTAATTAAACCTCTTAAAAAAAAATCCTATAGAATGTGACCTAGTGACAATTTGTAAAAATGTCAGATTTAGGTTTTAAATCTTATGTGTGTCACTTGGTTTTTAATGCTTATGAATCTCCAATGCACCATTATGCTGTGATTCTGGCAGCACCACACTAGATAAATGCATTTTTATAGAGCGAGCAGAAATAATCAGCATCTGCGAAATTATCCTTGGTCATGGAATGTATTTTGTCAGGGCAGAGTGCATGTGCTCTTCCATATAAGCATCAGAAATTATCGCATTTGACATTTGGCTTTTACATAGCCCTTCCTTTCATATTAAATGCAGTTTGAACATACTGTAACTGACCTCATCATGGTCTTGTCCTTACCAACGGCAATTAATATAACCTGGAAGTTACGGCAACTCACACTGTCACGTTGCGGTCAGGGCAGCTGTCTCCGAAGGTGCCTCCTTGCTCCTTGAAGGTGATGAGGTTCCAGACAGCCACCACAGTGTCTTCAGGAACATTGAAGTGGAACAGCTCAACGCTGGCAAAAGAGTGGTAAGCGTTGAGCTTGCGAGGCGTCCGGGTGAAATAATCAGTTACAAACAAGCAATCTGCGGAATGGAAGAAGGAGAGAGTTATTAAGATGAAAGATGGCTTTTATATCTTTAGCACTATGTGGACAATATTTTTTTTCTAAACATTTCAACATAGGATGTCTTATCCTGTCTTTTTTGAACATAGGATGCCCAATCCTATTATCTGGATGTGGGCATTACGAAAGGTCAGTTTATTGCCTCTTTTTACATTGGAGGGGATTCCAGCAGTACTTTAGCCCCCAACTGTTATTTTACACAGAAAGTTGGCAAAAAGGTAAAATGTCTGTGTAAGTAAGGCTGCACAATGGGAAATTTAGTTATATTTACGGTTTTAGACAAAGGTCAAAATAAATGATTAGCACTGAAAAATGTTTTGGTTTTGATCTCATGTTTAATAACCTTCAAAATTGTGAAAATGTGCAGCAAAAGTGATTGTTTCACTTTAGAAGACATTTATTTAACCAATGGAGTTGTATGTATGACATGTAAGTTGACTGTCTGTTCTTTTTGAAGATTCAAAGGTGAGCCAAGCTATTTTTCTTCAAATGTGTTCAGCTGAAGAAATAAAGTCATACACACCTCCCAGACAGCAAGCACATTTGCACTGATTCCGACAGAAGTGCGCCACTGTCGGCTCAATGCCGACATTGGTGAAAAGATCACTGGCCAGAGTCTTGCTGACAGTACACACCATGTATGGCTTTTCCCATGTGGGCCAATCTCGGCTGAAAGCAGCTCTGTGATGCAGATCATACTCAGTGTAGTTGTGTATATGTACTTTTGGCCCAAGTCTGATATGTTCCAAAATTATATTAAGAATAAGCAAGTGGTATAAAGTCCCAAACCTTACATTTCAAATTTTTTTTTAAAAAATGATTATATTGTGCTGTAATTTTGATGTTGGTAAAATACCTGAATAACTTGCTAGATTCCACAAACAGGTATTATTCTCATGGTTGCTAATGTACAAACATAATATTGTGCACGTGTATTGTTTCATTTATAACTATGTTCCTGTAATTATTATGTGTACTCTTGTGTGTACAATTTGTTATTTTCTTTAAAAGAAAAACTAATGTCACAAGCAGCTCACTACCAGTGTTGTATAAGAAAAACATGTAACATACATATTTAAAATGCAAAATATTAGTGACTGTATTCCACTACAGTTACAATTTAAATATGTGGTAATCAGAATACAGTTACATTCAAAATGTATTTTGATTACTGAAGAGATTACTTTTCATTTGTTTCATTTAATATTTAGTCCTTTCAGATGGAAAACATTTATACATATAAATTATGCGATCCAAAGTGCATTTAAACAGTGGTGAAACACTTTCTTATGATGTGTTACATTCATACGAGCAGACAGAGAAGTATGTTTGAAGCAGAAGAAATAGAAATAAACCTTGTGTAAATTGTCAGCTTTATGCTAAGCTAAAATGCTATTTCTAGCCATTTTACATCACAAGTTACCAGGCAGTGTAACTCTTTTCCCTGTAGATAAATGGTTTAGTCCAACAAATCACAGAGCCAAACAGCAAAAGTCTGTATTCCACACATTTAATTGCAGATAAACAAGCAGCATGCTCTTCTCATACATTACAAAATGAACAGACCATAAGCATCACAAAACATAAAAGTATAATAAAGATCAGGGAGAGCAGATCGGTCATCATCCTCCTGCACCTGCACACAGACTGAGTAGTAACTCTCTAATCACACAGCACACGCATATGCAAATGAGATGGTCAGCATCTTAAAGGTACCCTGTATACTAAAAGAATGCATGTAAATGCATTGTCTTAATCTTTACAGAACGATCATATTTTTTTATCAAGAAAATTCATGTTGGATCATAATTTCTTTTTTCTAGTAAGACTTTTGGTATTTGGACATAAAATCATTTTCTTGAAAATAATTTTTGTATTGTTTTCCTGTAAAAATATCAAAAAATCCTTAAAACAAGATCAATTTGATTTATCTTGTTTTAGAAACTACACTGCATAAGATATATAAGTTTTCAGAGAATGTATTTTTAACATGTGTATTTTGTCTTACAGTACCGGCAGAGTTTTTGTAGTCAAAACAATTGAAAAAATCTACCAGTGCTGAAGAAGTAATCCAAAGTATTTAGATTGTGTTACTGACCTTGAGTAATGTAATGTAATACGTTACAAATTACATTTTACAGCATGTATTCTGTAATCTGTAGTGGAATATATTTCAAAAGTAACCCACCCAACCCACTACTAAAATGACAGAACACAGCCAACTGATTTTGGCGGTTAATACTCGCAGAGCCTTTCGAATAGGGGAGCATACAAGCTTAGGATAAAATATCATAATGCTGCGGCCCCATAGACATTTTATGGCAGTACACTGGCAAGGAGACAAGAGGCCATTCGTTCTGAATGGATGTCTATGTAGGAGATGCTTCAGTGTGCTGAATAAACTGCTTTTGTGAAGAAACAGTTTACACTTGACGAATTGACCACCTGTGTGCTAATCTTCCCAAAAAAATTCACTACATTCACGGACGATTTTGCGACAGGTAGGTGTCACTTTACGGCTTTACTCATTTATTTGTATGGTTTCCGCAAATGGTGACATACTGTTGTAATACTATAACTGACCATTACGATCTCGCCTTTGATAGAGCCATGGAGGCTATTATTTAAGTAATTAAATTAATCTCTGTTACTCTGATTGGTGTGGATGATCCTCTTCGTTTTCAAGAGGATCAAAATCAGTTGGTACTTTATATTCAGTTTCCAGTCTTGTTAGAAGTTTTAATTGTCAAGGAGAAAATCAGTTTCCATATTTACTTATAGAACTTTAGCTGTAATAGCCTGTTATGAGAAATAACATAGCTAACGTTAGAAAACCTGTTCAGTCTTTAGAAAAACATACCTTAAATTACATTGTTAATTATATTTAGCTCTTTTACATTGTACAATGACTACTGAACTGTATGGCTACCTAACTGAAATTCCACAAGCTGGATTATATTAGCTAGCTTCATTCATTGCTGTCTCATTTGTTGGAGTTCTTAGGCCTTACTTTGCACAGGTAATGTTAGCTGAAATTAAATTGTATTAGCTAGCATTCTGTAATAAATTAATTACATTACATTACTTATATTTCAATGGAAAGTTGAATCTTGTATGTGGATTATTTTGAGTAGGCTCCATTGGTTTTCAGTGTCGTGGTAGACATAGTATCCCTTTTCTGCCAGAAGTTAACATCTTTGATTTTTCTACTTATGTTCATTAGATGCTGTCCGAAAGAATCACTTGTCATTAATGAAATGACTTCATACCAAAAAGAAGGAAGGAAGAGATGCAGCAAGTGGTAATAACCTGCCATTACCATGCACTTAATAAAATCAATAAATATATAAAATTAATTGTAATTGGTCAAATCAGTAATTGATCAAATCAGTCAGTGCATTTTAATAGTAAACATCCCTATTTGACTTTAAAAGAGGAAAATATACCCACCCCATTCCCAGTGTAAATCTATGCCTTGTTAAAAATAAATGAATGTGTTTAATGTACGTATTCACAGAGCTGTATTTATGGGTTGCAGCATCATATTGAAGCATTTTACTTTTCACTGAATTGACATCTGATAAACTTAAATATCATTCACGTATCACTTCAGATATGGATTTAACCACTGGATTCATATGGATTACTACTATGGATTATGTGATTTTTGGAGCTCCATAGGTCAGATTACCATTCACATCCATGAGCTGAGATATTCTTAAAAAATATCTATATATTTTTTTTTGTGTTCTGTAGAAGAAAGAAAGTCATAAAAAATCTGGGATGGCATAAGGGTGTATGTGATAAGATCATTTTAATTTGAGTGAACTTACCATTTAAACCCTTCTGTACTTCTCTGTACAACTGATGAACTTCAACAAAAATATAAATCACTCAATAAAACTGTTTGTTTTCCTTTTATATGAAGATGACAGTTAACATCTATGTGGCATTCTCGGGCCACATCTGGACTTAAAGGTCAATACTATGAGCTTTCTGTGGGCGACATCTGGTCCAAACCAGTTCCTCCTTCATTTTACACACTGTGTTCCATATCTGGACCAGAATCATTCATTTAAAAATCACTGGCCAATTATGGACCACACTCATCATTTCTACTCACAATAGTGCATGGGTCAGATCTGGCCCACACCCAATAGTTTTGCTTACTTTACAGTGTGTGGACCAGATTAGAGCTGAGGACCCAGGCGTATACTGGGCCAGAACTAAATCAAGAACAAATTTTGCTAACTGGGTTCGGATGGCATGTGGGTGAGTAAATAATGTGGGTGAACTAACCCTTTAAGGAAATTTGTGTCATGGAATATCTCACTGGTTTCTGTGACAGCAACAGACTGTAAACAGCAAACAAAGAAGTGTCTGTGGGATGCGGTCTCTGACGCTTTCTGCTGGTTAATAATTTTTTACGTTCTCATAGTATTGTATTTGCAGCAAATTATTGAAGCTTAATGCCTTTTTATGCCATGTTGCTCATAACAGTTGTCAGTTGAGGCTGCTATTTTGCTGCTGTTTTATGTTTTAAGTGTTCCTGCTCGATATCGGTCTCAATAAAGCTAATTTGGTATCTTTGGAGTGCGGGGCTTTGGAAGGAGGGTGTGTGGCTAATTCAATGGCTCAACTTGTGGAAAAGCTTTCATATGCATTTAAATTAAAACAATCAATAACTGTCCAATTACTAAAAGCCACAAAATTGGGTAAAAGGTCCCCTTGCAAAAAAATATTGATACATATTTTCCTTAAGGGGTGCCTTTAGCCACATTATCACAATCAAAGACACCACTGCATGCACAGGATTAGATTTCCTGTTTTTTGACACAGTCAAAAAACAGTAGGTCATTTGCTCTGTACTTCTTACAGAGGTTATGTGAGAAAAACACAGACGTGTTTGATTCAATCAGGATTTAAATCAAAATTACATCTGAAACATAAATTAACCTAACCTCTTCTGTAATGGGCTTTTGGTGATTGGCCGGAAAAGTGGTAAGGTTGGTTGGAAGAGGGGTTGAGGAATTAGTTCTAATGCAGTTTGGTTGACCTTCCCTCCGAAAGCTTCATCGGTGATTTAATCACACATACTTTGGGTCATGCGTGCCTTGGCTCCAATTCAAAAATTAATTTCATTGCAATCCTTCAATGCAAGACCAAAAAGGAAGCACCAAAAGGACATTTGCAATCTTCCTTAATGAGCCGTGGCTTCCTATGGCTCCATCATCAGTGAGCCTAATGGCTCCAATCTCCTTGTGATTACTAGAGGGAAACATTCATACCCTACCACCCAGATACTTCCATGATATTCACATATTCCCTGTGTGTTCAATATATAGGTGCAATTTATTGCAATTTGCTTCCCCCAGGTGAATGTAGCTGGTTTTAATGAACACTTACAGTTAGGGTGACACCAATCCATCATGGCAATATTGTATAGTTGCCATGATGGAAGGGTAGTCTACTGTAGAGCCCCAGTAGACATATCTATACAGTATGTGCATATTTTATAAATCCGTCTAAAAATATTTTATAGCATACATGCATTCCTTTCCAGTGAATTACAATATAGTATTATAACAATATCATTTAAACATCACCACAGAAACTAGGGTCTCAATATCCATTATTTAAAGTTTTTAGACCTCCCGTAGCCCTTTTTGAGAGGTGGGTTTTGACGCAACATTGTTTTCTACCAAATACTTCCTTTCGTGTACTTTCAATTCATGTGTGTGACCTTTTAACCACAGTTCCTAGAGATTTCACCAAAATGGTTTGAGTTTAATTGATTGGAATAATATTTTTAAGGTGGAACATGCCTAGAAATTAAGATCACAGCAAAGTTAAAAGCTCTAACAAAACAAACTCTTTGTGCTTAATCTGTACATGTGTGTGTCACATATTGCCCCATTTTCTGCTACCATATATACAGTGGCCATGCCATACATTAACACAGCAGTCTGCCTGATGCAGCTGTCAAAGGCCACATTCTAAATACTAAATACGGAGTGCTTAATACCAATATTGACTCCTCTGTCAACAGGAGTTTATTAACAATTTGGGACTTTAATGTGTCAAATGTGGAGATCTAGATTTCCTCACAAGTTTCCAAGTTGGAAATCCGACTTCAAGTTGTGTTTGATTGCATTTTTCAAAGTAGGAATTTGATCATTCAGACCTTCGGAACACAGCATAATCAAAAAAGTGTGGGTTAATGCATTGTGTACATTCTGTACAAAGCTCCTTGACTAGGGAGGACGGCAAGATCTAAAATCTCACATATCGATACAGACCCAAATCTTGAGAGCAGCACTGTGGTGTAAACATCTCTGAAGATTGAATGTTTGTGTGTGAGTTATAGAGAAAACGACAGAGAAGTGTATAGGGTTGGCAGTCTGTATTAGTGAAGACAAATGACAGCACCTGTACGTCAGTTCTAGCCGTGTGTTTAATCTCGTTCCCGTTGGACCCCTTTGCTTCTGTCATTAACAGACATAACAAATCAAGTGCCTTGACACTTTTATTAAGCTGATGGACTCTCAGAGGTATGACGCCAGTGTAGCCTCTTCATCTGTTAGCTCAGACAGCCAAACCACATCCCACTGATGGGCTTCACGTGCAGTCACTTACAGTGCGAATAAAATTACTGAGTGAACTATAGCAGATGGACCCACACCATTTGGTACATTATGAACTGTAGCAATGGCCATCTAGGACTGAAATGTAACTTGTAAAATGGATAATTCTGACTTTAAATTCTTAATGGATAAACCACATTCAAAGCCGTTGTAAAATATACCCACATCTGTGAACTCACTTTCTATGTTTATACACCAAGTTGCTATGTGCTTGGCAACCACAAACACCAAGGATAATGAACTATATTACTTAGTGTAAGAACTGTTTATTCCAAATATTATTAATGATAAATTTAACTGCTTATTGAACATTGCCATCTTTTATCATGTTGTTTTCAAATTTCATATAAGCACAAGAATGGAATAGCCTTTAAAGTTCAGGGTTCGACAATAAGGATTTTGTCTGACAACGCTGGCACGTCAGAATAAAAAAAAAATAAATGTTTTCAAATTAAAATGACAATGTATGCACTAAAGTAAAACAGAAAGCCTGTGTTGGTTAGATTACTTTAAAATTGTCATATGGTACTGATTACAAATTGCATGACAAAAATTGGAGCCAGTAACATAATCTCTTGGATTCAATTTTTATGGTAATATAATCTGATTGCTTTTGGTTTACTGCTGACCTAATTCTTGTTTATTTGATGTCATATGCATTTGAGTAGTATAAACTTGTATCTTTTTGACATGATGTTGCTTAAATTTAAATTAAAAACTTTCTTAATGGATCAAAATCACTACTTGCTATTTGTCTGTTTCTTTTTTAAATAAAAAAGGAATTTCAAGTATTTTTACTCTGGCAATATTGAGATTACAAACATCATCAATGTGTGGTAACAGATGAGACCAGTTATATTTGTGCATCAACGTCACTATAAAAGGCTTTTGCAAAAGCGTATTCATGTACATTTTTTAAATCGAGTAATAAACTTTACTGCACTTATGCAATCGGTTCTGCATTTATGTGTGGAGCCATCAGGAAATTTGTATTGTTGAGCCATGCATTATATGAACTAGAAGTTTGTGATCCATTCACAGCAGTAATTTCTTGCATATCTTTTGCATGCAAGAGCCTAATGGTGTGCCCAAGCCAGACTCGTACAGACTGATTACCCTTCTTTTCAGTCAGGAGCAGAGGCAATGTCATGTTATTTGAAGGTTACCTGTTGATGGCATTCACCCAGTTCTCACATGTCAAAATATACTGTATGTGCTCGTCTTGTCCTGAAATCAAGTCAAGGATATCCTTCTTTTTGAAAGCACCAGGACACATGTGTTTGTAAATTGTGCACTAGGCCTATGCAGTAAAATTGTCCACTAGAAGCAGAATATTTCAGTTTTAACATGGTAAATTGGTGATGCTTTCAGCACTGAATTATTTAGCTTGACATTGCTGTAATATGTATAATAACTTGGAGTGGGTTTGATGAGATTGAAGCAGATCATATTTTAGTTACTTCTGGTTTACTTAGGTACTTTAGGTATTTCAGGTGTTTTTGTATTTTCCAAACATTCACAATTTCATCTTGGTCCTATCTACAGTATGAAAGTACTATTCTGCATTTATTTAATTAGTTTAAAAGTTTGTATTATTATTAATATTATTATAATATCATTATTATTATGATAATTAATATATTTTTCTGTATGTATTTGCATTATTTTTGTAAAATGATTGTAATATGAGCCAATGACTAGGGGCTATCAAGCTTTCATTAAAAGTAATATCATCCTTTTCACGACATCTCGTTCTTCAAGTTCTCACAGAGCACAACTCCTTCTTTAACACCTTATTACCTAGTTATTACTGACATACTGACAAGGTTTTAATCAGTGTTTAAATGACTGCAGGGAATATTTGAAATTCAACAGTAAAAAATGAGCTCTAATTAACAGGAAATGAGAGGAGCACGAGTCCTTTAGAGATCACTGAGAATGTTCATGTCTTTCTGCCACTCCTCAACCCCAAAAGATGTTTCTCAGTGGAACACCAGACCAGTAATAAATCACAAACTCTTTTATTACATTTCATGTCGATATTCCCCACACAACAAAGTATTGCTGCCGATCAATACAGGTTCCTTTTTCCAATCAGGCTTCAGATTGAGCAGCATTAAAATTAATATAGCTTTTTTTCCTCCCAGTCACATTACTTCTCTAGCAGTGATGGGGGATCAATTATTAATGATGTCTCTCTCTTTCTCACGCTCGATTTTAAGTACAGTCCCCTATTCTCCACAGTTATGGTTCCTTTACATAATGAGCACCGATATTGGGGTCAGAATGCTCTTATGTTTGTCTAGTCTGTCTACACTGAAACACATTCCTGAAAAACATTCAGAGTTTGCTTTGTCTAAAATATGGAGGCCTGTCTGCAAAAGATGTAGGGCAAACCGGGAAGTGTTGAAATGCAGGATGAGATATAACACCATAAATATAACAAATTTAAACCCCCCCTGCTGAGGTGAGAGTAGAAGTTGCTATATAACTAAAATAAACTCAGAAAAAAATAAATACTATATTCTGTATATACAGTATCTCACAAAAGTGAGTACACCCCTCACATTTTTGTAAATATTTGATTATATCTTTAAATGTGACAACACTGAAGAAATGACAATTTGCTACAATGTAAAGTAGTGAGTGTACAGCTTGTATAACAGTGTAAATTTGCTGTTCCCTCAAAATAACTCAACACACAACCATTCATGTCTAAACCGCTGGCAACAAAAGTGAGTACACCCCTAAGTGAAAATGCTTCACAGGTTGCCACTGGAGTCCTCTTCCACTCCTCCATGATGACATCACGGAGCTGGTGGATCACGGCCCAGTCTCCGAAGGGAGGGGATCATGCTCTGCTTCAGAATGTCACAGTACATGTTGGCATTCATGGTTCCCCAGTGCATTCATAGCTCCCCAGTGCCAGCAGCACTCATGCAAACCCAGACCAAGACACTCCCACCACCATGCTTGACTGTAGGCAAGACACACTTGTCTTTGTACTCCTCACCTGGTTTCCGCCACACATGCTTGACACCATCTGAACCAAATAAGTGTATCTTGGTCTCATCAGACCACAGGACATGGTTCCAGTAATCCATGTCCTTTGTCTGCTTGTCTTCAGCAAACTGTTTGCAGGCTTTCTTGTGCATCATCTTTAGAAGAGGCTTCCTTCCGATTTGATGCAGTGTGCAGCGTATGGTCTGAGCACTGACAGGCTGACCCCCCTCCCCTTCAACCTCTGCAGCAATGCTGGCAGCCTCATATGTCTATTTCCCTAAGACAACCTCTGGATACGACGCTGAGCACTTGCACTCAACTTCTTTGGTTGACCATGGCGAGGCCTGTTCTGAGTGGAACCTGTCCTGTTAAACCGCTGTATGGTCTTGGCCACCATGCTGCAGCTCAGTGTCAGGGTCTTGGCAATCTTCTTATAGCCTAGGCCAACTTTATGTAGAGCAATGATTCTTTTTTCAGATCCTCAGAGTTCTTTGCCATGAGGTGCCATGTTGAACTTCCAGTGACCAGTATGAGGGAGTGTGAGAGTCATGTAACACTAACGAGTCACATGACACCGGGGAGGGAAAATGGCTAATTGGGCCCAATTTGGACATTTTCACTTTTTTGCCAGCGGTTTAGAAATTAATGGCTGTGTGTTGAGTTATTTTGAGGGGACAGCAAATTTACACTGTTATACAAGCTGTACACTCACTACTTTACATTGTAGCAAATTGTCATTTCTTCAGTGTTGTAACATGAAATGATATAAACAAATATTTACATAAATGTGAGGGGTGTACTCACTTTTGTGAGATACTGTAGATACTGTATATATATATATATACACAGTATATATATATATATATATATATATATATATATATATATATATATATATATATATATTGAAATATATATTGAAATAAAACATTAAAAACTGTAATGACTGACCATGACGGGAGTGTTCAAGTTCTATTCTCTAAAAGCAAGTCTATATATCTTATATGCTGCTTCTCACGTGAATGCATCTTTTTTTTAAAGGATCTTTAGATATTTTAAAATATTTGTATTTTTAATATTATATAAAAAATTCTCAGATAATTTTTTTTTTCTTCTACAGTATAGTTGCTAAAATATATTTATATTGGAAAACAAGTCAAAACAAAAACAAATCAAAAAAGTATTTTGTTGCATTGTATAATGGTGCGAAGTCTACCCACTCTCACCTTTCTGTTCACTTCAGTCCATCTTTAACTAAAAAACAAACAAACTCTTTCTTATTCAGAAATCTGCATATTGAAGATTTTCTTCACGATAAGAAATGCAAAGTGTCATATATTATGATTCAATAAGTCATGAGCCATCACAATATTCTCTAGCTGCATTAAGCATGCTCGCTTGAGGGACGAGTGTCCCTGCGACAGATGCAGTTGGATGCAGTTTCAATCTCTACACCTTAGATCGGGACGTTGCCCGGAAATGCCAAGAAGGGTATTAAAAAGGGACATTATTCAATAGAATCCTTTAGAATCATTTATTTTTGGTCACACATTATACACACAGTTTTTTGCATATATACAGTGAAATGTATTAGTTTTCACATATCCCAGCTAAGCTGGGGTCAGAGTGCAGGGTCAGCCATGATACGGCACCCCTTATGATTCAATAAGCTCATGACTTATTGAATCATAATATATGTCACTGTGCATTCAATGATGTATGGATCCGTGGATCTCTTCTTTGGACACAGAGAACAAGTTCAACCAAACTCTCAACCCACAGTGAGAGGACCTCTTTGATAATACTTCTTCTACAATATACTACTCAATCACTGGTGAGTGAAATCTGAGCATTCACAAGCCAGTGGCTAATCACAGACATTTTTACTTGCATAGCATGTGATTTGGTCGCACATGCGAGTGATTTACTTGCATTATAGAGGGTTGTTACATGATCAATCATGAAAGATCAATCTTGGGATATAAGAATTCATAACAATATTGTTTAAACGAAGTTTGCGATGCATCAGAAAAATATATATTTTTACCCAGCCCTAATTGAAACTGACAAATGCGTAACAGAGATCCAGCAGATCTGCAAGAAAAATAATTAATTTGAATCCCTCACACACCTCACAGAGGCAGTTCTTACCACACTAGATGCTTTTTTAGATGGAATGCTTCCTCATTATTGAAAGGTTTTACATGATATGAATGTAAAAATAGATAAATACAGTATATGAGGATCTAAATAAATATAATATATTTAAAATATATACAGGTATCTAACATAAAAAGTAAACAATGATTGTATCTACTTATAATTGTATCATTCTGCACAGCCCTTCTTTATACTTATATCTCTATCTACACATTATAGGAATATCATATTACAATTTGAAGTAAATGTTGTTAAATATGAGAACATTATATCAAAGTTTTAGGCACCACACTTAAGTTATTGTGACATTAAAATGAAGCGTCTTACAACATTCCCTGGTTGACCCTTTTTAAGGAAAATACTAAATTATTTTAGAGATCTCTGGTCTCTCTCTCTCTCTCTCTCTCTCTCTCTCTCTCTCTCTCTCTCTCTCTCTCTCTCTCTCTCTCTCTCTCATAAAACGTTTCTAACAAGCTTTAAGCATGTTAGGGACTGTTCACATTAACATGTCCCAGCTTAAAAAAAAAAGATGATGTGCCATGAACGCAGGTGTTTTGAGACGCGTTTTAAACAGTTGAAGTTCTGACTAACTTTAAACAAAGTCTGAAAAACGTGGCGAGAGAGACTAAAAACAGTGCAGCATTGGTTAAAGTTTACATAAGAAAACAACTGAAAAACAGCATGGATGGACACAAAATTTATTCGGAGTGAACAGCTCCTAACTGTGCAATTGAGAATAAACCCCACAAATATGTCTACAGCCATAAAACATCCTCCCAGCAGCCACACTACAGCAGTGGAGGAGATATCTGCAGACATGAGGATGGATTAGCACTATCAGGGCAGTATGGACGGAGTGTGTCCTTGCAGCAGGGCAGTTTTTAAGAAAAGCTTCTGGAGTGCTTGGAAGGATGCTTTAGACTGAGAAAGAAATCCTCAAATGCCTGCTTAAGACACCGCACTGGGAACGAATCCAGGAGAAACAGCCAGCATTCAACAGAGCTTTTAACGGCAGCACTTAATTTACAAACGCTTACACATACAGGGTACTACTGTATACTGTATATGTGCTTTTAGTAGAGAGCTCCACGTCATTCCTCTCCCCAAGGTTAAATTGTTTTGGTGTGTTAATTTTCTCCTATCAACCCTTGAATTGCATATCAGGGTAGAAGCTACACAGTCAGTTTTCATCATGCTGGAATTATGTTATGAAGAGATGACTTGTGGCATGTGCATCATAGAATTAACATTGCATACTATCTCTAGAGGGTAAGCGATCCAACCCCTGACCCCTGCAGTACTGCTTGTGTTGCTTTTAGCAAGAGAAAAGAGACTAGACAGGGAGAAAGTGTTTTAAGGGAGCATATGGGTTAGAGAAGATGTGCATGTGTAATAGAGGAACGAGAGGGTGAGAGGCATATGGAGACAGAGAGAGAAATATGACTAATTTATGCAAAGAGAAGTAGGTAACTGGTGTTCTGAGTGCAATTGACACAACAAAAAGTGGCGCATGCCCCTCTTTAGCTACAGTTACATTTGGTTTAACTGAAGGCACTCTTTAACTGCAAAGTGGATAAATCCATGCATGTGTGGGCATCGGTTTATATCATTTTCAAACACTTTATATAAATATAAAAATAATATTTTACAAACAAAAAAATCGAAATAAATCAATTAAAAATAATGACAAAATTGTAATTATTTCCTGTCATTTAACATTAACTTAATATCAGATATTTAAATAAGATCTTTTAGATACCTGAGCAACTACTTTTAAAGTGATGAACGTTATATTTTCAATGTTAAAATAGCTTACATTTTCTTATCATTTACTAACCCTCTTGCCATCCCAGATGTGTTTGACTTTCTTTGTCTGCAGAACACAAATGAAGATTTTTAGAAGGATATCTCAGTTCTGTAGGTCCATACAATACAAGTGAATAGTGACCAAAACTTTGATGCTCAAAAAAATACAAAGGCAGCATAAACACAATCCATACGACTCCAGTGTATTAATCCAGGTCTTCTGAAGCGATCCAATCAGTTTTGGGTAAGAACAGATAAAAATATAACTCCTTTACCCCTTGACATTTTGCCATTGCAGTCTCTAGGCCCAATCATGATTTCAAGCTCGATAACACTTCCAGAGAAGAGTGCAAGATGGCACTATGGACCCTTTTCACACGTATGCATGCTGCGAAGCAGAAGTCATCGTAGTTGGCTGAACTTGAATGCCAGTGAATGGGGAACCACTGCAAATTGAATTTTTGTTAACCCAACAGCAACTGCAATAGAAACAATTATGCTTTCACAGCTTTGCAAAGGAAGACAAAAATATACAGAGCTGGATAACATCAGTAAGAAGAGAGAAACACGGCAAATTTCTGTCAGCAGTGTTAAAAGCCTCATCACAGCTATGGTAACTGATTTTTTTAAAATGTATTCCATTTCCAGGGTAATATAATACAGAGTACAATGTTATAAATGTACTCTAAACATTTAAAAAATTGGAAATCAAAAAGATTTGCTACATTTATGTTGTTATAGAAGGTGGAAACACAGAAACAGGTCTGTGAAAAAGATCCATTGGAAGTGCAATTGAGCTTGAGATCATGATCGCCAAGGAGACTGCTGATGTCAATATTTATACTGAAAAAGGAGTTATATTTTGGTCTGCACTCACTCAAAATTGATTGGATCGCTTCAGAACATATTTATTAAACACTGGAGCCTTATGGACTGCTTTTATGCTGACTTTATGTGCTTTTTGGAACTTCAAAATTTTGGTCACCATTGTATGGACCTATAGAGCTGATATTATCATACAAAAGTCTTTGTTTGTGTTCAACAGAAGAAAGAAAGCCACACACATCTGGGATGGCATGAGGGTGAGTAATTATGAGAGAATTATTTTTTTGGGATGAACCCCCCCTCATTGTTGCTTATTTACAAAAGCGCATTGTCTGCTTGACTCTTAAACTTATCTTTCTTTCTGTTTTGATACTGAGATTATGTTGCATTTATAATTTATTTCCTTATAATAATTTTTTCCTTTAAACTAGATGCAATTTAGAAATTTGGAAGTGACAACAAACACTCTGTAGCTTTCTTTTGCAGTTGAAACATGTTGCCAAAAATGACAATCTTAGACTTTTTTATGTAAACTGCTTTCAAGCCCTTCTTTTTTGCTTCAGGCTTCAGGTAATCATGTTTCCAAATTGCATCAAACAAATATGCGAATGTGGGTAGCATCCTTACATACTGTACTTCCCCCCAAGCCATGTCTAAATCTCCCAGACTAAGCTCTGAAGGCAGGTCAACGTGGTGGATGCTGTTCTCAGATTTCAACTTGTGACTCTCCGCTCATCTCCCACATCCGAGCCCAAATCCACTGATTACAACCTTCAAAGAGATGCTTATAGAGACACTCCAAGCAAAGCCTGGTGTAATCTGCTCTGGCAACATCATTAACTAGTATTTTAGCACGTCCCAGTGAGGGTGGAAGAAAGGAAATTGTCTCAAGCTTAGAGCGCAAAAAAAATTTCCAGTGTGAAATCGTCTCTCTTGAAATCTTTTGCTGCACATTAGTAACCACGTACAACCTGAAGACACATTGTGGCTTTTTTAGCGTGTGGTAGGACAGAACAGAAATATATCAAAACACAGATCAAAAGAAGATGACCGCAGGCCACTGATGTGAGAGATCAGTTGTGAGTGCCAGAGAGAAACAAGGGTTGAATTCACTAACCAGTTGTACCACTTTTGCACGTGATACTTGAGCAAAAAAGCTGTGTCTTATTTAATAACCACCCACAATCCAGTTTAACCTGGTTAATTTGCCTTATGCAATTAACATTGTGCTATTACCACCAGCAAAAAGTAGGTGATAAATAGAATTTGACTTAAAAGAGATGTTTGCATACATTTTCTATTGATCATGGCAGCAGTGATTCATCAAATGATGATCAAATGATGAACAAGAACATTCAAAATGCACAGTGCAGTTGAGTGCATTTCCATCATACCTGGATCACATGCACTAAAACAATAAAAAAAAAAAAAGAAAAAAAAGAAGAAGAAGTCTACAGGCCATTGATGTGAAAGATCTGTTGTGAGTGCCAGATCTTGTCGAGAGAGACAGTGACTAAGTTTGCATGGACACCAGAAAGTGGCTTATTACAAGAAAGCAGTGTTCCAATTTACATGCTCTGCATAAGCAGCATCCTCTTTACTCCTTTATACATGCGGCTCAGACAGTAAGCAGATTTCTCCACAGCAACATACTCTCCCCATGACTCTTGTGTAAATAACAAACATAAAAACGCTTCTGAGGAAGACTTTACTATTTTATTCTCCGTTGATTAACTTTTTCCAAATATTCCAGAGTTCTATCATGACCTGCAGCGAAATTGCGCTGCAATAGTAGTGTTTCCCTCTAATGTAAAACTCTGGGATTCCCCAATGTACAAGCACATATACACAAACGAGAGGTTGATATTTTACATTGGAGTGTATAATTGGGAACAGTTTATAGTGTGCATGCTTTTCCCACTGTACTTGACTTGTTGTTAGGCTCCATCTTATAACGTTTTTTATCCGGTCTGTTCAAAAACCTATAAGAAAGCCGCTTAGGTGTTAACATGGCCACATTAAAACACATTTTCCGGGTGAAACCTGGGTGTGTAAAATAGTTTTCCCTTAATCCCTTAAGTGGCGTAATAAAATCTGCGTTCTTGTTTACATGTCATTTCAGAATGCCGCTATCTGCAAAAACACCGGAATAAACCATTTTCATAATTGCATGTAAATGTGGTCAGTGAGCTAATGCAGGAGTTTTCAAACTAGGCTACTGGTCTGCATAGGAGGTGCTAGGGGATCTGTGGAAATGTTTAGATACATTTACAAGATGGAATTTAACAGTAAGATATAAATATCTGCATATAGTTTTAAACTAACTTTATGCTGCTCATTTTCACTGTTGTCCGTAGCTTGCTTGAAATTAAAATGTCTCTAATATTTCATATTTTTTAAGCTACCTTGTTTCAAATAACTGATAATTAATTACACAACTTTGAAAGAAATTTAAATAATAGCTTTGAGGTGAATAATCAAATTAGTTGTGTTTTGACGTTAGGCTAGCTTCATCTCGTGAAATCTTAGCAGTGCAAAATTCTGTTGTCATTGTCATTCAAAGAGAGATGTTTTCTTTGCACACAGCACAAGTTGTGGGCAAATTTTGCTGGACCCTTTTAAGTAATAGGAAATAATCTGCCTTGATCATCGGCTGTTTTTAAACAATCAGCTGGTAATTGCTTTTATCAGCCAAAGTTTGGCAGATACATTGATGCATCTATAAAATGGACCCCACTATAAATGGGTTTTTAAACATGAAAATAAATAGCTGTCTTTATATTTTAGGAAGGGGAGTCCCTACCAAGAGGATCATCATATTTAGGGGTCCTAATCATCATATTTGGCATTAAAAAGTTTGAAAACCCCTGAGCTAGAGCATAAGCGAAAAGGCTAACTGAAACTATCCTACACTGCAGAGCACTGCCTCCAGTCACTGCCAGGAAAAACTGGTGTGAAGGCTGTTTCTCTCAGAAGAAATTACTGCAGTTGTCATGGGTCAGCCTCAGGTTACCTACACGATGAAAGTAGGTAGTGTATGTCTAATGTGAATCTGTCATATTGAAGAAGCCTGAAAACAGAAATGTACTTTCAAAAGTGCAATGACTCTCGTTAAAGTCCAAATGAGAGAATGTGCCAGAGACCACAAGGTGAGACAGAGCAATAAAAATATTGCCCCATAAGCATCAGTCACATTGCCCTTTGTGAACTGTGATCATGCAGTCCTGATTCGGTGCACCATGGTAGCACTTTTCTACTTGCTATATAACTACTTGTTAAACTCAACGGAAAGTGCCTTTTTATGAAATCTTGGGAATTGTTAGTGTTGCCCAGGGTTTTGTTATTGTGCATTCCTCAGACTGACAACTCATTCTACCTACATAAAACAGTCCGCCTGGGCACACCACTGTCTGTTCCATAATTAATGGCAGTGAGCAGAGTGCAGTTCTGTCCTCCTTCTATGCTCGTGTTTCTGGGTCTGTATCCCTGATAAAAGCACAGGCTCCTGCCTCGGCGCTCTTTGTCACTTGCCCTTTACATTCTGCCTGACATAAAACAATGAGCAGAGGTTCCACATGCAGCGATGACTGATCCAGAATGGCATGAAAGGATGTGTTTCCAGCCCAGGGCTTGAATACTGGAGTCTTGTCAAAGATCAAGGTTGAAAACCATGAGATGTTGCTGCAATGTTTGCAAGATGTAATACGTAGCATATGTTTTAATTGAATTTCATACCAGATTATCCTGGCCTGACTTGTTATTCTTGACATATACTGTAAGTTTCTCCTTAATTAATTTACTCTAATTATATGAAGGCACATTTAGGTGGAGGTAAAGGAAATGAGAAGATATTGTCAGAAATAGAGATTTAGTTAAACAAATAAAAAGCAGCATTACTGTTTGACTCATTATTGTACCCTTCAGAGTAACGTTTAAATTAGGGATGTGCTACGGTGGATGACTAATTGACTAGCAACTGACTAGTCGATTTGTGGGGTCAACAACTAACATTAATATTGTTAGTGGTGGTAGTTTTAGTGGGAGATGTAATTCTCAAATTAAATGAGAGACACAACTTCTTAGAGAGTGTTTTTGCATGATTATATCTTGCTGTGCTTAAAATGAATAATAGTCAGCACAGTTAAACCCTCTGCAAGAAGTTTAGTCTTTTTAGTGCTTGAAGTTTAGTCAATTTATGCACCACTGCTGTTACAGTAATCAAGGCGCTTCATCAACAACACATTTCAAGACGATCACTGTTGTACGTTAAATCCTCTGCTGTATTATTGCAATATTCCCATATTTGTGAGGTGATGTGGAGAGTTGAAAGTCTTTTGCTGATTCTGTCTGACACTGCTTAAATAAATAGCTGCAGTAAATGGGTTAAACTACTCAATGTCATGTACATGCAATATTATCTTGAAGTTCTGCGCTTTTGAATGGGCAGCAAGGATCACACCCAAGAGTCTCAAACTCTCTGTTTACATTGAAACACATTATTCTGGGTTCAGGATGGGCACAAGTGGTTTTGTGCATTCTTTATTAGAGACTTTCCTATTTCTTACTTTGATAGTTTTGTGCAATAAAATGTTATAGTTATTTAGCCATTTTAACTGTTGAATATCTGTTAGTTACCATGTTGAATTAATGTGCTTAAAGTGTCCGTATATCCCTCTGAAACATGTTTGATTCGGGCCATATAAACATAACAAGTCTATATTATACCTTATTATTCTTAAAGGAATACTCTGATTCAAGTTAAGGTAAAGCCAGTGCTCAAATTGATTCCAGTCAATGATGGGTCCTCACCAATTGAGACACTCTGTTCTTTTCTTTAAAAAAAAAAAAAAAGCAAAAAATGGAGGTCACAGTGAGACAATTACAATAAAAGTGAATGGGGGCAATGTTTGGATGGTTTAAAGGCAGAAATGTGAAGCTTATAATTTTATAAAAGCAGTTACATTGATTCTCGTGTCAAAACTCATGAATAATTTATACTGTAAAGTTGTTTAAATTGCAATTTTTTCCAGTCCTTTTAGGATTTTAGGATTTTGTTTATAGTTTATAGTTTCGTGGATCCGTGTGAACGGGGATTGTTTTGACAACGATGTCGTCTGTACGCAAAACTTTTCAAAAACGCAAAGGAAAAACTTTTCAATTTTTAGTACATCGTTGTCATGTAAACGTACCCTAAATCACTGCAAAAGGGGCGGTGGGTCCGTGTAACGCTTTACAATTCATTTTTCAGACAATACCAATCCAAATGCAAACATATAAAAATGGTTTGAAACTTTCATTTTTCATTTTTTCTGGTGTGAATTGGAAATTTAGCCATCTTACCCAACTTTACTGTAAGAATATACACATCTCACACTTGCTTATAGGTCCTGAAAGTGATTTTAGCCATTCTGATAACTTCAACCACACTCATTTTCTCTAAAACACCACCCCCACAAAGACATGTCAGCCAATCTGATGTCAGTAAACCAGAACCCAAACACAATTATTAACAGGGTGAGAGCATTGCTTAAAAGTGTGGGCCTCTCCCAGTCCCCCATAGTCTTTTTTTGCAGTTTCTAAAGCCTAAAGCTTTCACAGAGAGAGGGGGGATTTGTCAAGACTGGATTTCTCCAGTAATCTGTCAGGTAGTAGTAACTTTTTATGTGATTAATTTGTTTTTTGAATACAGCACCTTTAATTTATATGATAGTTAAATATATATAAAAAATATCCTTGTCTTCAAGGACTATAGCATTACAAAAATGTAGCTGAAAAGCACTCAGTCCAATACCCCCACAATATGTACCCAAGCTGCCTGACAAAACGTTTAAATTCTCCACTCAACAGGGTCTAATTTCTCTGCTTTTGACCCCTGTTGTATTTCTATCAATCACTAGCCTGAGCTGTTACTGGCCAGTGGAGCACGGATGTGGATAAATGCAATCAGGGCTAATGAGTCTCATATCACTCATCTATGCAGTGCTGGGGAGTGGATCAGCAGTGGCTGTAAACACCAGGCTTGGCATGGGCAGGGGCAAACAAACAGGCCTGCCAAACTCACTCTGTCTCTGCCTTTGTCACAGCATCTGTCTGCCTCCCTATCACTACTTATCTTAGTACTCATCAATCTAAATTTGCAGAGAGGAAAAAGAGAAGCCTACTATCAACATCAGACAAATACTATAAAGAGGAAAATGGATATTACTAATAACCGATAGCCCAATAATGTGAATGCATCCTGAAAAGGCTTTTAAGTAACATGGTGTCATTGACTATGCTTAGATATTCTCTAAGATATTAGATATCTTGATATTTGTACATAATAAGGATGACATACACAAACCCTCAGAGCAATATAGTCAATTTCTCAGTTTCAAACCAATTAAGCTGCCTAACACATGCACTTAATTAAACAATTTACCACGTTAATTTTTCTTAATCATGATTAAGGCATTTACCGTTAATACAGCATAAAAAAGCATAAACGCTTGTTAGAACGGCGGAACTTTGTAATGTGTCTGCCCGAGTCATTACAATGACACACACACCACAGACACACACACAACACACAACAGTACTTCCCTGAAAGTGATAAAATGATGGAGATTCCATTAGCAGGTGGTAAATGTAAGTGCAGCGTAGTTCTAGTGGGAAGGCAAGCAGCTGTACATCATCGCACCATTAGCTAGGTAACTCCTAATCAATCACATGTAAACCATTGCTTACAGTTTTTACCAACTGCTTACACACAAAATCTTTTCATGTCACACGATTTTTGAAATCTCTCACTCAAAGTGCAAAACTACATGCCAAATCTTCAAAACCATAACCTATTTCTCAGCCTTTGACTCAGTTTTATCTAATGACTATTTTAGCATTATAGTAATGTACTGTAAAATACGTATGACTGCATAGTATTGCATAAACATTTGTAACTCTAAGCCATCCATTTACTGCACTGCATTGAATGAATGAGGTTGGTTATCATGCTGTACTACATTTTTTTTTTTTTGTAAATGATTTACAGTTCCTATGCTGAACACATACGGTTTGAATTCTGTACAGAGTGGAAAGGCAAAGACATCATGGAGGATGAGGATGCTTGTTTACAGATGTACAAGAGACTGCAATTATAAATATGGTTTTGGCCAACAATGCAATTAGGATTCGAGAGATAAGAGAGCATATCTTGAATAATGACACCATATTCAACAACATCAATGCTGTAAGCCTGTCGACCATACAACGCATCCTCCAACGGCACCAAGTGACGATGAAACAACTTTACAAGGTGCCATTTGAGAGAAACTCTGACAGAGTCAAGAATCTGCGACATGACTTTGTAGAGGTATTTATGCAACACTACTTCCAGTTCTTCAGACATACCATATTTACTCATCTGTATATAATTTTGTCTGTTACAGAGAGTATTGGAGATGGATGCCCATGTAATTCGCCACAAATTTATTTATGTGGATGAGGTTGGCTTCAACCTCACCAAAACCAGGCGCCGTGGATCGAAATGTAATAGGACAGAGGGCAATTACCAATGTCCCTGGACAGCGTGGGGGTAATATAACCATGTGTGCTGCCATCACTCAAAACGGGGTCCTCCATCACAATGCCACACTGGGTCCGTACAACACCGGCCATATACTCACTTTTCTGGATGCAATTCACACAATGCTTGTCCCTGATCCAGATCAGGAGCCTGCTAGATTTGTGGTTGTGTGGGACAATGTTAGTTTTCACCGGGCTGTTCTGGTCCAAAACTGGTTTGCCACGCATCCACAATTTGTAGTTTTGTACCTACCTCCATATTCACCTTTTCTAAATCCCATAGAGGAATTCTTCTCAGCCTGGCGCTGGAAAGTGTATGATCGCCAACCCTATGCCCGCATGCCGCTTCTCCAGGCAATGGAAGACGCATGTGGGGACTTAGAGGTTGCCTCTGTCCAAGGTTGGATACGCCATGCTAGGAGATACTTCCCTCGATGTTTGGCAAGAGAAAACGTATATTGTGATGTGGACGAAGTATTGTGGCCAGACCCAGCTCGGAGAAGAGATGAAGCTTAGTAATGGGGACTGCACCCCCCCCCCCCTCCCCTGCCAATTCCTGGACCGGGACCCCACATTCTACTGTAAAGAATATACTTTGGTTTACGTAAATGTTTATAGTTTTGTTGTATGCTAATGTATACAACAGTAATGTTTGGCCTAATAAATATTTTCTGTTTCTACATTGCATTGGCGTTTCCGGTGTACTTGTTACCCCTCTCAGCAGATTACTTTCACTGTAGAACTTTGTATTGAAATGTAGATATAAGCCTATGAAAGACCAAAGAGCTTTAGATTTAGAACAGCAGTGTTTACATGGTATATCCAAAAATGTATTATTATGAAAGAAGTGTTTGCCATTTGATGCAAATGCTTCATTCTGACATGTGTTTATGGCATTTTGAATGCAGTGTTGCATTTTGAAGGAGATGTGAGGCATTTTGCATTTTGTGTGTGCAGTTTTGAGAATTGTGTGTAGAGTTTTGAAAAAGGAGACTTGGTTTTGAAAATGTGTGTCAGCAGTTAGTAAAAACTGTAAGTCTTCTCACAATCTATCACATTGCTGTTTCAGTGTGCTAACACTGCAAGCTCCACCAACCCACCACCACCAGATGAGTCCCATCCTGCACAGGGGTAGGCTCCTCGCCTCTGCCTCCTCTCTCAGGCAGGATATGATGGTTCCGAGTACAACTTCTTCGGACTGCCAAACGGGGCTTACGCCAAAGAGAGACATTACCTTTCTGTTTTATATTCATCAAGTAAATGTCATCTTAAATTTCATTCAAGACTGCGAGTCTTCCTGATAGAATTAAGTTAATGTCCAAATTCTGAATGTACAGAACATCAAATTATGTCCCTTCAATCACTGCTGAATCAGTTTGTTGAAACAAAAAAATATGAATCATGGTTTATTTTTTCAATTATAATTATTATATTTATTGTTATATATGTATTATTATTCTTGTATATTTACAGTTTTATTTATGATTTAATTTTGACTAGAATTTTATTTTTAAAAAATTTCAAACCATTTTTGCATTTGGACTGGTACGGTCTGAAAATTTTAATTGTAAAGCATAGAGAGTAAAATTATTTAGTATGTTTTTAGTTTTTTTTACCATTTCGTTATTTTACTATATTTTTTATTCGTTCAAAGTTTAATGTGAATTTAGAAACTTTTTTGGTAAAATATTTTCAGGTTTCAAAAAATGTATTAAATGTTTCAAAATCGACCGGTAGAAGGGAAGTGTTTTCAGATACAATCACTGTTAATACTAGCCATGATTTGTGTGTCAGTAGATGCAAATTATTAATAATAATTGCTTAATTGAACTGTTTAAAATCCTGACGAGGATCACATTTTCCAAGCATATAAAAGGAGCGTGTCGCCGTCATAGAAATATGTCAGACATTCATTCAGAAAGCAGTTAATGTGCAAAAGAACGTAATTTTCAATTCTTCTAATTCATTGCATACAGTGCATTTACACTTTCAACTTCTTTTTAATGTGCTGTCATTGTTTAAATCGTTGGTGCTTAAGGGAATGGACTATATAATAGGACGCAGAAGCTGGAATGCCAGAGAAGAACCTCAGAATTAAATTGCACTTGGCCCATTGACTTTGCACTTATGATTTAAGGCATTGCCCTGCGCTTAACGCTTGCACTCTTAAAATAGGGCCCTTAATGCTCATTGTAATGAAAATGCAACCTATGTGGAGACTAGTTCTTTCAATTAATCAAACTCCCACTAAGACTCTTTACACTGTAGGATGCTTTGTTTGCATAATGTAGCATTATGTTCTTATGTTGTTACATATTGTTTTGGGGGTCTTAGCAAATAGTGATTCATTGTGAATGTTTTGATTAATTAATTGGCATATCATGTGATTCATTCAATTAAAGTTTTTAATCGATTAACAGCCTTAGTAAAAATAAATCTAATTTAATTTAATACTGAAAAGTACCGTACTTTTAAAAAAAATGTTATCTCACTATTTCTGTGTAAATTTATGGTAGTATTGTGTGTTAACTAAACAATATGCTAATGTCAAACTGATACTATCGTGTGGTGTGTGGAGTTGCTGTCTGTATATAGTGGTTTAAATCAGTCACTCACAAGGTTTCGAATTCTACCTATATAGAGTTATATGCACTGCTATGTCCATAGAACACTATCTCATAGTATGTTATGTTTACATTTGGCATTTTTAGAAACTGTCATCTTTTTGCACTACTGTGTACTGGTCGGTGCTGCACTGTCTCTCACTGTGCCCATAGTCCTGTTAATGTTTTGTAATTTATTGTACTGTCCCGTACTTTTTGCACACGTGCACTTTATATAGGTATGTTATTTAGTCTGTGTAGTCTCATGTGGTTCTGTGTTTGTCCTATGTTGTTTTATGTAGCACCATGGTCCTGGAGGAACGTTGTCTCATTTCACCGTGTACTGTACTAACTGTATATGGTTGAACGACAATAAAAACCACTTGACTTGACTTGACTATATAAGCAACAAGGCAATACGCTTTGGGACAGAGCTAATGACTTTGCTTCAAATTAATTTTCTTCCCCAGTCTAAAGCCAACCCTCGTCCCCTTGGAGACCATTTGTTTGTAAACATGCATCTCAAGGTCATCCTCTTAAAACAAAAGGGACTCCTAATTACATTTCTATACTCTCTGAATTGATTCATGACCTAAAAATAGCTAGCATGCAACTGGATGAAGGCTTGTAGAACTAACCCCTGTTCACAACTCTTCACATATAATAAGCACATTATTTCCTAAATTTACCCATGGCTTTTCCTGTTTAATATGCATGGTGGTTTCATTGATCCAACTGAACAATGTGTGCTTGTAAAAAAGAAAAAGGAATAGATTAATTTGAGGGATTAGAATGAATTTAAACAGTATAGAATAATCCATATAAATCCTATGAGGCCCATGATTTTGAAAAGAACTTCTGATGGAAATAAAATAGTGATTATTTTATGGTCACAGCAAATCTCAGTGATAATGTCATGTGTGAAGAACTGCCAGTTTAATTGTTAATTATTCTGCATTCTTTTAAGGTTAATGCAAATGAAAAGAGACTAAATCATTCAACAATGAAGGCGTCCTTTCAAGGATTGTTATCAAGACCTCACAGGCTTGATTAAAACGCAGAAGCTTCATTTTCTTTTTTCTTTCTTTTTTCATATGTCTAAAAGGTTCTCTCTCTCTCTCTCTCTCTCTCTCTCTCTCTCTCTCTATCTCTCTTTCTTTCTTTCTTTCCAAAAGCATTTCCACAGCCCATTCTCGATAAAGCTATAATGGAGAAGCTGAAGAACACACTTGTCTGAACAAACGTGAAATGCCTGACTCTCCTTATCCACTTCACACACTAACCTTGGAAAGATAACTGCTCTCTTTAACATGGGATTGCCATAACCTCTCAGTAACCATCTGTATGATATTACAGTTTTTCTGAATGGCTAAAACACTAAACCCCATTCTCTGAACCAAATGATCAGTTGCCTTAACCCATTGTCAATTCATCATTTTTGCAAAACTCTAAACACATACTCACTCATTAAAACACATTTCGCACTGTGAGGCATTGTGTTGCAAAACGGTAAACAGGGGCAGCAAACGTTAAACACGACTACAACATAGTTGTCATCATTTACACACAACAACTCAAAATTGTTCACAATTGTTTCTAATGATGTGAAAACAAGATGCTGAGGCAGAATGAATGTCTCATTGACTTTGATTTTGTAGTTGATCAACATTTTTGAGTTTCTGTTATGTGTTTTTTATTTAGATTGTTTTTTGTTCATTGGGGTTCTGCAGTTTGACTACTGTATTTTTACAGTATACAAGTGCTGAATATACAGATATTCAATACTGTATTACTTGCAGTATTTACAGTATACAATATATTTACTGTACTACTGTAAGTTGTGATTATTATAATTTTTTGACAGTAATTGCAATATGCACTTACTACAATAAAAAAATGTATTCTGTAACTACATACCCTACATATTATAAACTACATATTTATATATTGACTTGCTTTGTATGATCTGAATTGATTTTGAGCACAGATAAAATGGTTTTGAGGCGACTGTTTGATTTTGCCAGAAGAGTCAGGGTTTTTTGAATGTAGTTTGAAGATTTGTTTTTGTTTTTAAAGTTGTGAGAAAATGAGCGAAGGTTTCAAGAAATGTGTTTTAACAATTCAGAAAAACTGTAATGCAGGAACCCAGTGGACAGGCAATAAAATAGAGATATGGCATAACAAATGCATTTTTTTTTATTATTATTATTTTTATTTTTTTTTGTGGCAGAAGGGGGACCATGGATATGAAGATCTTCTAGCACATACAATTGGCACAGATCCTGAGGGCATCACCGTGCTGATCATTTGTCAAAATGACAAATATCACGTGTTTTGAATAAGGGATCAACCCTGGTGGGCTAACACCCTTGCTCACACACACACACACACTTCACAAATTTCAGTCTTAAAGGTCATGGCAGGTCTAATAGAGGAGAAAGAAGGTGAAGCGTGTTATACTCTGACAGAAAGGCCACTTACACTGCCTAATAACAGATGATGCCATGCTGTTCTTTTGCAGGAGAAATAGGCTAATTCTGCTTTATTCCTCCATAGAGGCTGCCCTGATTTGTGCCTGGCAGCGTATTGTATAAATGCAAGCAGATCCAAGTATATTACAAAACACACCCATTCCCTATGGGTTTAACAGCAGTTGTAACAGCAATCATTTCCTTAAAAATTCCAAAGTTGCATGTTTTTACAGTTCCACTACATCTATAGGATGTATTATGTGAACCAGTAATACTCATATCCTTGGTCTCCCATCATACTGTATGTTTCACCTGGTCTGGTTCTCCATAGTGCTGTCTTTATACTGACATTGGAGCAAGATAAATTAAAAAACAACTTTACAGCTACGCGTTAACGGCTATTAGCACAGTAACATTTGCTTGTCTGGTAGTAAATGGATCATTACTAATGTGCTACTTATTAGCTCACCCCAAAAATAGTGCAGCGCTCACTCAGAGCATATAATTATGGCACAGCAGTGTTATAGGATAGATGGATATTTGTGAAGGCGGTTAATGTTTAGCATTCTGACTGTGCTCCCATCTGCTAAACCTAAATTAATGTGGCCTCATAATGTGGAGAAAAAGTGATATTCTTACTGTAATTACAAAAACGTGAAAAAACTAATTTATTTATGGGGTTCTTTTTTCCTTCCATTGTTTCTGCTTTTGTCATTTTGCGAGACTGAGAAATGATATAAGAAATACTGTATATGATATAATGATATATACTTTCATTTAGAAATGTTATAAGCTTTAGTTTTATTTGTTTCTTTCATTAGAAACAAACGCATACAGTAGGCCTATGGTTTGCACTTAGAAATGTGTTTTGTCTTAACGATTTTGATAATAGACTATTTGTGCTTTAAAGAGTTGTTCCAAATCCAAGTGACATTTCTGATGAAATTAAGCAATAAGCCAAAGCCCAGATGTTACATTGATTTTACCACAGGCAAGGGCCATTTTTAAAAGGAATAGTTCACCCAAAAAAAAACATTTGCTCATCATTTATTCACCCTCATGGCTTCCCAGGTGTGATTGACTTTCTATTTTTCTGCTCAACAAAAACAAATATTTTAAGAAGAATATTTCAGCTCTTTAGGTCCTTACAATGCAAGTGAATGGGTACCAACATTTTGAAGATCCAAATCACATAAAGGCAGCATAAAAGTAATCCATATGACTCCAATATTTAAATCCATATCTTTAGAAGTGATATGAAAGTTGTGGATGAGAAACAGATCAATAATTTTTCACATTCTCTACTTTCACTCTTTCACTCTGTTTTTGGCAAGTCGTACTCTTTGTGCATTTTGACACCTACTGGGCAGGGAGGAGAATGTATAGTGAAAAAGAACATAGTTATTGATCTGATTCTCGCCAACACTTATCATACTGTTTCTAATGATATGAAGTTAACCACTGGAGTTGTATGGATAACTTTTATGCTGCATTTATGTCCTTTTTGGAGCTTCAAACTTTTGGTTCCCATTCATTTGCATTGTATGAACCTAAAGAGTTGAAATAAATGGGATAGCATGAGGGTGAGTAAATTAGAGAATTTTCATTTCGGGGTGAATAATCCCTTTAAGAGCCATTCACGAATGCATTATTGTGTTTGCCATTGTTTTTCTATGTCTTTGACCATTATGCCACATTTAGCTGTTTTTTCAGTGGCTCACACAGAAGCACCGCATTTTTTAGACACCTTGTCAGCTAAAAAAAATACGTCAGCTGTTAAAAGTGCATCTCGAGACACCTGCGTTCTGTTATATGCACTGCACTGCATCTAGCTTTTTAGCTCAAGAACACGTTTGGTACCTAAATCCCTTACCCATGATAAAAGCATGTGGTGATGTCATTTGAAATATATTGTATGCATAACACCAGTGTTCCATAAACAGCCACATTTATTAGTATTAATAATTGGAAAACAAATTCTTCCACCAAGTAGTACAGTTATTACTCTCTCTATTTACTCCAATTCAATCGCATCTGATTGTGGGAGACTGGAAACACAAGCTCAAGTGAAGAAATAGCAGCTGAAAGTTCTAGTTTGGTGAACTCTACAAATCCGTTTGACGATAGGACGCGAGACCAATAGAAGATCGAAAATTCACACACTGACCTCTTGGCTTAATATAAAGATTACATATTTCAAAGCTGCGTGTATTATTGTTGCAGGAAAGTGAGTAAACAATAAACACAATTTTAAACAAAATACTATGTTATTTGTGATGTATTATTTTCTAAAAGCAAAAGCCCTCCCACGTGATATCATGTCATGTTCTGATATCAAAACCTATTTTTAATACTCCTTAACTGTAGGAATTTTCTGTTGCCAAGAAAATTTGCACATATGCGGTTACAGGTCATTAAGTCATAATTTTGAGTCAAAAGTCAGAGCCTATCCATTTTATAAGCCCAGTTTTTCTCATTACAACAGATGTAAATTTAGAATTAACACTTATAAAGAGTCCACATGTAAACTGCAGAAATAAACTATTTTGATCAGATTCAGCTGAACAGTGTTGCTTAATGCTTTTCATGTCTTATGCCATACATGACAGCCACTATGGAAACAAGAGTAAAAACTATTCTCAAGATGTCTCATATTAGTGTTCATTTATGCACTCTGACCCAGTCTCCAAAGGAAGTGCAGTCTCTAAATTTAATGCACGAATAAGATACAGTAACAGCAGAATTGCAGTGGGCAATGTAAGACTGTATCTGCAGAGAAGCTGAAATCACATATACACTCTATATATTTGTGGCATGTACAACATACCCATCATGCACTCAAGGAGAGGACATTCAGCAATTACCTCAGTCTGGATAAGTGCAGGCGAGTGGATGTGGGTGTGTGCTGGCGAGCACAAGATTGAATGGTTATCTGTATGTCCTATAGGTAACAGTGTCATGGTCATTAATCATAATTTTGCAACTAACTCATTCAGCTATGACCAACAATATGGCCTATATCATATTTATTTCTAGATGGCAAAACAAATGCAGTATTTCATAATATTTCAAATACCTGTAGGGCATTGCACAAATGAGAATAATGAGTCACTATTTGATTCATGCTCATACATGTTAATGGAATTAAACTTGTAATTCTCAGGTATTGAGGATGGTTTCTGCATGAATGCCTGCTATCAATGTGATCATACATTATAACAATGTCCTATTGATCTGTGGGGATGGACACTGCACACCTGTTTAATCTTTAGAGGCCTTTGACTTGCAATCCATGGATATAAATATGTTAATACAATACACATAGCTATCATACAAAGCTACTTTTTATTTTAAGATTGAAGTATTAGATTTGTTTTAATATTAAAATAATTTATTCTATCCCATTTTAACATGTAGAGACAACAATAAGCCATTCATTGGTTGATTTCCTAGAAAAGTGTAAACATTGACTCTGTGGTGCTATAAGAATATTGATCTGTTTGTATGCACATCACAATCAGCCCAACACAGAAACAATGATGTGAGTTTGGAGGCAGGACTACCAACAAATAACAGATAGTTAATGTGTTCAGTAAACCTGTTTGGAAATAAAGGCTGAGTTCGGAATGGCATACTATCATAGTACGCAAACCATGCAACTGCGTGGTGCCCTGGATGTCGGGGCCCCCCCGACCAGAGTAGGAAAGCTCTGTAAAAACCGCTTGAATGGTGACATGTTGCTCTGGGTACACACATGAATAGGCTGTTATTTGCAGTCTCAGATTAGTTCACAAAGCCGCCTGGTTCGGGTCAGTAGGATTTTGGCTTTAGGTTTGTAATTTCTGAAAAAAATATACAGGCCTTCTGAACATGTTTCGCCCCCACACATGCTCACTCACACAGATATGCGCAAACGGATGAGGGGCCGTTCACAATGATAGCATTTTTGCGTGCTTTTACTCTGTTTTTCCATTGTTTTCTGTATAAACGCACTGGACGAACATCCTTTACTGCTGTACCGTGTCTTGCTGTTTCTTCATTTTTAGACACTGTGTCAAGTTAAAAAGAACGTCACGTCTCAAAAACAGTAGTCGAGACACCCGCGTTCTGTTTCATTAGTTGCGCCTAGACTGTTTTTAGCACAGGTGTCACAATGAGTGTACGTTCTGAACAAGTTCAGGCTGCAAAGAGGTGACTGTTATAATTTTTTACATTATTGCAGGTTATTCTGCACCAAGCAAAGTTTCAGCGCTTGATAATGCTGAGGGTCAGCTGTCTCATGTATGTTTACTGTTACAATACTGCAAAGAATGCTGCCTATGATGCTTAGCCTACATAAAATACAGCCTTTTGCAACATGATGAAATACACTACAGCATTAGAATATGAGGTCCAGGTGAAAATAAATGAGACAGAACTATATTGCTCTTGTATACAACAAATCTTCAAAGTAATAATAATAAAACTGTATTATAATGTATTATAATCTGGACAACAATAAATGATTGTTGGGTTGTAATATTAATATATACTGTAACAACTGAATTTCAGTTGTTACAATTTCAGCAAAAAATGCATTAATTATCATTAACAAGATTTGTATTTAATTAAACATTTTGAATGTACTTGGCTACAAGTACCTCCTGATAGGAAGAATTAAAAATTATAATTTAAAATAAATTGTAATTTTTTAGCAAAGTTTTTTTGGATTGGTTGGTTGCTTGGGGCCTCAGAAATCGTAAACCTGCCCCTGTTAGTACTCTTACTATTTCTGCACTATAAGGTAGAGATAATCAGAGTATTATGGCAAACTACATAGTAGGGCTGGGAATTGATACAGATTTCCAGGTTCAATATGATTCTGATTCACAAGCTCTCAATTCAATTCCTAATCTTGATTCGATATCAATTCGTATGGGTGTATTTCTGTAACAATGTCAATTTTGCTTACATATTGTGACGCACACAAGAAGAGATAGTCACAATGCTGGATAAAACTGCTTTATTCGCAGACAGGCAAAAGTACAGAGGGGCAAATCCAGACAAGCGTAGTTAGAGGGAAGTGTAAAGTCGAAGCCGGGAGATCAGAATAACAAAGACAAACACGAGAGTAGGTAAACTGGGGAAAGCTAGCGAAACACTAGAGTTGGCAAAGCGAAGAGGTAAACTAAACAATAACCAACAACTGTGGGGAGAAAGGGTAGGGTATAAAAAGAGGAAATGAACAGTGCAGGTGAAACTAATATTCCGGTGATTGGGAGCGAGAGTGAGAGCTAGAGGGGGCGGAGTGAACTTGGGGATTAGAGTTCGTTACAGTACTTCCCCCTCTGCTGCGGACGGCTCCGGACGGCCGCGCTCGGTTGCGAGGAGCACGACCTCTGGGAAATGGTGCGGGACGATCGGGATGCTGGCTATGGTAATCAAGCTTGAGAGCTTGGTCCAAGACATCCCTCGACTGTACCCACGACTGTTCCTCAGGTCCGTAGCCCTCCCAGTCTACCAGGTACTGCAACTGACCACCACGACGTCTGGAGTCCAACAAGGCCCGGACCGCATATGCGGGCTGACCTCCAACATCGAGTGGTGGAGGGGGTGTCTGGGATGCAGTGGGTGGGAACATGGGGCTGTAAAACACTGGCTTAAGTAGGGAGACATGAAACACAAGACAGATTTTGTAGCGGGGTGGCAAAGGTAATTTATAAGTGACAGGGTTAATTTTCTTTACAATCTTAAAAGGACCGACGTACTTGGGGCTCAGCTTTTTAGACGGGAGACGAAGACGGATGTCTCGGGTCGATAACCACACTCGCTGGCCTGGATGGAATAGAGGCGTGGGTCGGCGTCGGCGGTCTGCCTTGGATTTCTGTGTTTGGCTAGAGTGTTGTAGATGGTCATGGGTGGCTCTCCAGACTCGGGTGCACTTCCGGGCCCAGGTATCCACTGCAGGAACATCACTGGGATTTGCCTCCCAGGGGAAAAGGGGAGGCTGATAGCCCAGGACGCATTGGAATGGGGTGAGGCGGGTCGAAGAGCTGACCAGGCTATTTTGGGTGTATTCGGCCCAAGGAAGGTAGGTGTGCCAGTTACCCTGGTTCTGGGCACAGTAGGCTCTCAGGTATTTACCTATCTCTTGGTTGAGGCGCTCAGTCTGACCATTGGTTTGGGGGTGGTATCCCGAGGAGAAGTTTAGCTGGATGCTTAGTCTGTCACTGAAGGCTCGCCAGAATCGAGACGTGAATTGGGTACCTCTATCAGATGTAATCTCCTCGGGGATGCCAAAGTTACGGAAGACGTGGTTGATTATGAGGTCGGCCAGTTGAGTTGCATTGGGTAGTCCAGGTAGGGAAATCAAGCGGCACATTTTTGAAAACCTGTCGATAACCACTAGGATCTCCGTCCGACCGTCGGAGGGAGGTAAGTCGGTGATGAAGTCCATGGCGATGTGGGACCACGGCCGATCGGGTATGGGCAACGGTTGGAGGAGTCCAGCGGGAAGGTGATGAGTTTTGGACTGGGCACAGACTGGACAGGAAAGGACATAGTCGTGGACGTCGTCCTTGAGTGAGGGCCACCAAAATTTCTTAGTGAGCAGCTCAGTGGAACGGGTGATACCCGGATGGCCGGAACAAAGGGAAGTATGGACCCACTGCATAAGCTGAGGGCGACTAACGGTAGGTACATACATCTTGTTGGGGGGGGTTTGAGGAGGCGCGGGCTCGTTACCTTGAGCCCGTAGTATGGCCTCCGTCAATTCCCACCTAACGGGGGCTACGATGCACGATGTAGGGAGAATAGTCTCTGGCTCCGGAGGTTTAGAGCCGTGGCTGAAGAGTCTAGAGAGAGCGTCAGCCTTGGTGTTTTTGGAGCCTGGGCGAAAGGTTACCGAAAAGTTAAAACGAGTGAAGAACATGGCCCATCTGGCTTGTCTGGGGTTCAACCTCTTGGCTGAACGAATGTACTCCAGGTTCTTGTGGTCGGTGAAGACAACGAAAGGGAACTTAGAACCCTCCAACCAATGACGCCATTCCTCTAAGGCTAGTTTAATGGCTAGCAACTCTCTATTCCTGACGTCATAGTTTTGTTCGGGGGAGGACAGTTTATGGGAGTAGAAGGCACAAGGGTACAGCTTCGCGGGGGTCCCGTGTGGCTGCGAGAGTACCGCTCCCACCCCCACCTCAGAGGCGTCCACCTCCACCACGAAAGGGAGAGTAGGATCGGGTTGCTGGAGAACAGGGGAAGTGGTAAAAGCGTTTTTTAGAGCTTGGAAGGCCTGTTGAGCAGGAGTGCTCCATGTGAGGGACTTCGGGTTGCCTCGTGTCAGAGCAGTGAGGGGTGCGGCGATCTTCCCGAAGTTTCGGATGAAGCTCCTGTAGTAGTTGGCAAAACCCAGAAACCGTTGGAGCTCCTTCAGCGTCCTAGGTTCCGGCCAGGACAGGACTGCAGCAACCTTGTTGGTTTCCATCCTCATCGTTCCTGCGGACAAGACATAGCCCAGAAAGGAGACGGAGGAACGATGAAAGGCACACTTCTCTGCCTTAACAAACAAATCGTGCTCTCGAAGTCTCTGTAACACCCTCGAGACGTGGTTAGTGTGTTCCGAAAGTGTAGAGGAGTGAATTAAAAGATCATCTATGTAGATGACGAGGAATCGGTCCAGCATGTCTCGGAAGATCTCATTCATGAAGGACTGAAACACCGAAGGAGAGTTAGCGAGGCCGTACGACATAACCAAGTATTCGTAGTGCCCCCTGGTGGTGATGAACGCTGTTTTCCACTCGTCCCCCTTTCGAATGCGCACGAGGTTGTATGCGCTCCTGAGGTCAAGCTTAGTAAAGGTTTTGGCTTTGCTGACTTGCTCAAGGGCTGGCTGGATGAGAGGCAAGGGATAGGCGAACTTTACCGTTACCTTATTTAGGGCACGGTAATCGATGCAGGGACGAAGCCCGTCATCCTTCTTGTCTACGAAGAAGAAGCCCGACACTGCTGGGGAGGTGGACGGTCATATTATGCCGAGACTGAGCACCTCGTCGATGTAGTCCTCCATGGCCTTGGTTTCAGGCAGCGTTAAGGGGTACACTCTGCTCTTAGGGAGCGGGGACCCCGGAAGAAGATCGATGGCGCAATCCACATTACGATGTGTAGGGAGATTAACCTGGGTCTTTTCGAACACATCAGCATAAGAAAAATACTCAGGGGGAATGGAGACCGGAGATCTCACTTCAGGGCTCTCTACGGAGGTTGAGCAAACAGGTAGGTGAATACAGTGAGACAGACAATGGTTATTCCAGCGCAACAGCTCCCCCGTGCGCCAGGAAATATGGGGGTCATGGAGAGATAGCCAGGGGTGACCCAAAACTACTGGGTCCCTAGGTGATCGAACAATAAAAAAACTGAATGATCTCCTTGTGGAACAAACCTACTTGAAGGGACAATGGCATAGTTCTGTAGGAAATGAATCCCGATCCGAGAGGTGCACCATCCAAAGAATTAACCTTGAGAGGTGGTACAACTGGACTAAGTGGGATACCAAGTCTTTGGGCCAAGCCATCGTCCAAAAAATTCCCCGCTGCCCCAGAATCAACTAGGGCTGGGGCAGAAAAGGAGACATCATTAAGGATCAAAACCACAGGGAGGCAGACTTGTTTCTGGGTAATGTTAAGAATGACAGATGTTCTGACCTGGCTTCTGGAGAGAGAAGGCTGAGGGCAGACCGGGCATGAGGCAATACGATGACCCGGTTTGCCACAGTACAGACAGAGGCTCTGTGTCAAACGTCTAGTGCGCTCTGCAGGGGTTAATGGAGCGCGGCCAAGCTGCATGGGTTCAGGATTGTAAGAGCTTTCGAGAGGTGGGGGGTGAGATGAATTGGAACCCACAGTACGCTCTTGGATGACCGAGGAACTTCTAAAAGCGCGATCGTGTAGGAGATTATCAACTGTAATGGAGAGTTGAATATAATTCTCCAGCGACAATGATTCTCCTCGACAGGCTAGCTCCATCTGCAGTTGACAACTCAAACCCAGGCGGTAGACAGTCAGAAGAGCGGGGTCGCTCCACCCGCTACCAGCGGCAAGGGTGCGGAAATCAAGGGCATAATCAGCTGCAGTGCATGACGCCTGTTTAAGAAACACGAGGCGGCTGCCCACATCTCTACCAGCTGCAGGGTGATCAAATACAACGGCAATATGGTGACAAAATTGATCATAGGAAGCTAGAAGTGGGCTATCAGCTGTCCACAACGCGGTGGCCCATTGCTGCGCTTTGCCAGTGAGAAGTGAAATCAAAAAATGAATTCTCTCACTGTCAGAGCGTAAAAGGGGGTGATACTTCATGTAGACACTGCACTGCATTAAAAAACCCTGGCAAGTGTCAGAAGAGCCATCAAACCTCTCGGAGGTTGAAAACTCACGGCTTCGGAAATACGTTGGGAGCATCAGCGGGTTCAGGGACAGGCACAGGTGGAACAGGATTCAACTGATCAGAAAGAGCACATACCGTCTGTAGTATCTCTTGGATCTGCTGCCCCTGGGTTGCAAGCGCTTGATCGTGTCTCCCAACAGTAGATCCTTGGGCAGAAATCGCCGCACAAATCCGCTCTAGTGAGCCCTGAAGGTTTTCCGCGGAATCCATTGTAACTAAATTCTGTGGGGTTGGTTATTTTGTGACGCACACAAGAAGAGATAGTCACAATGCTGGATAAAACTGCTTTATTCGCAGACAGGCAAAAGTACAAAGGGGCAAATCCAGACAAGCGTAGTTAGAGGGAAGCGTAAAGTCGAAGCCGGGAGATCAGAATAACAAAGACAAACACGAGAGTAGGTAAACTGGGGAAAGCTAGTGAAACACTAGAGTTGGCAAAGTGAAGAGGTAAACTAAACAATAACCAACAACTGTGGGGAGAAAGGGTAGGGTATAAATAGAGGAAATGAACAGTGCAGGTGAAACTAATATTCCGGTGATTGGGAGCGAGTGTGAGAGCTGGGGGGGGCGGAGTGAACTTGGGGATTAGAGTTCGTTACACATATTAAAGAAATTCTCTCTCAGCTAATGCTCTTAATTATAAAGGAACCTTCTAGGTACAATTCGAAAATATTAATTTTAAAAATTATATTTTATCATTAGTTTTTCTTCAAATTGGTCACATTTTATATTTTGAAAATGTTTGAAATTCAGTCTATTCCAACAATTAATGTCTTGAAATTGTATATATTATGTTGTGTATATATATATACACAACATAATATAATACATAAATATATACAGTGAGGAAAATAAGTATTTGAACACCCTGCTATTTTGGAAGTTCTCCCACTTAGAAATCATGGAGGGGTCTGAAATTGTCATCGTAGGTGCATGTCCACTGTGAGAGACATAATCTAAAAAAAAATCCAGAAATCACAATGTATGATTTTTTAACTATTTATTTGTATGATACAGCTGCAAATAAGTATTTGAACACCTGTCTATCAGCTAGAATTCTGACCCTCAAAGACCTGTTAGTCTGCCTTTAAAATGTCCACCTCCACTCCATTTATTATCCTAAATTAGATACACCTGTTTGAGGTCGTTAGCTGCATAAAGACACCTGTCCACCCCATACAATCAGTAAGAATCCAACTACTAACATGGCCAAGACCAAAGAGCTGTCCAAAGACACTAGAGACAAAATTGTACACCTCCACAAGGCTGGAAAGGGCTACGGGGAAATTGCCAAGCAGCTTGGTGAAAAAAGGTCCACTGTTGGAGAAATCATTACAAAATGGAAGAAGCTAAACATGACTGTCAGTCTCCCTCGGACTGGGGCTCCATGCAAGATCTCACCTCGTGGGGTCTCAATGATCCTAAGAAAGGTGAGAAATCAGCCCAGAACTACACGGGAGGAGCTGGTCAATGACCTGAAAAGAGCTGGGACCACCGTTTCCAAGGTTACTGTTGGTAATACACTAAGGCGTCATGGTTTGAAATCATGCATAGCACGGAAGGTTCCCCTGCTTAAACCAGCACATGTCAAGGCCCGTCTTAAGTTTGCCAATGACCATTTGGATGATCCAGAGGAGTCATGGGAGAAAGTCATGTGGTCAGATAAGACTAAAATAGAACTTTTTGGTCATAATTCCACTAACCGTGTTTGGAGGAAGAAGAATGATGAGTACCATCCCAAGAACACCATCCCTACTGTGAAGCATGGGGGTGGTAGCATCATGCTTTGGGGGTGTTTTTCTGCACATGGGACAGGGCGACTGCACTGTATTAAGGAGAGGATGACCGGGGCCATGTATTGCGAGATTTTGGGGAACAACCTCCTTCCCTCAGTTAGAGCATTGAAGATGGGTCGAGGCTGGGTCTTCCAACATGACAATGACCCGAAGCACACAGCCAGGATAACCAAGGAGTGGCTCTGTAAGAAGCATATCAAGGTTCTGGCGTGGCCTAGCCAGTCTCAGACCTAAACCCAATAGAGAATCTTTGGAGGGAGCTCAAACTCCATGTTTCTCAGCGACAGCCCAGAAACCTGACTGATCTAGAGAAGATCTGTGTGGAGGAGTGGGCCAAAATCCCTCCTGCAGTGTGTGCAAACCTGGTGAAAAACTACAGGAAACGTTTGACCTCTGTAATTACAAACAAAGGCTACTGTACCAAATATTAACATTGATTTTCTCAGGTGTTCAAATACTTATTTGCAGCTGTATCATACAAATAAATAGTTAAAAAATCATACATTGTGATTTCTGGATTTTTTTTTTAGATTATGTCTCTCACAGTGGACATGCACCTACGATGACAATTTCAGACCCCTCCATGATTTCTAAGTGGGAGAACTTGCAAAATAGCAGGGTGTTCAAATACTTATTTTCCTCACTGTATATATATATATATATATATATATATATATATATATAGTTACATTTTTAGTGTTTACTTGCATGATTTGTAAATCTTACACGTATTTACACTGATATCTTGAACACATACTTAAACGGTACTGTCTCTTTAAGACTAGCGGCATCAGTCAGTAAGCGCATTTAACAAGAGAGGATGTGTATGATTTCTAAAGTGCATCCATAGAGTGCATTAGTTTATAGTCAATTGATCATTTATAATGTATTGTTCCTACATTATTAATACATTAATAAACAACATATAAATCGTATGTTATTTGTTTCTATTCACTTTAGCAAAGTTCATATATAGGTTTTTGATAAATGTAAAAAAAAAAAAATCCTTCATAAACAACTTGTTAATCATACCTAACTAATGTGTTTTAGTTGATGCAAACCAGTGATAAAGAAGTGTTTATGAGAACATTAAGAAAGCATAAATTTATTGTTAATAAAGATATTAAATATGTAAATAATGGATACACATTTCTGGTTAATTAATGTATATATAATTATAAACTGGCTGAAGAGGGCTGAAGAGGGCCGCAAAATGGTGCCGCGATATGCCAACAAAGGACAGCGACAATAATCTGTAATCTGTGTATTTGGCCTTGTTAAGAATGCCACTAAAATTCAGATTTTTTGCATATCCAGATGAGTTTTTGATATTCTGGACAGCAAAAAACACATTAAATCAGATTTTTCCGAATCTGATTCAAATCACACTGGGAGGGGGTTTCAAATGCGATTTAAATCAGATTTTTTCAGATGAGTCTCAATCCGGACGCTCTGGCTGCTAATTATGGATTTCAAATGGTCTTTTACGTCACTCTTAACGTGACACAACGATGACATAAAAAATCAGTGACTGCAGCACGGAACATCACAATATTTACCAGTCTCCTCCGTCGCTGAGTTTTTCTTGTGCGACGGAGGAGTTCTAAACTGTGACTGGACAGGGTGCTTATTTGGAGAGCGAGATGCTGCACCTCCATTTTTCCCACATCTGTTTTGAAAGCACGTGGGTATGCCTTTGCCGTTACCAAAGCAACCAATGCAGATAGGTTGGTTATGTCTGAACGTGGAAATCTGATTCGATCACTTGCAATTAATAGTGCAGACAGTCTGCCTGAAAAGATCTGATTTGAGAAAAAAATCTGATTTGCCTGCAGTTTGAACATTGCATAAGATTACAGAAAGTGAAATGCTAATTTAATGCGAAGCGTCCAGCGCATTCCAGACTATTTATTTAATGAAATTGCAACCTCTTTCGGTGTAACAATAAAACAACCACGTAGCGATCTACTTATACAGAAGTGTGAAACTTCTGTCAAACAGACACAGAAACTGACACATTGATCCATCAAAATAAAAGTTTGGTTTAAATGGATGCATGAAATTGAAGAAATGATGACAAAAAATATACTGTATAACAACTGCATTGTAAAAATCGTATATTCATTTTAATAATAATAATAATGTATTATGATTCATATTATTATTATGATTCATATGATTATTATTACTATTATATCAGGAATAATTATATTTCAGCAAATTTCACTATTACTTTTATATCGGGAATAGTTATATTTTAGCAAATGCACAAGCAAGTGTGCTGTTGTACTGAATGTACTGTAAGTTTTTAATTTATACACTTATTCAATGTTATTTGACAAAAAACAACTGTTTTAGATTCAGCTGTGAAGATGTTATTGAAGCACTTCATTTGATAAAATAATTTAATTTGATGAACTCGTTATGAATTCATTTGTTTAGACATTTTTTTTATTTAAAAAAACATTCTAATTATTAATCTTTTATACATGGAATTCAGAAAACAATTAATGGAAAAAAGAATTTGGGAAAACAACGCAGAATTAGGAAAAACATATTACCTTGAGTCCTATTTTTATGCCTTGCAAACTTAAACATTAGAATTTTCTTTGAAGTAATAAATGTTGATGTATTGAATATCTAATTTTGCTCATTGAAACTTTTCATCAACGTGTGAGACAAATGTGTCTTCCTGAAGGAGAGACATGAATACTGAAAGCTGAATTCTTCATTGATCAGTATTCAAATCTTAGGACGTTTTTGTCATACAGTAGACATTTGTAAATTAAATACTGTGCTTGTATATTTTAACTACAACAATTGGTACCTGAGATACAAATCCGCCCCTGCAATCTCAGGAAAATATTACACAAAATTCCCTATTCATTAACCACAAAGTACTGTTACTGATCCATCCGACACAGCGCTGAGAAAAGTAGCATGTATCGTGTGACAATGTTGCTTGTACACCTCAGCAGCATAGTAAGGAAATGTTCACTAATTAAGTTTAATAGGCACTGAATTGGCTAAATATAATTTAAAGTCAATAATATAATGTTACATGCTCTTTTCTATTTCTGTTTTTATTTATTTTTTTGCCATTTCCTCACTGTCATGTGACCATGGTGACATGCTGGCTGTTTCCAGAGTGCACGCACAGACTGTAGTGGAATTTTTGGACTTTACTTCAGGAATCGGATTAGATTTAATCAAATATTTATAGTAGGTCCTCTGGTGAAACTGAATTAAACAGCCATTTTAATTGGCAATAATAAGAACAAGTCCGCTCATAAATCTTAATAGGCTGGAACAAGCTAAAGTGGCGTTTGAGCAATTAAAGGATTTCTTTTAATAAACTGTAAATTTTCCACTCTCACTATTATTCCTGTACTTTTGTGTCAATGCCAAGTTTTCAGAGTAACTGATCAATAATACATGTTTAATTAGGCATATACAGTTCTCACTTTAGATTAAGTCACTCAAAATGCTTAGTTAATTAGTCAATGCTTTATTAATTTTATTACATATTAAGTAATAATTGCTTTACTGGTAAGTGTCACTAAAACAGTAACAAATACATTAATTAAGTTTAAATTTAAATCCAACTAATTACATATATAATGTCTTTATTTACTATGAATTCATGCCTTGTTCATGTAAAAAATTGACTATAAACGAATGCTTTACAAATACTTTATACCATGTAGATACTATAAAGTGTTACCATAAATTCATTCCGATACTACTCAATCACTGGTGAGTGAAATCTGAAAATGTTTAGCTAGCCAGTGGCTAATCTTGACATATTTAGCCGCACAGTGTGAGATTTGGTTGCGAGTGATTTACGTGCATTACAGAGGGCTGCCACATAGAGAAAAAGACGGATCTTGGCATTTAAGAATCTATATTGAGATAGTTCAAATGAAGATGCATCCCAATGCATCGGAAAATAAATATTTTTACCCAGCCCTCCTATATACTATGGCATTTTATGGAAATTATATATTTTTTGACACTAGAGGTGCAAAAAATTGCACACTTCAGCTTTATAGAAAACATGTCAATTTCAAGTAGTGAGATATGTTATTAATAAAAATGTTTCTGTTGTTAAATTTTCAATGGTCAAAGAGATGTATTGGAAGGGTGTCTACATTAAGGGTCAAGACAATAAGACTCAGTAATGACAGTGTGCTGGAACTCTTTCAGGGTATATGTTGCTATGCTTTCATATATCTTTATCATGCAACACAGACATCTCTGCTTCATGGTAATAGAATAGACTGTTCTTCTCTATATGGTTACCTAATGGAGAGTGCTGCCTCCATTTGGTAGGGAAATAGTCCATGGCCATTCAGTTATCGACAAATATCCTGAAATAGATGGTGGAATTGACTTCTTTAAAAAGCAATTGATATTTTGTTCCTCTGCTGGACACCCAGAATTGAAAACTTTCAGGATGGATTGCTTGACCCAAATAAAACCAAGTTTATCAAAGGCTAAACAGGCCAGATATCTTGCCTAGAGGCAGAAATTCTCTAGTCTTGGTGCCCACATTGTTATTTCATAGCTTAGCCAGCCATATAGTCCATATATTACTACAGATGTATAAAGATATTATAATATGTGATTCATAAAAAGAAAAAACTACAAAGACTTGGTTTCAGCTGAACAGGGTGTAAAACAGTGACGAGAAATGCTTATTTTATGTAATCTACCCCCCAACCAAAATCAAAATCTAACTCTAACCGTTAGAAGAGACAAAATGCAATGTTAGGGATAAAAAGGCAACCTCTTTATCATGGTCGTGATTGTTTATCCAAACATGAATACTTCCACATTTGAATGGGGGTTGAACTGTGGTCTCCCATGTAATTGACACAATGTGCTACCAGTCATCCCACTATTAAATTAATTGTTTTTGAGCCATTCCAAATATGTCCGATGGGAGATAGGGCATGTCAGTGAGTCAGTATACTGTTGCAGATCCTAGGGTACCGGAACATTCAGAAAAAGCATGCCGACTTCCCATGTGATCATCTTGATATTTTTAGGTTAACTTTTTTTTTTTTATTTATGTAGAGATCATCATGACAGTTTGATTATGAGTAATTCTTGCCACATTACAAGTAAAGCAGTTATTAAAATCATTTGTAACATACACTCACTGAGCACTTTATTAGGAACTCTATGGTCCTAATAAAGTGCATGATGTGGTCTTCTACTTTTGTAGCCCATTAGCCTCAAGGTTTGATGTGTTTTGCATTCTGAGATGCTATTCTGCTCAATACAATTGTACACAGTGGTTATCTGAGTTACTGTATCTATATATATATATATATATATATATATATATATATATATATATATATATATATATATATACTGTAAGATGCCGCTCCGGGTGGCTGCCCATGTCGCCCATGCCTAAATCCACCACTGGCAGCCAGCATAATATTCATCGATTTCTTGCCTGTGCTGTTATAAAAGCTCCCATTTAAATTTGACTATGAGTGCATGTGAATTGTCGCTGAGAGCTGAGGGTCACAGGAAACTGCCCAAGGCTGCCCAAGGTGATAAACAGGTCATGATATGAAGGAGGAGGGTGCTTTGATAAACTGGACCAACCGTTTTATTGAACTGCTTGCAGAGCCCAGCCAAGGGCTTTAAAATGAGAATGGCCATCAGTCTCACTCCATCTCTCCCTCCAGTCAATATTCCCCTTCATGAGGGGATAGTGGGCGGTTTACTACAATAACTCAGCCTGTATGTTGTGTGTTGTGGTTTTGTTAATGTAGAGCAAAATGTCCAAGAATAAAGATATTGCAACATGAGAAAGTGTGTATTTGACAATCTTAGCATGACTTAATGTTTTGCGTGGGACTTTTTCTGCTTGTTCTTAAAGGGATAGTTCACCCAAGAAATTCAAATAAAAATTCTGCTGTCATTTACTCGCCTTCGTGTTGTTCCAAACACATGACTTTCTTCTGTGGAACACAAAATGAGATGTTAGGCAGAATATTAGCCTCAGTCACCAATTACTTTCATTACATCTTATTTCTGTACAATGAAAGTGAATAGTGACTTTCCTGTCTAAACTCAGGGCCATGCACAGACATATTGAGGGGCAGTGACTTAAACCGAGAAAAAGGGCACCTCCCCTGCTAAAACTGCTACTGTTAATGTTGCTGTAATAACTAGTGTTCCATTCAAGGAGTCCCATGTCTATCAAGCTCTTAGTATTAAGTCCCTTTACATTAAGTCACTGAAATCATTTTACCAGTACCTGACTCTTTATGCTCAGAACACTTTCACTCACTCTATGGCCTGCCGCCTTGTGATTGTAATAGTATTGTCTATATATTAATATGCTAAATACACAACTCATGTAAAATAATGTTTATAAATATTGTTTTATCTGTAAAATAATATTGATATTAATTTTAATCAAATATATTTTACTTGCAAACACAAAGTTATAAATTACTTCATCCCATGACAAATGACAGACTGGATCTTCCAATCACTGTCTGGATCTTTTGCTCTATATTAGCTTGCTCGCTGGTTTTATGAATCAAGCTTTGCAAAGAAACACTCTCTTTAGCAGCCCTCCTACGCGCTTTCTGCATCTGTCTATATCTTATTTTTGTGAAGGCATGGTACTATAAACAGTGTACAACACAGTTTGAACCTATACAATACGCACATAATGTGAAGCCTGATATGCAGACCTGTTGTTATTTAACATTATGCTGTTAAATTCCAAGGTTACTTAAGTGTTATTATCCCTGTCTTTGCTGTTATTTCTTTATAACTAATGCACGTTTTTTAACACCTTTGGACCAACTTAAGCAATGTCAGCAGTAATAAATGTGCATTTGTTTGCATTTGGACCCGCTCAAGTGTCAAGCAACCTCCCCCTGTCATGCCTGATCCTCTTCCCTGCAAAACAAGAGACATGATGCAACAGCCAAAGACGGTAGTCTAGCGCATGTTTAAAAACTATAAAAACTAATTTGCAGAGTGTTTTACTATTCATCATGTATTAATAGCTTTGACGCTGTGGATAAAAAGAATCTGCACAATTAATATTTTTGCGAATCAAATTTCTTTCTCTAGACCTCAGGCACCTCAGCCTAAGAGGGCAAAGGGAAAGTGGCTTGGGCCACCGAGCCACCCCTATGCATGTCCCTATATTTGCATACCCTTGTGAACTAAGAAGCATGCCAAAATACTTTGAGAACATTGTGAGAAAGATATCTTCCACATTTCTATATAATCACGTAAAGAGAGAGTAGGGGTATTGTCAAATCAGTAATGTTTTTTTCTCACTGCTTGCAAAATAAAAGAACATTTTTGTTTTCTTTTTCTTTGTTGTTGTTTTTTAGGGTAAACTAACTACATGTAAGGATGTCTCACACAGAGTGCAGGGATGAATCAAGTCAAGTCGATAGTTTCAAACTAGGTCATAGAGCTCACATGGATAAGGCAAAACTGTCTGAAAGAACAGTGGGGGGAACTGTGAAACCTGAAGTCCACGTGTCATCCCTGGTTTGGCAGTGCACAGAGGGATAACGCAGCCAAATGCTCACATCACGCAGAGAAGCCAGAAGACCTCATCTTGAAAAACTCTACTGTTCATTATCCCCTTGACCACCGTTTTCCACAACTAAACGTTTATTCCGTTTTTATTTCTCTTTTATTTTTTGAATTTGCCCTTTCAATGTAGTTTAGTTTTCTTTAGTAGTCACTTCATGACAATGTTTTATTTTTTTATTTCAGTGTAGTTTTGGTTTTAAAGCTGAAGTGTTTAACTTTTTTCTGTGTTAAAATACTTTCTTCTATCCCAGGTTAATATGCAGAGACAACTATAAGTAAGATATTTATAAGTTAAAAAAATGCATACATATTTTTTTTTCTGAAATTCATAAACATTGTGTTTCTGTGGTGCTCTACACATTCCTCTGTTTGTTTAAGTGGTCCGTCCAGCACAACACAACAACATTGGCAAGATCGTGAACAATGTTGTCCCTCTGCAGCCTTTTGATTGGACACATGGCTCACTGAACTCAAATAAACTCTGCAAGGTAAGCAAGCTTCACTTATAAATCAGTGCTACCTTCACATGCCATTTCAATTATTCAGACTGTTCTATTATAAGTGTGAAGACATCAAGCACGTAATCTCATTATAAAATGACACTCAAGGACTGACTTTTCTGTATCCCAGGGAAAACAAAACAGAATAAATAAATTAGTGATCCAAAAATAAATAAACATAAAATGATAATAAATGTATATAGAGTACAACAAAGAGTTGTTTGTGACTGCCAGGGGAATTCATGGACTGTTAAATAGACTCTGCATATAAAAAGTAATCATTAATAATAATTGGGATGAAAAGTTGAGTTATGTGCAGCAAGTTATAGGTGAAGTTGTGAAATAGGTGAGGAGTTAAGTATTGCCAGTGTCTGAATTCTTTAGCATATTTCAGGACCAGCTTGTTTTGGAGTTTGCACGGTTTTCAAAAAGCACAGTCCGACAGTGAGCAAAAACTGACTTTGGATCTGTTCAGCAACTAATCCTTTATGTTATGACTTCAAGACTTCAAAGCTGATTTGAAAAATTAAGATAAACCTGTTTCCTAATCTTATTCTGAGTCAGATGCTTAGCTAAATTACAACTTCAGTTTGCAGTTAAAAATACAAGCACATTACACTACATACAAAAAAGCTCTTTTCTGTTATGGTGTTCAAAGCCATTGTAAAATTACTCTAAATGCACATTTATGACTGCACATTCTACATTAATGCACCAAGTGGCTACATTTCTTGGCAACAGCAACCACCTTCAGTTAGGATTATGAATTGTTTTACTTGGTGGAACTATATTACTTGGAGATCGTGTCTAAAAACACCCATTGTAAAATCACGCACCTCTCAATACTAACTTCCCTAGATGGCACTAAAAAATGTCATTTTTATTTTGCACTTCTTGGTGCTTAATAGCGTAATTGTCAATGCAGTAAGAGAAAATCTGCCAATAGAATAAAATGAGGAGATGCTTATAACCTTGTATCCTTGTTCACTTAAAATGGCTTACAGAAAAAACTTTTGTCACAGAATGCAACGCATTATTCATATCTCACTATTCTTTAAGTCTCTGAATCTGCCCTTCATTGCCTGTTTCATAAAAGCTGTTACATCGAGGAGCCTTCCTTGCCTTTGTGTTGCATGGCAACCTCAGATATGATGTAGTGATATATCGCCTTAGTTAAATGAGAGAGAGGAAGAGATAAGGCCATAGAAATATATGGAGGAGTCGACAAAATGGAAAAGTGCTTTTTTTCACTGTCAGTCAGTCAGTTTTGACAGGATGCATTGGGTGAGGATATAAAGGGCTGCACTTCTTTAATTTTGTAGCAAGCTGAAAGCAGCTAAATGTTAAATTCAATAAATGGCACACTGTTATTTTATTTATATATAAAAACTTAAATAAGACAAAAAATGTACTTGACCTAAACTTCCTGCTCTTAGTTCATAGTTCACCTAAAATTGATAAGAGGTGTGACTGGATCATTGAGACTCGAACACTGAACTCGAGAATCATATCGGTCTGTTTTGTTAATGAATTGTTCTTATTTCACAAATCTGACTGAACTATTCGTTCTTGACATACTGACTCAATGATCCAGTCCCAGCGGTTCTCGATTGAATAACTCAATGGAGGAGAAGGCATTAGTAAATACTAATGTACGTTTTTGTCTGTTTTATTCTGTAACTTCAGGAGACTTGTGTTAAATCATATTGATCACAATGTGAATTCGTTGACAGAGGTCGAAAGTTCTGCGGCCAAAAACTGTGCTTACTGTAATTTGAACCATTAGCCCCAGTGGCAAAGCTGAAAACTTTGTTATGGTAAAATGTCCACATGGTTGTGCCAAAAGTGAGTTGTAGATTAAATCATAAAGTCAAAAGGAATGCATATTTGATTAACTATACCCAAACCCCAGCCTTTAACCTAACTGTCACTGGAGTATAAATGTCATTTTAGAGCAAAAATGCTACCTACATATCACCTGTTTTTCTTTTCTTTATTTGGAGCATAACAGACAAGGTCTATGAACTGTTGTTATGGAAAAGACCTGCGTTTAGATTCTTCAAAATGTCTCCTATTGTTTTCTGTGGGAAAAAATAAAATACAAACTGGGCTGGAAGGAAATGAGTGTGATTCAAAATTGACAAAACCTTCATTCTTGGATTAACTATTTCTTGTAGAGTAGGAGGTTTAGATCAGATATCATATTTGTCTTAAATAAACATAGGTTTTAAAGTCTATAAAATAGAAGTAAAAATACAGCAAAGACAAACTGTTTATTTTAGTTATTAATTTATGACAGATGTAACATGTAGAGCACCATTTAAAGCTGGGGGTAAAGACATATCGATTTGGACTTATAGCAGGACATCTTTTAAGACCTTAATGGACAGGCCTGAGTTTCCCGAAACCTTCTTAACGCTACGTCGTTCTTAAGTTACACCTTAAGCTGTACCTTATCGTTAATACGTGTTTCCCGAAACGTTCTTAGTTAAGTATACCTTCTGTAAGTCATACGTTCGGAAGGTTGGTCTGGAGCACTCTTAGCTATACCTTATCACTGTTGGCAGTTCACTCCGCTAGTGGGCACCACTGCAAAAAGCTTCTTTACATCTTAGTCTATACGAATATTATTTTAAATTGAATACACCCAGTGTTCAATTAGGCTAATTCAAGTGTTTTCATGCAAATAATAAAATTGTCATCACACTGATTGTTGTTAGCTTTTTAATTATATTATCCAAAGGTAGCCTACATCAGCTGGCAAACCATTCGAAAGTAAAGGCTTATTCGTCTATTTAAAGAGAATGACTGTGGTGGGGAATTTGGTCAAACTATGGCAGCGATACAGCGAATAGTTGTGCTAAATCAAAGGCGACGCCGTCCGCGAAACCATTTAGTGTATGTGCACTATTATATTCGCGAAAACTTTAGTCCCCTGGCTACCATGTCAGAAGATACAATTCAAAAGAAATTTCGCCTGCCACGACAGCAAATTCAGCAGCTTTTAGATCTTATTAGTCCGGACGTGTCAAGACAAACTCGACGGAACCACCCCCTCAGCCCCGAAATTCAGCTGCTTGCGGCTCTCCGTTTTTATGCAGTGAGGAGTTTTCTGGAGGTGGTTGGGGATGGATATGGACTGAGTAAGACCTCGGTGTGGCGGTGCGTTCGTTCAGTCACAAACATCCTGCTCCGTCATGCCACAGATTATATCCGCATGCCTTCCGCCAGGCACGAAATGATGGAGGCGCATCAAAGCTTCCATGCCATTGCCAGTATACCACAAATAATAGGGCTTGTCGACGGGACACTTATCCCCATAGCCAACCCATCAGCGCTCAACCAGGCCTTCATCTGTCGTAAGGGCTTCGCGGCCATCAATGTCCAGGTGGTGGTGGACCACAGGGGGATGTTTGCAGACGTGGTGGCAAAGTGGCCTGGTAGCGCACACGACAGCTTTGTATGGGCCAATTCAGTAGTGGGTTAGACGCATGACACGTTTGAGCAAGAGGTTGTGCATTCGCGCACTCTTTCCGAAATTATATAAAATATCCAGGGTTTAATTTAGTTTGCAATTTGTAATTTTTTATTTTTTATAATATCCCATGAGTCCAAATAAATGCATTTCCACTATTTCTGAAGTGCTTCTTTTAAAAAGAACACCGCTTTCTCACATAACGCAGTGAAGCAGCCCCTGCACGAGAGAATAATTGATTCTCGAGCCATCGATATCAACAAATTCAGCACCATCGCCACGGACAGCACCGGGTAACGTCGCACGTAAGAAGGCATATCTTAAGCGGCTTCCTAAGGCATGGTTCAAGGAACACACCTAGAAATGGTATACCTTCAGTTAAGTTATACATTAAGAGTCTTCGTAGCACGCTAAGAGAGACAACGTTATCGGGAAACTCAGCCCTGATCTGTACAGGACTGTGTTTGCTGCTTAATGGCAGTAATTCATTAAGGAACACACCTTTGTAAGGGAGAGGCAGAGAGCCCACAGCGATAAGTACCCTCAAAGCTGGTGTAAAACCAAGGGCAAATCTGATTTGCTGTTTATGACTGGCATTAACCCAATGCTCTGTAAATAAACTTAACAGCACAATTGGTTTTTACACTCCAGCTGTGCATCTGAAAGACTTGACTACCAGTCATCAGGCAATGCTTTTTGCCCGCTTTTGACTTTCAAGATTTCCAGGTCTTTTGCATTGTTTTGTTTCTTTTTTGCATTTTTTTATGTGATGTGATAGTGATGTGGTTTCTTCCCTCTTTGATGTAGCACTATGAAAATGAAATGGCCTGTGACCAGCAAGAAAATACTTTTACTGTACATTCACACCTATACAGATACAGTAGGTGAGAGAAAGGTTGAATAAGAGTATGCTTAAGTATAAGTATGCTTATCTTGAAATAAAATTCAAGGTACTAGAGGGTAAAAGATAAGATGTAAATGGCTATCAGAGAAATGAGAGGCAGATAATGGGGGAAAAAGTAATCCAATTAAGCAGCTCCCTAGAGGGAGGTCAGCACATGATTTTATTAGGCTTCAGAGCAGGTCATTAAGCATTTATAACACTTTGGAAATGCAGTTATTTGACTATGAGGGAAAATATTTTTTAGGCTATTTTCCAGTAGCTCTCAAATCAATGACTCAAGAAAACCATCATTCTCCATGGTGCAGATCTGTCTGGGGTTTTATGATGGCCAGTCTAATATGTTCTGAAGCTGCAGGGGTGGAAGGACACCCACTGAACTCTGCAGAGCCCAATAATGTGCTCTCTGCAGATTAGCAACCCAGGGGTCACATTGATTTCAAGCACATGAGGAAGGTCTTTGCCAATGTTCTCGAGCTTGTATGCTGCTACAGAGTTTAAGTGGTAGAAGTCTAATTGAAAAAGTACTGCAAAACTGCTAATATCGGACAGACACATGGAAAACATTTGTTTTGTTTTATTTAATTGGATTAATAATCTGTTAGTTTGCTTTATAATGAACTGTTGAGTTTTCTTTTTGGTGACAATCAATATGCAGCTTCTATTCAGACCCATAATCGATTCTCTAATTTCACTAGTATCCCCCTAACTATACAAATCCTACTTAAACAATTAGTTCTCTTCTGCTATTTGTGATAATTTCATGTGACTTTTTATGCTTTGCTTGTCCAAACCAAGACTTGAATATATAACATTAATTTAATACTATTAATATAAAAATTACTGCTGTCAGGCGGTTTCATAGTTAATCGTGATTAATCACATATTTTAAAGTGCTTAAATTTGACTGAATATACTGTACAGTTCTTCTTTTCCTGCCAAAAATGCATATGATATTAAACAAAACCATATTTAACAATATAATGCTTTATTCACATTTTCAAACAAATCCTGTGAGAGTTTGACTAACTGAAAGTACTTGTCCCCACATAGGTTGCATTTTCATTGCAATGTGCATTACATCTCTTAATCTCTCATCCTCTACAATATTAATCAACCGGTAGACAGTGTTTTGTTTTTGTTACGTGTGATTCACGTAAGGGCATCAGCACCATCGTCAAGTTCCGCTTTAAACTCTGCATGAAATGCGCTCACAGACAAAAACATCTAATTCTGCATTTTGCTGATAGTTTAGAATTGGTGTGCTTCTGTAGTAATTAAAATGCACCTTACTTAGTCTAAAAATACTTGATTTCTGTCACAAGTTCCATCTAGGCCTGTTTTGTACAACAAATAGCATTAAGAGCTCCTTTTCCCATCACTTTATCACTGAAACCGAATCAATGCCATGTGTTTGTGGTGTGTGCATCAGTGAATGACTCCTGGCGGAAACATTGCAAAGGTTCCGCCCTTCCAACCGGTGTTTATCCTTGTTTATGCTGTATTAATAGTGAATGCGTTAATCGAGGAAAGATTTACACATTAAACTTTTTTTAATTAATGGCATGTGTTAACACATTAATTTTGACAGCTCTAATAAAAATGCATTCACACAGGATGTGTCCTTGTATTAGCAGTGAATAGCACAATGGAATGGAGCAAAACACTGAATGGTTCTAACTTGACGTCTTGAAATTCTCATTTCACGAGATGCTGAAAAAATGGAAAAATGCATCACAAAGGAGAAAGATGTCCATCTAGTGCATGTTTACATTAAATTAAATTAAAACAGCACAGAAAGATGCAAGAACATGCATTGAACATATACGCTTTGTTTTAAATGCTTTGTTTAAATAACATTTTGAAACAGCTTAAGTCATCTTGGATAAACATGCAAACAAGAATTTTCTGTTTCTGCTCATATTCAAATACACAGTTGACTCACTGAAAACAAGTAATCTGTTAAAGAAGAAAAATATTACATTAAAAGGCTACCACCATGAAAATGGCACAGCATAAATTCAAAACAGCACACTGGCACTCGACAGCACACTTCCCCAGAAGTCGTGGCATGCTAATAGCCTTTTAAGCTAGCATTGTAGCATTGTTTTGAGTGCTGACTCACAGGTGCAGGATTTGCTTATGAAAAAAAAGATATAATGTTCACTCTTCATCTGTCAAAGCCATAAAAAGACCATGCCTGCCAGGCCCGTTTATACCTGCCAAAAATGAAGCCATGTCTCTGGCGTTTGGCATATTGCACCTGACAGGACCTAGGGCAAAGACAGAGAGCCAATTTCAGCTTCTTGGCAGGGCTGCACTGAGAATATGGTGTGGCCTTGCTGAAAGGTGAAAGACTATAATAAAGAAGATTTAGTTTTAATATTAATGTTAGCAAGGGTGAAAATGGAGACATAGGATCAGATATGAACAATTGAGAGGGCACTCAGCGAGGCTATGAAACAAGATGGCGATTAGGCCTAGAGATTGGAGAACTGTTTGCCAGCTGGGTCATGCTGTTCTGAGTGCATGCAAGTGCCTACATATTGGCTAATTGCCGATTGTGTGACTAGAAAAGGGTGTAAAAACTTGAATCATTTAATATTCACACGCTCTAAAAAATGTGTTTGAAATCTAATCATGGTAGATTGGGTTGTGTAGCCATGGACTCTAAGAATATACAGCGGCCAAAAAGAGTAGGGTTGTTTGGCCCAAATGCACAACATAACTTTGCCTTTCATTTAAAAAAGTCAGTAAATATTCTGTGTATTGAATGTGTTTGTTTTTTCCCTAAGGACTTAAGCTTTCATTTGCACCTGCTTGGGGCATCTAAATGTTTGTTTCACCAAAGATATTCAACAAAGTATGAAAAGTGTGCCAACCAACCCCAGTTTCCCTTACATTATTTATGTACCACTTCTTTATTTGTGGAAGCCTTTCTTGATTGTATACTCCCATCTCAATACCAATGAGCACTAAACCACAAGAGTCTGTGCTCAGTGCTCAGAGTCTGAAGAAATCTTCTTCTATTGATTTCCACTTTTGCCTTCCTTTGACAACCTCCATAGAGGAGTTTCCTTATTCCCAAGTGCTCCCCGTAGCTTACTTGGGTTATGAATCATTCAGAGCATCATCTGCTGAATAGAGACCAACAGCAACTGCAGTGTAAACAGGCCGCATAGGTACGAAAGTGTGGCTGGATCTGCTTTTAGCACAAATAATAAATGGCTTGGAGGATATGTGCAGTGAATGAGATCAGAAATGTATGATCTCGTACCTAAACCATTTTAAAGGGAGTAGTTGTATAGTTCATATCTTTTAGAGCACAGTGTATTGACCTGTTTCAGTAATGTCAATTTTATCTCACAGCCACCATATTTGTGACTGCAATGGAAGAAACTATGGTGGTGAATGGAAAAACGCCCTTGAAATGATATAAAGAAAAACATAAATAACTGCTTTTGATCCATGCCAAGTCCCAGAAAATGTGTATACAGGTCTAAAGTCAGCACAAATATTGCCAAATTTTACTTTTCTGGCATTTAAAATACTTTATCCACAAATTATCACTGTACACCGGCAAGTAGCCTACCTACACATGCCTACCGCCTGGTATATCATCATAAACATCTCTCATTTAAAAGTTACTAATTTTTATGTGTTGTTTTCTGGTCTGATTAGGTCAAAATATTACATAACGGCTGTGATGATCCCGTGTGTATCAATGTTAGAGCTGCTTATAATGCAGAATACACCGAAAGCAACCGAGGCATATTAATGAATATAACTAATATGTTTACATCTGGTTGTGTGAAAAAAGTCTGTGCTTCATGACGAACATTAGTATATCCACATTAAACATACTGTATACTATATATTGACATATAGTTATTTTATTTATTAAAATATGTTACAATTATCACAGTCTGGGTGTTATGCATTTAACATCTTCCTATGTACATTTTCAGTTTAATTCTATCTGACTTGATTATGTTCCATATCGTGCTCTCCCCCTTCATCGCTGCTTGACTTTGTAGAAATAGAGCAGTATCACTTTTTTAAGATTTATAAACAGAAGCAAAAGTTTGAGCCAGCACACTGAAGGTATATGGAATTCATCACAAACATGGTGGTGCAGTCATACAGTGACGTCACAAGAAACTTCAGAATTTCAGAAATGTATGTAAGCAAAGGCACTGAGTAAACAGATCAAACAAGTTTTTAATTTAAACTGCGGATCAAAGTGAGAACTTGTCGGCTCACTGTTCATTGTGAAGAAACTAACACTAACAATACAATCAAAGTCATTTAACAATTTAAAATTGCAATTGTCTTTTATCATAATATTTTGAGAATAAATAAAAAGGAAAGTAACATCAAAGTGATGTGGTGGACAACAGCAAAGTTGAGCATCTGGGTCTTTACATACAACATCACTAACTAGGGAGATAACTTGGCTATGCCACCGAGCTGAATTTGTGGGACGTTTTTGCGAGCTCTCTGTTAATGAATGAGCTGTGCTTTAGTACAGGAGTTTTCAACATGTGGGCTCCTGTCAAGGGAGGTGTGAGATATAGGCTCACGCTCAAGTGAAGCGAAAAATAATTGGAACTGCTGTGAATTATATAGGTCCATTTCAAGCCATTGTATGTGTTAACATCCCCTCAGTTAAAGTATTGTTTAGAGAGGAAAACCCACCAAAAATAGCAGACCAAGCATCACTAATGCCAAGCGGGACTCTGTGAATATCTTTCTGGTTCTATCTCCCAATAAATACAGTTTCCTACATAACTGCTGCAGTGTCCAGAAACTACACCGTAAAAAAAACATGTAATATATTTTAGTTTTATTTTATTAATTAATTTTGTTTTATTTATTAGTTTTATTACAATAAAATTTTGTAAAAATTACATTTTTAGATGTAAAAAGTATGATTTTCCTGTATAATTAATGGTAATAATTTACATTATGTTTAACAAGAGAGTACATGTACTTTTTACAATAAATTATTGTTAAAATTACAGCAAAAACAATAATTGGGTGTTCCCACAATTCTCTGCATGACCCATCATATTTCATTATATTTTATGGGAATAATTATGTTTCTTCTTATTTTTAATATCAGTTACGTACATTAGGGTGTTCTGTTTATATTTAATGTAGTTCAGATAATCAGTTAATGCATTATTTAAATTACACAAGTGTTACTCTGATGGTGTTTAGTGTTTGTGTTAGTGACACTGAACACTATGTTTAATGGCCATTGTTCCTGGAAGAGCCACTATTGATGAACTTCGTATCATCATGTGCTCTTCTGTAATTTTTAACAGTGATTAACAATACCTTATAAAGTACATTTTTACAGTTAATATTAAGTTTAAAAATTATAAAAAATTTTACTGTAAATTTAACAGAATTGTTTTTTTTTTTTTTTTACATTGCCAGCATGATCATGTAAATTACATGACCACGAATTCAACTGTAAAATGTATAGGTTGTTCTGTAAAGTTATTTAAAATGTTACTGTATTTTTTACATAATTATACTGACAAACAAAGCTGACAGTTTTTTTTAGTTTGTTTGTTTGTTTGTTTGTTTTTGTTGTAAAAACTAAAAAAAATAACATTTTACAGTGTAATAAATAAAAGACTTTCGAAATTGAAGCCAGAATTGCAGCCTGCCTTAATTTTATCTCTCTTTTTATCACAAAAAAACAATCCGGGCTATTAACAAAATACCCTATCAGCCAGGGTCTAGCTACACCGCTGTATTGAATGTAAGATTCTCTGATTGGTGTACACACAATATAGCAGTGCAGTCCTGCCTTTTTTCAATTGATTTGTTGTATTTTGTACTACTGTATATGTAATCAGCCTACTGGGTTTTTATTCATCTAGAGCAGTGGTTCCCAACCCTGTTCCTGGAGGCCCCCCAACACTGCACATTTAGTATATCTCCCTTTTCTAACACACTCAATTCAGGTCTTGGAGTCTCCACTAATGAGCCGATGAGTTGAATCAGTTGTGTTTGATTAGGGAGAGTAGTTTTAAAACACAGATCTGTAATCATTATAAATCATCCTAGATTAAAGTTCACCCAAAAATGAAAATTCTTTCATCATTTACTTACCCTCATGGCATTCCATGCTGAACACAAGATAAGTAGATAAGGCAGCATAAATGTAATCCATAAGAGTGTTTAATCAAAATCCAGTTAGTTTTGGGTGAGAACAGACCAAAATATAACTTGTTTTTTAATGTACATCTTGCCATTGACATCTCTAGGGTCAATCATGATTTCAAGCTTGATTACACTTCCTGTTGCTTGATGCATGAGCAGAGCGCTAGATGGCACTATAAAAAGTATAACTGAGCTTGAAATCATGATCGCTAAAGAGACTGCTGTCAAGATATACAGTGAAAAATGTGTTATATTTGGATCTGTTCTCACACAAAACCAACTGAATCACTTAAAAATACATTGATTAAACCACTGGAGACAGATCGGTCAATTTTATGCTGACTTGATCTCCTTTTTGGAGCTTCAGTGTCCTGATCACCATTCACTTGCATCTTAGATGGCATGAGGGTGAGTAAATGATAAGAGAATTTTCATTTTTAGGTGAACTAACCCTTTAAAGCATTAAAGCATAAATGGCCATTCTGCCCATACTGCATGTTAACACAAGGCTAATTCAGGGGCCCTTGTGGAGCTGTTTCAGCAATTATGCATTGCCCTTTGAAAAGGCTGCAGCAGAAATTTCATGTGGCATGGGCATTGCATAAGCAATCATAAACACAAAGGGAAGAGATGTCACTGCCCAGCCCAGGCCTGTTGGGAATAAGCACTAACACCCTTGGCAAAGAGACACAACAAAGACAGACTTCGCACACTCACCCACACATTCACAGCAGAAGCTCTGTGAAAGTGTAGGAATCCCTATCACTGCCTCTTTGTAAGCCTGATGTAAATAGGCCTCTGGTGCATTGATAGTAATTAATGATAATAAGAGGAATGATGGATGATGTTTTAACTGCACTAGCAGACGCAGCAGAAAAGTTTTCTCCTCCTTCTCTTCCTGTCCCCTCCTTTTACCATCCAGACTATCTGCCTGCAATTGTGTCTGTCAGGCCTCAGTTGAGCAAACAGACTCCTTGGCACACCAGCCGTTCTGGGTGGCCAGAGGCAAAGCAGCTGTCTGCCTCTCTTACTTTCTTCCTTGCTCTTTTTCTCCCTCATGTCCTTGTCCTTGTCACTCTATCAGCATTCGCATTTACAGTCACTTTTTCTCTCTCTCTGTCTCTGTTCTGAGAAAATATAGTTTTTCTAGAAGAACTAATGAAAGAGTAGCATTACATGTTGTTCCAAATCTTTGACTTTCTTCCATGAAACACAAAGGCAGATTGCCATTCACAGTCACTATTCACTGTCGTTGTATGGAATCAAATGCAATAAATGTGAATGGTGACTTAGACTAAGGGGGGTTTCACACTTTGCTCGATTGCAAGGACCGAACCTGAGTTTGATCTTTCCCCCTTACTAGTCTCTTGTTCACATCATGTTATTTGGGCCCTAACCACGGTCCGATTGCATCAAGTGATACAAGCGTCAGCTGTTTAACACATTAACTAGATAAAATCTCAAGAAGTCATCAGCTTTGCTGTGTTATTAAAATATGAATCTCTTTGAATTTACCTCCACAATTTTACATACACAGAACAGCACTTGTGTTTGTCTACAACGGGTGCAATTAATGTGTAATGATGTGATGAATGTTGGCTTTGTCCGCTGCGAGCACACGGATGCGTTGCAAGAGATGTGAAGAATGTGAGCTGCTCTATGAAGGGGATTTATTTCGAGAAAAGCAGGTATGAGAAATGCATTAAACCACAATAATTGTGATCGGCAGCCTGCAAAGATGTAAATTATATATAATCCTAAGAGGTTCACTTCCATGTTTTGGTACGACTCCATTCACATGAGCAGCATCCATACTGTAGTCCACATAAAGTACCCCAAACCACCTTTTCAAGAGGACTTGGGTGCGGTTTGCCGGTGCGCACCCAAGTTTGGAAAACAGCATTCACATTTTCCAAACAAACCGACCTTTGACATCATTCCAACCCAGGTGTGCACCAAAAAAGCTAGTGTGAAAGTATCCTAACATGCTGAATCCACAGAACACATAAAGTCAAACAGGTTTGGAACAACATGACGAGGAAGTATCCCTGCAATAAACAAACACACTCAGATACCATATCCTTTGCACATTTAGTCCATATCCAGACCACAAGCAGGTGTGCTTCTTCCCCACCAAGAGTAGAAACAACGATCCCTGAGGAAACTTTAGTTTAGCTGGTGCTGGATTACATGTGGATTAGTGCTCCTAATGGCCCTGATCTCACCTAATTCTCATCAATCCTTCTTACTGTAACATCACGATCTGAAGGAGGAATCACAAAACTGCAGCTCACCCGAATAGGAAATTCAGAAAGTTCTCATTTTTAAACTTTCAATTTTTTTTCTCTCTAAGGCATTGATCTTGATACAATCTGTAATCAAAAACAGATTCTTTCTGAATTAAAAAAGAAGTTCAGATAGTTCCACTAATGAATGTTTGCTCAAGGATGAGAAATATGTTGCAGTAACCTTTCACAACTAGTCCCCATGAATTGGAGGATAGTGCCATAGAGAGCAAGAGTGTGGGTGAAAGAGAGAGCTGAAAAGATCCTGATGAGGGAAAGAGAGCTCTTTCCCCTGGTAACAGTTGGTGACTCAGTAAGGGAAACGGATGTACCAAGCCAAGTGCAATTAACAAAGTGGCCCTACTGCCAAAATCACACAGAGTGGAGCAGAGGCTTGACAGACCAGTCCTCTAGAGCGTAACACAAACCTTGATGTAGTCCACAAGGGTATATCACACCTTATGTCTCCTCGTTCCAACAAAAGAGAGAAGAGTGTTGTTGGTGTAAATTGAATAAACCCACTGGATCAGAGGGTGGCATTCAAAGCTAATTAAATCAGATAATATTGTCATTTTCTCTACTAAGTTTAGATATATTTTATATTTGTGTTAGGCTCAAAAGCATTTAGAGTCACTTCAGCTGTCACTGCACTGGTGCCATCAGTGTCAGTTAATGGTTGGCTTTATAATACATTTTGTTTTTTACTGTTTTTGTGAACCTCAAAGTGATTCATGGCAGATATAGCTTGGCAGTAATGTCGGATGAAATGAATGACAAATAGGGCATCGATGCAGATCTAACAAAGTCCAAATGATAAAACTGTCATCTTCACAAATGCAGAATGACTTCCGCTTCATCAATTACCTACTGCATTCCTTGAAAGCTGTTCATGTTGTAGCAGTGAGCTAAATAATTTGAGCATTTTTATACTCTCTCTGTGATTGTTGATACATTTCTGGTTATATGAACTGTTACAGGGAACTCTAACAAGAATGACAAGGTCAATGGTTATAATGAACATGTCAGTCAGTGGCTGTTTTACTTGGTGAATATAATTTCCTCTAGTTGGAGAGCAATTAGTTTCTCAGATTGTGTTAATGGCTTCTTAGCTGCACAATATTTTCACAGTCAGGCTGACCTTTACAGCTGTCAGCTTTTACATAGGTTTCTAAAAAAATTTACCTGTCTTAAATTAAGGACACTTTAAGGAAATTTTTTATTGTTTTTCTCAGTAAAGGAAAAAGCCATGAGGTTTCCCCAAACACAAGATCTAACAGTAATGAAAATATAGAACAGCTTGGATATGAATCAGGAGAGTGTACCAGGGTCATTCCTGTTATGCAGCACCATTTGAAAAATGAATATGCTTGTGTAATTTAAAGAATGTTGTTTTATAAAAGACAATAGGAGACTTGCAGAATTGTGTGTGTGTGTGTGTGTGTGTGTGTGTGTGTGTGTGTGTGTGTGTGTGTGTGTGTGTGTGTGTGTGTGAGCGTGTATTTATCACTTTGTGGGGACCAAATGTCCCCATAAGGATAGTAAAACCCGAAATTTTTGACCTTGTGGGGACATTTTGTCGGTCCCCATGAGGAAAACAGCTTATAAATCATACTAAATGATGTTTTTTGAAAATGTAAAAATGCAGAAAGTTTTCTGTGAGGGTTAGGTTTAGGGGTAGGGTTAGGTTTAGGGGATAGAATATAAAGTTTGTACAGTATAAAAAACATTATGTCTATGGAAAGTCCCCATAAAACATGGAAACACAACGTGTGTGTGTGTGTGTGTGTGTGTGTGTGTGTGTGTGTGTGTGTGTGTGTGTGTGTGTGTGTGTGTGTGTGTGTGAGCGTGTATTTATCACTTTGTGGGGACCAAATGTCCCCATAAGGATAGTAAAACCCGAAATTTTTGACCTTGTGGCGACATTTTGTCAGTCCCCATGAGGAAAACAGCTTATAAATCATACTAAATTATGTTTTTTGAAAATGTAAAAATGCAGAAAGTTTTCTGTGAGGGTTAGGTTTAGGGGTAGGGTTAGGTTTAGGGGATAGAATATAAAGATTGTACAGTATAAAAACCATTATGTCTATGGAAAGTCCCCATAAAACGTTTGGTTACGTATGTAACCTCCATTCCCCGAGGGAGGGAACGACACGTTGTGTCTGAGAAGCGACACTAGGGGTCTCTCTTGAGCGCCGATATCCACCTCTGATCTATGAAAAAAGGCCAATGAGAGTTGGCAGCCAGTATTTGCACGTCCCGCCCCAGGACATACGGGTATTTAAGCAGCGCAAATACGGGAGTTTATTCAGGATTTTTCTGAGGAGCCGGAAATGGTCTGGCCACAACAGTGGCTCGGTTCAGCAACATGGCGGAGGAAAGACACAACGTGTCGTTCCCTCCCTCGGGGAACGGAGGTTACATACGTAACCAAACGTTCCCCTTCTGTCGCTCTCTCCACGTTGTGTCGGAGAAGCGACACTAGGGGACCCATTCCAATCTTGCCATGTGCTGAACCGTGTACGTGAACTGCCGATACAGAGACGGGCAGGGATTCATCCAGTGCCGCGCATCGTCTGTACCTGGCTGCACGTACCCTTCCCCAATGCCCCATACGAACATCGGGATCCTTCTAGTTACCCTGAGAGGGGAACAAGGCGATGTTTGCCAACATGGGAACGGGCCAGCCTGGCTGGGCCTCTTTTCTCTCTATGTTTCTCGCATAGAGCAATCACGGCCCTTATAGGGAAGGGGGTCTTACCCAGACCCTGCGGAGACCACACCTGCCCTTTTTCTTGTGGAGGAAAAGTGGTAGACAAGTCACACGGCCGTCTTAGGGCTCGTGTGGAAAGTATGGTGCGGTGGTAGATCCAGCCTCGAAAGGGGGGAGTTGCTACAGCATGGCGACCGGGGCAGCTGTAACTGCCTAAGGGAGACACGGGGGTCCGCTCGTAAGGGGAAAGAACCGTGGAATTACACACAGGGGGAGTCTGCGCAGGAGGCCTTACCTGCGGAGCACCTATACCAGTACAGGGTAGCCATCAGGGTACCCGCAGTGGCTTGGGTCGGCGAGTTCCTCCGCTGAACTACGGACCCGGAGGGATGGGGAGGAATCGACCAGGGTCACGACTCGGAGTGGGGCGCCCTGGGAAAAAAGGCGCACTACTTAACCTTGACGTCAGGAAAAGGGCGCTGGGTGCAAGCGATCCACCCGGCCGGTCAGTCTACGTGTTACCGAGTTCTACGGGCTCGGACCTGAGAAAACACGAGACGCAACCGACTCAACGCGGAGGTTTTAAAACCTCGCGAAGGTGTTTGGTGTTGCCCAACCCGCGGCTCTACAGATGTCTGCTAGGGAGGTGTCCTTGGCCAGTGCCCACGAGGACGCAACACCCCTTGTTGAGTGAGCTCGGACCCGCAAGGTTAGGGGCACGGCCTGGGTGTGATAAGCCAGTGTGATGGCGTCGACAACCCAGTGGGCGAGCCTCTGTTTGGAGACGGCATTCCTTTTCTGCCGTGCCCCAAAGCAGACAAAGAGCTGCTCAGAGCGTCTGGTGCTCTGTGTGCGGTCCAGGTAAATGCGCAGGGCGCGCACTGGACATAGCAACGAAAGGGCTGGGTCTGCCTCCTCCCGGGGCAGCGCTTGCAGGTTCACTTCCTGATCTCGGAATGGTGTGGTAGGAACCTTGGGCACATAGCCCGGTTGCGGCCTTAGGATCACAGACATATCCGCCGGACTGAACTCCAGGCAAGTGTCGCTGACAGAGAACGCTTGCAGGTCCCCGACCCTCTTGATAGAGGCGAGCACGATCAGCAGGGCCGTCTTAAGAGAGAGGGCCCTGAGTCCAATTGATTCAAGCGGCTCGAAGGGGGGTCTCTGGAGTCCTGCCAAGACTACCGAGAGATCCCAGGAGGGAACTAGGCCTGGCCGGGAGGGATTCAACCTCCGGGCGCCTCTCAGGAACCTGAGGATCAGGTCGTGCTTACCCAAAGACTTGCCGTCTACAGGATCGTGGTGGGCGGCAAAGGCGGCAACATACACCTTGAGGGTGGACAGGGACAGCCTCCTGTCCAGCCTCTCCTGTAGGAACAGGAGCACTGATTGATCGCGCATCTCTGCGGGTCTTCGGTTCGGGAAGAACACCAATCTGCGAACGAGCGCCACTTTAGGGCGTAAAGGTGCCTGGTAGAGGGGGCTCTGGCTTGGTTGATTGTATTCACAACGGTCGCCGGTAAGCCGGCTAGCTCTTCCGCATCCCGTCCAGGGACCAGACGTGGAGGTTCCAGAGTTCTGGGCGCGGGTGCCAGAGCATGCCCCGTCCCTGAGAGAGGAGGTCCTTTCTCAGGGGAATTTGCCAGGGAGGAGCTGTCGCGAGAAGTCTGAGTTCCGAGAACCAAGTCCGAGTGGGCCAGTAGGGGGCCACTAACGTGACTTGCTCCTCGTCCTCCCTGACCTTGCACAGCACCGGTGCAAGAAGGCTCACTGGGGGAAATGCGTACTTGCGCAGCCCTGAGGGTCAGCTGTGTGCCAGCGCGTCTGTCCCGAGGGAAGCCTCTGTTAGGGCGTACCAGAGCGGGCAGTGGGAGGTTTCCTGGGAGGCAAACAGGTCTACCTGGGCCTTGCCAAACCGTTCCCAAATCAGCTGAACCGACTGGGGGTGAAGCCTCCACTCCAGTCGCTGCTGGCTCCATAGGAGGAGACGGCGTGCGAGTTGTGACATGTGGCGGGAGCGTACGCCGCCTTGGCGATTTCTGTATGCCACCACCGTGGTGCTGTCCGATCTCACGAGGACGTGTTTGTCCCGAACTAACGGGAGGAACTTCCTGAGAGCAAGAAGGACGGTCAGAAACTCCAGGCAGTTGCCAACGCAGCGGGGCCCTTTTCCAATGGCCCGCTGCTGCGTGCCCGCTGCACACGGCACCCCACCCGGACCGGGAGGCGTCGGTTGTGACCAAAACGCATCGGGACACCTGCTGCAGGGGCACTCCTGCCTGTAAAAAGCAGAGGTCTGTCCAGGGTCAGAGTATTTTGAGGCAGGCGGGGGTGATCCTTACCCGATGCGTGCCGTGGTGCCATGCTTGTCTCAGGACTCGAGTCTGGAGCCAGTGCTGGAGTGGTTTCATATGCATCAACCCCAGCGGCGCGACCGCCGCGGAGGACGCCATATGCCCCAGGACCCTCTGGAAAAGTTTTAGAGGGACCACTGTGCTTGGCTTGAAGGAAGCGATGCAGTCCAGCACCGACTGAGCACGCTCGCTCGTGAGACGTGCTGTCATTGAGACTGAGTCTAACTCCAACCCGAGAAAAGAGATGCTCTGAACCGGAGTGAGCTGGCTCTTTTCCCAGTTGACCCTGAAGCCCCAAGCGGCTGAGGTGCCGGAGCACCTGGTCTCTGTGTGTGCATAGTAACTCTCGAGAGTGTGCCAGGATGAGCCAGTCGTCGAGGTAGTTGAGAATGCGGATGCCGGCTACTCGTAGCGGGGCGACCTTCGTGAAGACGCGAGGGGACAGAGACAGGCCGAAGGGGAGGACTTTGTACTGAAACGCCTGGCCGTCGAACGCGAACCGTAAGAAGGGTCGGTGTCGCAGCAGAATTGAGATGTGGAAGTACGCATCCTTCAGGTCTACCGCTGCGAACCAATCTAGATGCTGAACACCAGCCAGAATATTTCTCTGCGTGAGCATTTTGAACGGGAGTTTAAGGCCCGATTGAAAACTCGCAGGTCCAGGATTGGTCGTAAGCCGCCGCCTTTCTTGGGTACAATGAAGTTAGGGCTGTAGAAACCCTTCCTCATTTCGGTTGGAGGGACGGGCTCTACCGCGCCCTTGGCTAAGAGGATCGCGATTTCCGTGCGCAGGGAACTGGCATGCTCGCCGCGTACTGCGGAAAAGCGGACGCCCCTGAAAGGGGGCGGGAGCCGGGCAAACTGAATTGCGTAACCGAGTCGAATGGTCCGGTGCAGCCAGCGTGACGCGTTGGGAAGCGAAAACCACGCTTCCCAGCTCTGCGCTAGGGGCACCAAAGGGACCAGTATTTTGGACTTACCCGGCGGGGCCTCGCAGCGGGGCGGAACAGGTAATGCAGCGTCGGGCGGCTTCATTGCGGCTTCATTGCAGCCTGAGGCTGAGGTGCTGAGAATAAACTCAAAGCACTTACCTTGCTCCGCGCGCCCGGCAGGGGGCAGGTTCGTGACTGAGGAGGTCTGATGTTGGCGTCCTCTGGACTCGCCTGAACCGGCCGGCTGGGGGACAGTCGTGGGCAGGCGGAAGGCGGAATCGCCGGTCCTAGAGGGGGTTCGTGAGACAGGGGGCGTACGCCGCCTGCAGGGTGCTCGACGCTGGGGCTGAGAGCTGGGCCCGGGTTGGGGCGGAGCAGGAGCTGGTTTATTCGCCGCAGGGGGGCACCCTCGGTGAGCAGACGGGGCAGGGCCCGTAGCGGCAGGTGTGCGGCGGGGCATGATGTGAGAGATGGCCTCCGTCTGCTTCTTCACCGCGGAGAACTGTTGGGCGAAGTCCTCGACGGTGTCGCCGAAAAGGCCAATCTGGGAGACAGGCGCGTCTAGGAAGCGGTTCTTGTCGGCCTCATGCATCTGGACCAGATTGAGTCAGAGATGGCGTTCCTGGACCACTAGGGTGGCCATCGCCTGTCCGAGTGCCTGCGCTGTGGCCTTCGTCGCTCTCAGGGCGAGGTCGGTCGCTGAGCGCAGTTCCTGCAGCACATCAGGATCAGGTCCACCCCCGTGCATGTTTCTGAGTGCTTTGGCCTGGTAGACTTGCAGGAGGGCCATCGCATGCAGGGCAGAGGCAGCGCGTCCAGCCGCACTGTAGGCCTTCGCATTGAGCGAGGATGTTGTCCTACAGGGCTTGGATGGTTGTACGGGGCGGCTACGCCAGGAGGTAGAGCTACCGGGGCATAGATGGTACGCAACTGCCCTATCGACCTGGGGAATCGCCCCGTATCCGTGGCGCTCTCCACCGTCGAGGGTGGTGAGAGTGGAGCGGGTGGCACCTAGACGAGCGGAGAGCGGGGCTCTCCACGTAGATGTCAGCTCGTCATGCACCTCCGGGAAAAACGGGACCGGGGGATGCGTGGCCGCGAATGGCGCACTGTCCCCAGGAACCAGTCATCCAACCGTGAAGGCTGTGGGGAGGATGGAGGGTTCCAATCCAACCCCACGCTCACGGCGGCCCGGGAAAGCATGTCAGACATCTGAGCGTCGGTCTCAGCCTGGGCCTGCTGGCCCGAAGGCGGCAGTCCAGGGGAGTCCTCGGCATCAGACATCACACTCTCCGATGCAGCGGCGAGCTCATCTGCTTCGGGCTCGGGAGGATAGACAGCCGGGCCGTGAGGCGAGCCACTATCGCCCGTGGCGTAGATGGGGACCAGCGAGTGTGTCGGGAACGGGAGGTTCGCGGGGGGCTACCCGGCGAAACTGCACCCGCTGCCGCCCCCAAATCGCCCCCAGCGCCAACCGCATCGTCCTCAATCCCGTGGGAAGAAGGAGCAATGCGGGGTGCAGCTGGGGTGGCTTGCTCTCTGTTGAAAGCAAGCCGCGACCGCAACGTAGTCATGGTCATGTTCTCGCAGTGAGAACATGAGCCATCCACAAACGCCGCCTCGGTGTGATCGCGGCCCAAACACACGAGACAGCGCCTGTGGCCGTCTGAAGCGGAGAGCACCCCAGATAGCAAAAAATATCCGCACGGCTTCTTTTTGCCACCGTCCCTAAGCTGTCGGCTATAGGTGCGTCCCACTGGCGGGGATGAAACGTTTGCTGCTTTGAAATACAAGGATTTCTACTCTCAAAATCGACCAGCCATGTTGGCTATTTTTTGCTCCAAAGCCATTAGGGTTTATAACAGAGTCTTGACTCTTGATTCCATGATAAGGTAAGGTTTAGGAAATGACATTTAAATTACTTTGAAACTCTGAAGCGATTATACAGTAATATATGTAAAATATATTGAATTATTTTATGCACTTGAAAATTGTTTACATTTCTTTGATTGCTGCGCATTTGAGACATGCACCAATAAACCAAAAAGAATTCCTTTTGTAAAACTTACTTGGCAATAAATATCTTTATGATTCTGATTAGGTTTTAAAATAGATATTTAATTCATGGTATGAACAATTTAGCAGAATAAATTGATGAAGTTAGACTTTTCACGAATGACTATCAGTGAACAGTGAAAGACATCTGCAACATTGCCAAAATCTCGGGTATACTTTAATTTTTTTTATTAATTTGCAACCATGGTGATATCTGTCATAAACATGAAAATCCCTGTTTTGACGTGAAGGATAATCTCAATGAAAAAGCGAAATTATCCTCTGGTTTCACAGTTGCGCAGAAATTTCGTTTATGTCTACATTTTTTCCAACCTCAATTTTTTTTGTTATTTTACTTTTTACAGGTTTTGCAATTATGACCTGTACAAATGTTTAAGAAAGTGTTAAAGTCCCTGTAAAGGCAATAAAAAAAAATCTAAACGCATTATAAATGTTAAAAATGTACTGCTAAAACACATTACAAAGACTGAACTGTGAAGTTCCGCTGTCACCATATCTGTTTCCGGTTTACTTGCGCGTCGCCCAAAATGTCTGTTTTTACTCGATGTCTCCAGAATCTTCCGAAAATATGCGTCAGCGATGTTCATCGCATTGTTGATGCCTGGTCCCCTGCTCCGACAAGCAAGAGGGACAAGGGCTTTAAACTCTACATATCAAGTTATCTGCACAACTACAAGGGTAAGTATTTTAATCTAATGCGGTGTGCCGGCAGATAGCGGCTAAGCTAGTTCGCCACGTGTTCATTTTTTATGTAAGGTTAGTATAGAAGCTTGTTTTTTTCTTAGTTTTAAAGCAGACTGTTTGTTAATTTTTGTGATAATTGTAATATAAATTATATTAACTTGCTCTCCTCTCAGTTTCTAATAAAGATCAGGGCACAGGTGAAGTCACTGTCAGGGCATTGTGCTACAGGTCCATGAGGAAAACAGATAAACCTCACAGTTTGAGTGTATGGTGAAGCTAGAATTGATAAGACCGCAGTTACAGGCTTGTTACTTTAATAGCCCGATGTTCCTGGGGACTCGGCTAAGGTTATTCATGTTTAATGTAACTCAAATCAAATGAAAACAGTTATTGTAGGCAGGTAAGTTTCCCTAGCTGGTCCCCTCTGGGTAAAATGCGTTCTTATTCAAGTTTTCAACTCAGTCATTCGTTTAGATGCAATCTTGTGTTATAAGTATTAGCTATCATGATTATACAGTGAGCAAGCTATATAAATAAGTATTTAATATAATAAAAGTGTAGAGCAACAACCGAGGGTGTAAGGTAAAGGCTGAATATTGTAGATTTATTACAATATGTTGCATGTTTGAATTAAAATACCTGTGGATATGCAGGAGCACACACTCTACAAAGGCCTGACTGGAGATTTGCCTGATCTATCTGTCCTTCAGGTGAGTAGGGATACAACAATAGCAAATTTCACTGTACAGTATGATATATCAACCAAAATCTGTATTCCAATATTTCATTATTTTCTTTTTCCTCCCCTTTTACAAACAAATATTCTGCTTCAAAGAAAAAAAATGAAATTGATGTTATCATAAGGGTTCTTCATTATGAACTTGTATGCCATGCATAACATACTGTGGATAGAAATTACAGGGAAAGTTACTGGTATGATAATTGTGATTATATTATATTAATATTATATTTAGTGTATTGCTAATCAATATATTGTTACTTCCCAGGTGACAGCAGCTCACTTCAAGAGCAGGTGAAGCAAGTTGGGACAATGTTGAAGACATTTGCTCGCACTGGGCAATCGGGTACAACTTGCAAACAACACCTGTGGTTGTTGGTTTAATTCCCACTGGGGCCACCTGTACATGTAGTAGACCAAGATATAAATGTCATAGTTTAGTAGTTGAAGGACCAGGACTGACTACTTTATTCTTTTATTCTGGGAACCCCTGTTGGTGCAGATCAAACCCTAATGCTGCGACGTCTTGGAGTTTGGCGATGTTGTGCGTAGCATGGACAACAAAATGCTATGCTGCAACATTTCAGTGCCAATGTGTCTGTTGGAGAGTTATCCCTGCCAGGGGATCTGTTACTCCCCCCTAGACACCCAGGAAGATTTGGCGTTGCTTGACAACAGTTTGAGGCAGGATAAAGAGCTCCAGCAACGATTTGTAAGTGTGCCGATAGGCGGTAAGAAGGCGGCTGCAAAAGCGGCTGCCGCCAGCGGTGCGCCGTCAAACGTGTTTGCGATATCGCCATTCTGCCGCTTCTACTGCCGCCGGAGCACCGCCAGCGGCCCGCCGACTTGATTGCTATCTGGGACTCTACCGCATCCAGGAACAACACAGGGGCGGAAGGGCATCTTGAAAAAGACGCGTCCTGAAAAGGACGTTCAACGCCGCTGTGTTTTGCTCTTTTAGAGAAATTCACTCTTTTAAGGGAAATAACTCTTTTAATACACAGTATGTGTGTGTGTCTGCGCTGTCGAAGCGCTCAGGGGCAACAATGCACGCCGTGCAAAGTAGGAGAAAGCCAACAGCACGCAGATCGTCAGAGGAAACAGGAACGTAATAGTGGTGTGTAACTCGCAGCAAACTGCAGACAGACCATCGGCTCCGAAGAAATTTTCTGAATGAACTCCCGTATTTGCGCCGATTAAATACTCGTATGTCCAGGGGCGGGACATGCAAATACTGGCTGCCAACTCTCATTGGCCTTTTTTCATAGATCAGAGGTGGATATCGGCGCTCAAGAGAGACCCCTAGTGTCGCTTCTCCGACACAACGTGGAGAAAGCAACAGAAGGGGAACATGGAAACACTACGGTGTGTGTGTGTGTGTGTGTGTGTGTGTGTGTGTGTGTGTGTGTGTGTGTGTGTGTGTGTGTGTGTGTGTGTGAGCGTGTATTTATCACTTTGTGGGGACCAAATGTCCCCATAAGGATAGTAAAACCCGAAATTTTTGACCTTGTGGGGACATTTTGTCGGTCCCCATGAGGAAAACAGCTTATAAATCATACTAAATGATGTTTTTGAAAATGTAAAAATGCAGAAAGTTTTCTGTGAGGGTTAGGTTTAGGGTAGGGTTAGGTTTAGGGGATAGAATATAAAGTTTGTACAGTATAAAAACCATTATGTCTATGGAAAGTCCCCATAAAACATGGAAACACAACGTGTGTGTGTGTGTGTGTGTGTGTGTGTGTGTGTGTGTGTGTGTGTGTGTGTGTGTGTTATATAGAATATATAATGATCAAATTAATATAACTAAACTTTTATTTGGCAAAATAACAAAAATTATATTATTAAAAAATATTTGTATTTATACAAATTATTTATTTATTTATTTATTTATTATTGACTGCAAGACTTCCTCATCCCATGGTAACAGTTCTGACTCACACATGAATCTGAAAATGCGCTCTTGGAAGAACTTTCTTACCGTGTACAACAATTTAGACATCACAAAAGCAGACTTCCATTAGTTGCCGGAGACTTTGAGATTAGTAGATTGGTACGATGCATATTGAATTATGCGATGGCGGCGCATCAATCAGGGAGCAGTGACGCATTCATCGGACTGCGCAAAGTAATGAAACCCTTAATCCCCCTTCGGGTTGTTGAGGCGCCGTTCATCTTGCAGCGTTTTAATTGATTTCGGACTAAAGGTAATATGCGCTGCTGCACCGGGACTCAAGGATCTACACGTTGATGAAAATGAAACACAAGGTTTGCTCTGTGTTATAATAGCATAACGGTGGAGCGTTAATAAATCGAGGGCGTACAGAGTGTTTTGAAATCGCAGTTTTGTGGTTTTAAATGTATACACAATCATTGGCTTTAAGCCATTAATGTAGGTACGTTTATGGTATTGGCATAAAACAAAACGTTTTTTTTCAAAGAATCCAACTCTGTTTCAGTAGCCTACATGTGTTACAATATCATTTACTCAATCAGTTTCACAACAGAAAACAATATTCATTGGTTACTCAACATCAAAATTACAGCTGCTTGCAGCATAAGACACACATGAACCGGTGCTGCCTAAACAACTGCTGTCATCCTAAGATGTTTTACTCAATAATAACATGCCTACTACTTACAATGTGATGTGAGTGTTAAGTAATGTACTACCACTCAATGCAAAACCTCCCTTCATGGGTCATGTCTCTGCATAATGGGCTCTCGTACACATGCTCCATTTTGGCATAAAAGTCACTTATATCCAATGCACTAACAAGGTGAGGGAATATTATTGACATTTTATGCTGTCTCTGCTCTCTCTCTCTCTCTCACACACACACACACACACACACACACACAATTCTATATTATCTGTTTAGGCAGGCAGGCAGGCAGGCAGGCAGGCAGGCAGGCAGGCAGGCAGGCAGGCAGACAGACAGACAGACAGACAGACAGACAGACAGACAGACAGACAGACAGACAGACAGACAGACAGACAGACAGACAGACAGACAGATAGATAGATAGATAGATAGATAGATAGATACCACAAAAAAGGACAAAGAGAGCGACTAAACCTGATCAACACATTAAGAGAGTGTCAGAGACAGGCAGATTTGAAACTAAACTCAGAAACAGAGTCGGCTCAGCTAAGGGAGTCCTCTCACTCTGTCACAGCCCAGCTTTTTGTCTATGTCTGTCACACATTGAAATGTTTTCTTTGGTCTACTCTGACTTCATTCCCTGTGAGACTGGATGGCTCATTGGTCTTGCTCCTTTGTGCTAGCCTCAGAGCATCACTCTGTTCCTGCAACTTGTCAATACTGTGATCAATGTAAGCGCTCAGCCAAGTCCTGCGACTACCGTATCTCCTTGCAATGTGTTTGTGCCCTGTTAATGAAATCATGTTTACGAATTGCTTGTGCATTATGAATCTCATCTGTACAGTGAAAAAAGTGGTAACCTAATACATTTGCTTCATGTGGTAACATCAAGGGGTTTGATTAAAGTAAAAAATATTATTTAATATCACTGAATCAACCTGACTATATTACAATGGTTAAACCAACTAAAACAAAGGCTTTAGGGGTTAGATCAGGTAGAAATAGCATTTTAGGGAATTGCAGGTTTTTAGTGTAGTAGATAAAACACATAAAAATAAGAAAAAGGAATTCACTAGAGTAAATGGAAAACAACAGTATTTGCCCAACAGGTAACCCTCCTCAGTAAACACTAGGGCTGTGTCAATACAATCAAATATCGATATATTGTGATTTTTTTTTCTTTTGTTTTTCTTACAACATTGTATCGATACTTAAGATCCATGTATCAAAATGTATATAGAACTATTATTCATAGTTTCATTTCATGCATATCATATGCATTATGTGACAAAAATGTCTGTGATTAGGCACTGTTAGAGTTAAAGTTTGGTATGACTCTTTCTTTGTGATGCTTGTCCAAAGACTAAATCCACTGAATTTGTCATTGAGTTATATCTCTTTTTAATACCCTTTCTGTTCTTTACAATTCTAATCACACATATCACAGATGCTGTAAAGAAGCCATTCTACCAAAATACTTCTGTCAAATTCCCTGCCACTGATCTTAAAGACACAGTTCTGTTTTAGCACTTGTTCCAGATACCAGTGTAAATACTTATAAATAAATAGTACAAATTATGTAGGTAAACAACAAACATATAACAAAATATACATTTATGCAATATAATATGTGCAATTTCAAGACATGTTTATAGATGGAATAAAGGATTTTTTGATATATTTTTAAAAGCTAAATAATCAAAATTATGAAAAACTAATTATATTTATTATTAATAATATTTCTGAAATAGACTAAGTTAGAAGGTCCCTGCATATTTAACAGCAGCATTGGCTGAAAGAGAATTTATTTAATACTGTATTTAAGAAAAAATGACATTATAACTGTAATATAAAAGCTTGTGAATCAGAATAGAATCAGATCATGATATCGTGAAGTGTCGTGATATATCGAGTAGTGACATGAATCAATGCGTATCGTGAGGTGGCTGGCTATACCTAGCCCTAGTAAATACAGTAAGTGCGCAATTGTACAAAAGAATGAATGCAAATCAAGAAGATGATGCAAATGACACAGACATGATACAGTCGAAATAATCTTAGAAAGAATGATAGAATCTTCATAACTGCAAGCATTAAAGCCTATTTAAAAAATAATAATTATAAGTACATAAGTTCTTTTCACACATCGCAATTTACAAACGAGCAAAATGCAAGCCAGGTTTACAAAATGGAGCAAGCATCCAATAAACGATTTAAGTCTGTGTTATAAAGAATTAATAAGCTTGATTTCATTTGGTCTTGGAGTAATGCTCAAAAAGCGACACGCAATGTTTTGTTTGATTCGTACTTAAGAAGTACTCAAGTACAGCTGACACGGAGAGGGATCTGAAGCACCATCCATCAGATGCGCTTTCAGGCACAGCAGTGCAGGTATTGTCTTGCTCGGTCCGCCAGATTAACTTCCTTATCGACACGATCTACAAATGCACAGCGTCTAGAGATAATGCTAGATAATATTTTAATGCAATCGAGAATTAAATGGCTAGAGGTAAGACTCGAGACCAGCAAGGTGACATTACAAAACAATAATTGGATAATTGGCCTACATATTACATATGATGCGCTTTGGGAAACATGTTGATGAGCACGGGTGAATCACGGGTGAACTAAAAATTGCTTATCGGCTTCAATGGATTAAAACTGAAATAAAAACAATTTAGGCCAGCATACACAAGGAATGGATGTAATGTAAGCAAATAAGTGTATAAGTATCATAAATAATCGTTCGTTTGTGATATGTGATACGAAACGACTCGTATCACATTTTCTTTTCAGTTTACGCTAATGTTAATAATTCAATAAGATATACGTCTTTTTATCTGGATGTAAAGAAGCATCAACTTCTCGCGAGTGCCTAGCATATACTACACACTTGAAAAGCGAAGCTCCTGAGGAATCTAGCACGTTGTAGTCTTTGCTTTATTCTCGGGAATGTGTCCATGACAACACTATAACACCAAAACGAAGAGAAGCATTACACCTATACGTGGACAGCAGCTGTTCAAAGTGCAATAGCATTAAACGATATTGGCCACGGCAAGCCGTTGTGTAAAGCACTTCAGCACCAGCACAAAGGACAGCTCCACTGCATCATGATAGCGATCTCACTTTAACCCTCACTGAACGACTCACCTCCGAGAGAGCAGAGCAAGGTGTAAACAAGCAACAGGATCTCCAGGCGACCCATGCCCGACCCAAACCCTTCCAGGCACCACATCGCGATAAACTGACTGTAAATGCCGCAACGGCACGGACGCGGTTTTATATCGCTACGCTTGTACACATTTTTAGGTCTCGCAACGGACCAGCTGTTCGCTCGCGCATGACGTAATATTGAAGAGGCTGTTCCGAGAAAGCTCCACCCCTTCTCTGTTGTGATTTGAGCTTTGACATACATCCATTCAATGCATTGGCTGATAAGAACATCAGTCAAAGGGACTGTTGTCTTTCTCTGTGCTGGTAGGAGAAATGAGTGGACTGTCCGCAAAACAGCAGCATTTCAAGTTTACATCCTCTGTCGAGATGTCTATATAACTATAATTTCGATGAATCCTCCAAAAATCCCTTCACAACTGGAAGTCAACCCGACAAGTAGCTATGACATCAGTTAAAAGAGGAATGTGTTGGATTTACTGATTTCGTAGTTTATTCATGTATATTGTTACTATAACGTTATCTATTTGAATTACTGCTAAGGTCGTTAAAAAGTAAACATTACATTCAGCATTTCATAGTAATGATATAAGCTTACCTTTGAGGCACAGTTAGAATTTGTGGAGCCTGTCGTCCTGTCGAGGACGGAGGCAAATAGTGCCACCTATTGAAAGCTGACGAAAACAGCTATCTAAGGAACTCTAAATTGACAGCTACTAAAACTGAACAAACTGTGTGTTTTTTATTTTGTTTTGTTTTTTCTCATGTTCTTGCTTACTTTAAAAACAGTTTTTATAGTGTGTTTGTCTATTTGTGCGCCACATTTAGGCTATTTGATGGTGCAGTAGGTCCTTTTAATTATTTAATGGTTTTGCTGAGTTCCTGTTCATTTGTGTTTAAAGGAATATTCCGGGTGCAATACAAGTTATCAACAGCATCTGTGGCATAATGTTGATTACCATACAATTTAGTTTTGACTCGCACCTCCTTTTCTTTAAAAAAAAAAAAAAAAAAGATAAATCTATGCTGCACGCCTCGCTTTTTAAATGCATCGCACACTAGTTGACACACAGACACACCTATTGAAGGAGGAGGAGAAAAAGAAGAAAAAAACAACACCGATATTGGGAATATCCTGGGGGGTGGGGGTGTGGGCCTTGGGCCCTGTGCCATGCGGCATCTCTCCCTGACCGCCCGTTTTGGCGTGTCATGGGTGGGGTAGGCCTACTAACTTATGATGTGGCCACGGAAGGATCAGAGACAGCATTATAATAATTTATAATTATTATTATTATTACTACTACTACTACTACTATTCTTATTATTTTATTATTTGCCCTCTTCCTCGTCAACCCCCAATTCTAAATGAATTGAGTTTATTATTATTGTCATTATTATTGTCATTGTTATTTGTTGTTTTTACTATTTTTATATTTGTTATACATTTCTAGATGTTCTTTTGTTTATAAGCTTCCACTCCAACACCCACTTACACACACACATACACACACGTATGTTTGTTTGTCTTGGTTATTTTGTATTTGTGACATGTAAATACTGTCACGTTCTTTGTTTGCATAAAAAAAAAAATCAAGAATACAGTGAGGCACTTACAATGGAAGTAAATGGGGCCTGTTTTTTGAAGGTTTAAAGGCAAAGATGTGAGGCTTATAATTCATTAAAAGCACTTAGGTTAATTCTTCTGTTAAAATGTGTGTATTAATTGAGCTGCAAAGTTGTTTAAATTGTAATTTTTGCAGGATTGCAGGGTTTATGACATTATGTCGTCGTGGCAATGAGGTTGTAAAGTTGGCTATAACTTTTACACAGAAAAGTTTAGCTTGAGATTTTAAAATTAAATCATGTTAACACACATATTATTTAAATCTTGTGGCTATAATTTTGAAACAGTGGGCATTTTAACGTTTACAGACTGGCCCCATTCACTTCCATTGTAGTGCCTCACTGTAACCCAGATTTTCTGTAATCCAGGGATGAATCAAAATATTTTTTTTTATGGTAATCAGCATAATGCCACAAATGCTGTCGATTGAGCTAAAATGAATGTTTCAGGTTCAATACGATTTATGCTCAGTCGACAGCATTTGTGGCATAATGTATTCTTATAAAAATACAGAATAATTGAAGAAAAGAGACAGGTACTGTAATTGTCTATTAATTGCCTGCATTTTTTTTTCTTCATAAAAATAGCATATATGCTTTTCTAAACATCTCCAAAAGAAGCCATTACCCATGTGAAAAATGGCACCAGAACACTTGCGCGCCCTCTGCCTGCATGTGTCTAGCGCACATAATAAGTGACTGCTTACTATTGATTTGCTCGTCAGATTGCATATTAAGTGGAGAATGTATAATGTATAATTCATCAATATTTCTAATATTAAGATCTAATGGATGTTAACTGAGCCCTTGCCGCCATGTAAACTATATTGGATTTGTCTGTGGATCGCCAATGCATAAAAAAGTGGAACAGCCATTTAAATTTTATGTGTATTTATACACATAAATAGTAAAGTAAAGGAAAATAACACAGTAAAAATACTTAATGTCTACAATTGTGTGTGTTTAATGACAACTACGTTAACCTTGCCTTGAGCTCACAAGGATTCATGTTTACGGACTGAGATCATGGCATCATCGATCACTTTCAGAGGAGGTTAATGTGTTTCCAAGAAGATGTCTTGATTATAACTAAGCCTTTCACTCAGCTGCCCTCACTAATTTAACAGGGAGGTGCAGGGTGCTATCCAATGACGGAATCCAGGAATGAACATAGCAGTCTCTGCTTTTATAGGGATTACCAGGTCTTTAAATGTGAGACAGAGACACATGGTACACACTAGCATGAAGGTCTAGGAGTCAAATTAATGTGCTATGCAACAATGCTATGGAATAATATTAAATATTAAAATTATTTAAACAGAACCCACTATAAACAGAAAAACGTGGATAGTCAGATTAGATTAAGCAAAAATGCCAATTTTAACAGTAACACCTGTTTGTTAAAGTAAGGCATGTGTCCAGTATATTATTTGGTACATTTGTATCAACAGAGCTTTGTATTATTAGCCTATTGAATTATGACAATGGCTGTATTACGGCCACAAACACCTGAGATTCACTTTGGTTATTCTCACCACAAGATGTCTCTCTTATCCCAGCACTGATCAGCAGAACCATCGCACTGATTAAACGTTGTAAAATGTTTAGATTTACCTGCTTCCTTTTTCTTTGTTTTTGAGTTGTAGCTAGATGTTGACAAGCACACACATGCTAAAAGAAGTCACCATAAAATGGAAAAAAGAAAAAGGATTCATTGTATTGTGGATCACTGTATTGTGGTGTCATTTATGGGTGGGCTTGGATCCGGGGTGGGGCGGCCTCCAAGTAGGATAGTGCTTAGGGCCCACATATGCTCAGAAGTGGCCCCACATTCATGATGTCAAATCACTGTTTAGTAAATGTGCAATAACTGTTTACTGTCTTAAAATTGAGTTCTGTATACAACAGACCACCTCACTCAGTGCAGTAATGAGTCTCAAGGGATATACTCTATCTAATGCTTTGTACATATCAACTTTCATGTTAATACTTTCTTATTGTGTAAATACTGTCTTATCGAGTATTACATTGTGTGTTTTAGCTGCTTGTTTTAGTTCAAATAAAGCAGACTTGGAAATTATATAGCTTGGCCATTGCATGTTCCAAAAACAATAAAGAATAAAAAAAAATGTATGTATTTCAATTATTGAGCAAACTGAGGAAGGACACAGCTGTTTAAGATCATCTTGTGCTACACTTGTTAGGAATTTTGTTCCCTGAAAGAATAGCACACAGGTCAGTATGACCTGCAAATGTTAGGAACTAGTCTTTTATATATATTTTATTGCATAGGAAGTGGTCAGCAATATCAGAGGAATCTTTGTAAATATAATAAAAGCATTGTACAAGGATACCACTGCCCTAAAATTCCAAACTGCTTGTCAAATGTATCATTTGTCATGTGGTCCTTGCTAAGTGGTTGCCATTGTGATTCCTTCTGATGGTTAGAGACAAAAATGAAGACTCAAGGCTTTAATTGGACATGCAATGCTGCGTGAAAGTAAATAAATTATGGAAAAGTGAAATGAGTGCACTTTCAAGGTCCTTCCAAGAGTAAGGGCAAAGAGAACTGGGTAATTATTATTATTATTTATTTTTTTCAGCAATACAGAGAGCTTTTGATGATGAAATCATAATGCAGGCCGCAAAAGATGCCTCGAGGGCCGCAGGCTGCCCGTGGACCATGTGTTAAGTAGCGCTGTTTTAACCTAACATCTGTGTGTTTCGAAAAAAGTGTTTGGACATGTTATTTGTCTGATCTATAAAGTCCTTATTTTTAGTGCTTTCTCTAAAACAATCCATTCATCACATTTACAGTGGTTTTATATACAGTGGTATACATTTACAGTGGTAACTCAGATAACCACTCTGTACAATTATAGTGAGCAGAAAAGCATCTTCGAATGCACAACACATTGAACCTTGAGGTGGATGGGCTACAACAGGAGAAGGGGCACTTTATTAGGACAATAGTGTTCCTAATAAAGTGCTCAGTGAGTGTAGATTCCAGCTTTATTTTCAAATTTTGCCTTACAACTATCAATAAACAAAACAAAAAAAAGTTCAAAAAAATGTATTAAAGATGTATAACTAGAATAACAGGGTTTGAAATGTGATTTGACCCCTGGATTTAATACTTCGTAGAGCTACCTTTTGCTTTAATGACAGCTATAAGTCTGTTTTGATATGTCTCTACTAGCTTGTCACAACTAGATTGGTGAATATTTGTCAATTCTTCCTTGCAGAATTGTTAGCGGTCTGTCAATTGGTGTGAACGGCAATGTACTGTTCACTTCAAGTCCATCCACAGGTTTTCTGTTGGATTTAGGTCAGAACACTGACTTGGCCACTCAAGGACTTTGACCTTCCTATCCTTAAGCCACTGTGTTGTTTTTTGGCGGTGTGTTTATGATCATTGTTGTTCTGAAAAGTGAGCCAAATGCCCATCTTCAGTTGTCGAACAGAGGGCCACAGATTTTACTCAAGAATTTGGGTGTACATGTGAGTATCCATTTTCCCTTCATCCCTAACCAATTGCCCTGAGAAACACCCCCACAACATAATGTTGCCACCACCATGCTTCACAGTAGGTACGGTATGTCATGGGTTGTGTGTTGTTTTATCTCTCTCACCAAATATAGGGCTTGTAGTTCAGTCCAAAAAGTTAAATTTTTGTCTCATCAAAATAAATGACATAATCTAGTCAATCTAGTCAACTTTAGATTGAATAGAAACAGCTTGACTAAAGAGGCAGCAGTGCTGTTCATGAGTGCTTCGATCCTTCACACATATTACATATTGCATGACTACTTGGACATAAATGTGTACGTCCATTCTTAAGCCTCTTGAAACTGTCTGTAAGCAAGCTCTCAAGGTATTAGACACAAAGTCAAATAGTTTCCATCACTGTGGTATTTTAATTAAGTATTCTTTTTTTGACATGGGAACATCTGATAAGATTCTGAATGGTTTTTGCTCCACCCATATTCAAGGAGTACATTTGAAGTATAAAATAACACAAGAGCTGGTACAAGAGCTGGTACTTACCATTGAGAAAAAGTATGTTTTAGTCAATTATCCTTTGCTTTTACATTTTATATTAGATTATTTAACTTTGGGTAATTTCATCCAGGATTGTTTTTTATTTTTTTATTTTTTACATGATATGGAGATCATGATATTTTTTATTTGTTACATGATATGTAGATCACATTAAAATGGAAAGAAGCTTTTAAGAAACTTTTAACCATGCCTTCATAATTATTTTTTTATACTTTTCAAATATCTTTTACAGTATGTACAGATAGATCAAGGTAAATATCCTTGTGAGCAGAACATTTTTATTGGCCGTCATTTTCAATTTTTCAAAAAGTTATGCAAAAAGTGTGCAAATTTCAAAAACTTTAAAAATGTCCAACATTTCCACTATTCCATAAATTCCACTACAGAATTCTATTTAACACAATAAAGAATTTGAGATGTGGTGGGAATTTTCATGACTTAAGTAGACAACTGAAAGTAGTAAATGTGTGAAGAATGTTTAAATGACACTTTACTTTCATGACATCTACAGTGCTAAAAGTGCAGAAAGTAAAGAAACATCCATACAGTATATATATATATATATATATATATATATATATATATATATATATATATATATATATATATATATATATATATATACATTGTCCATTCTAAACAAATGATGAAAATCCTTTCATAAGAATGCAGAACTACAAACATTGTATTTTACTCCCTGGTGTAAATTAGCTATCTCACCTGGGACCCTCTTAAACCATTCAAAGTCTGCCAGTATTGTTTGTGGTTAGAATTTGTGTGACATTAAACACTGTCATGGCAATACAATGACTCCCCTAACACCATACTGTAAGTGCATTCATTGCAGAGAAAGCAGGAAATACCATCAAACCCCATACTTATGTAGTGTTACTGTGTTGTTTTCCGAAGGATTATACTCAGTTTGGCAAAAACAGCACTAATTCATAGTCTGAGAAGAAAGAGCATTAATTTTTCCCTTTCAGCTTTGCACTTGGTGGTCATTCTAATTCCAGCTTTTAAAACTCCAAGAGTGATTTATAACACTCCCTTTTCTCAATTTTTGTCATATCATCTCAAGATTTCTACAATAGTCTATGATATGACAGAGGCAGGTAATTTTTAGGACTGAATTGAAAGAGCTGAATTCTACATGAAATTGAGAATATTATCACTTTTGGGAAATGTGGTTGGATCTTCCCAGAACACAAGTGTAAAGGAGTTTCTGACTTCTGATATAAACACTTCAGCGTTTTCTGTAGTGACTTTTGTGTGTATGTTCTGTTAAATGTTAAGGCAAATGCTGGTAAAAAAAAAAAAAAAGGAAGATGCCTGCATGCCAGTAAAACAGCCATGTCTTCAGGATGTACATGTTATGGTTTCCTGACAAATCAGGTTCAATTTACTGACTCTCAGACAAAACTATAGCAACCAACTCAATTTTAGCACAGCACAACTATACAACACAGGAGTTCTCTCCTAAAATCTCTCTCCACTTCAAACATATGTATATACAGTTTGAGTAGGTGGTTGTTTAACAAACCAGACTGTTCAACTATTTGTGGTCCATCTATTTGCCTGTGGTATGTTGTTAAACGTCGCTGACTTAAGAACCTAAGAGTACATTGACGCTACTTTTTTGGGGCGCCCCAAACCATGAACATTTGGAATGGTATTCTTCTTTGAGAATGAACTTAAAAGTACAGAACACAAATGGGAGTTGTCTGTAAATGGAAGGCATCATTATTGCTCAAGTTGTATGTATACATATATGTCTACTGTAGCCTATGTAGTATTCTCAGGGGCAGAAAATAATTATCTTATTCTTGTTTCTTTTTTTTTATGCCCCTTTCTGCCTGTCCAAAAAAGTAGTCCCCTTAAGACTCAGTACACTTGACATTGCATTTATTAAGGCATATGGGAGTGCCTTCTTACACAACCTAGTTGAAACCTATCTACAACAAAGCCAATATTCTAATATTGGTTATGGTGTTTGAGCCCGCCTGTTTTGGCGCGAAACTGTCCAATATAAAAACAGGTGCACAAACAAAATTCCTCTGCATTTCTTCCTTCAGGACAGTGATCATCTCTTGTCTACAAGCCCTTTACCTTCACCGTTGATATACACAAGTCAACGGACAGAATCTTTGCAGGAAGACTTTCCGCTCCCCTGCAGTGCTCCGGCGAACATCAGACCGCCTCATCGCTTGACGCTTCGCTGGTGAATGGGCCGCATCCTGATTCCCAGCAGCGCTTCGGCAGGGTTTGTGTATCCTTACAAAGCAATTCTGTATTGTATATTGTGTGACATAAATATATATTTATTCATATATCTAAATGACTCACTTGTCACATGTCCGCGTCTTTTTAAAGATGTAGTTTTGTAAGTGTTATTTGTGCTGCGCCCACACAGAGACAGCTCTTATGGAGACAGATTGTCCTCACTGTGAGGGCATTAGTCTAAAGTCGCTTCGCTTGCAAATCCCCCTAGTTATGAGGGACGATTCCACCTATGCACCCTCCCACCTGCTCTTTTTTAATACCCAAGGATTTACATTAGTAGTCACACACATTAGTAGTTCGAGCAGGACGACATTGATGTGGTCCTCATGGCGGCACACACCCGTGAGTCCCTCAATCTCTATGAAGCACTTGTTGTCCGATACACTTTGTGCTAGACGAGCTCTGGCCTTCTGGAAGAGCGGGCAGCTTCCTCTCATTCAGTGGTTCTTATGCCGGGGATAATAATGAGGATGTCATGTCTCTTGCTGCATCAGGCGAGTGGTCAGTGGATGATGCTGCCGCCCATCCCACCAGTGAGGGCGAGGAACGTGCGCGCACATTTGACAGGTAGATGCTCTGCGCCCTTACAAGGGTGGTCGAAGAGCATCACCTTGAGTGTTCTCCACCAGAGGAAACTGAACAGTCTCACCTCGGTGAATGGTTCCAGCAGTTGGATGCCTTCGAACGGTAGTGTCCTGCAAATTTGCCCAATTCTTCCCTGAAGTTCATAACGAACTGTATAAATTCTGGTGCGCGTCCTTCTCGGCACATTCCCATCTCTTCACTACTGTTTGTCAGGTAAAAAATATTGTGAACAGCAATATTGTTCAAAATGTTGTTCCTGTGTCTTGCACTTTTCAAATAAATGCAATAAAAAATGGCATAAGTGCAAAAAAGAATACAGCATTTGTTGAGAATACACAAGATGCTCACACATTTTCAATAAAGAGCCCTTTACCTCTTCAAAGCATACACATTATGCACAACCACTCCCTTAATGTGAGCGATGCATTATATCATACGGTAAACAAACCAAATTGCCCTCTGTCCTGTTGGGCCTCATGTATTCAGATATAAGACAAAGGCAGGCCTACACACACGTAAAACCTGACTGAGGCCTACACAAATTCATAAAACCTTTCTGATAACAACCTCGCCAAAATCAAACAAAGGGAATTCAAAACAGACTACAAGCCTTGCTCACTTTACACCTATGTGTGAAATTCCGAAGAATCGAACTCTCAACTCTTATTGGATGAGGCGTCTAAGAGCCTCAACCATGGTGTCATCGGGAGTAGAAAAACCTCTGAGATCTTTCTGAGCGATGCTTCCAGCGACATTGCGTGCCGTGCCTAGACGTAGCTCTGCTGCTCTCATGTGTAGCCTCGTTGCACAAAGAAGTAACATACGACATGAAACTTTGGCCAGACAATCTCCATCTCGTTGGACAAGTTGAAATTTCTCCGTGTTCCACCGAACAAGCTAACAGATCTGAAGGAGACCGTCGAGCAATCCAAGTATTCATCCATTTGCCTGCAGAAGTGAAGAAAGAAGATTTATTTTCCCTCTTCAACTGAGTTGACTCCAGTCCACCGAGAATCAGCAGCCATACCACCAGCAGACAGAGTGAGGAAACAGCCTCCCGTCATCACCTGAGTTTCAAGGAACCGAATCACTGTCAAACGTCTGACGAACACACATTCAACCTGTGTACTCACGCGATTCAAGTAAGAGGGTTACGTCTGGGCAGAGATAGATTATTATAGTGTGTTATTCTTGTTAATCAAGGTCTTTGCTTGTACAGTTACGGACCGCCGAGTATCTTTTGCTGCAAATAATACTCAAGGGATTACTGTAAAGTACTGATATCACAAATTAAATTAGCTGTTTTGTAATCCAACCATGTTGGATTGTTGTGTATTTCCGGCATCATGGGTGAGACTGGCACACTGAGTTTATCTATTAAGGAACCAAAGATCTACGGGACGGTTCACGCGCCATTCACTGCATCTCTGAGTGATAAAATAACAGCTGCTTTCTCTCCGGCTTCGGTGCCACCACTCTGTTCTCTCTCGTATTAAACACACACAATGACCCTTCAAAAACATACTCAAACACACATTTGGCTAGTAGATAAATTGCTGATAAAACTCTGCTTCCCCTTTCCTAAGTTATTTTACAAGTGGAGACACGCATTAAATGGGCAGACGCCATTAACTGGCTTCTCTCTGCTCACATTTGAGACCATATTTTCTGGACGGAAATCTCGTGTGATAAACTCTACCATTTTGTGTGCGTCACTCCTTACGTACACACACACCCATTCACACACACACACACACACATATGTCTCATGTGTTTTAGGATTATTTTGTTACCATATCCTCCTCCTATGGAGAGTGCATCATCTCATCTCCCTGAGAGCGACATATGAACGCTTGGTTCAACCCGTGTTGAATTACGGCACGGACCTACTGTCACGACAAGGTGTGATACCTGGTTAATGGAGACTTCATCCTCAAACTGTATTGAAGATTTGGGAAATATTCATCAAAGCAGAAGTCACAAGCCCCTTTGGGAGCAGACGCAATGCACAAAAATGGCCGGCAAAATGCAAATATGCGTTTCCCCAGTATGCCTGATTCACTCTGTCATATGCAAAGTCCGAGAGGACAAGGAAACGATTCTATTGGTTTCGCCGGAATGGCCCAACCAGCTATGGTTTCCGTAAATGATAGAGATGCTGTGAAGGTTGAGGAGGGATCTCTTCTCACAGGCACAAGGCACAATCTGGCATCCCCAGCCCCAACTGTAGAACTTACATGTGTGGACCCTGGACGGACACATTCAGTCATGAACACCCTTTTACAGGCCAGAGCGGCATCCACTAGCCACCCCTACATGCTAAAATGGAAAGTATTCACTGATAGGTATCTCTCACATGGCAAAGAGCAAGAGCAAGACCCACCTCGCCCAGCTACAGTCCTGACTTGGGACTTAACTTTAGTCCTAAAAGCTCTCGCAGGGCCCCCCTTCGAGCCTTTGGACTCTTTTGATTTGTGTATACTCTCCGTTAAGACTACACTACTGCTGGTTCTGGCCTCAGTAAAGTTGGATGTGGCCTGCATGCACTATCAATTGACAATTCATGTCTGGAATTTGGCCCCCTCTTTCAAAAGGCAATGTCAAACCTAGAAAAGACTATGTGCCTTAGGTCCTAACCATGCCCTTCAGAGCGCAGGTGATTCATTTTCAAGCATTCTTCACTCATCCATTTAATTTGGATGAGGAACAATCAATACATGCTATGGAGGACATATGAAAGGAATGTACATCTCCAAGTAAAGACTTTACATGGATTGTTGATGCAATTACACTGACTTATGAGTTGCAGGGTAAGACTTGCCCAATTGGTGTTTAAGCACACTCAACTAGAGGCATGGCCTCCTCATGGTCATGGACGTATGGTGTGTCCTTACAAGTCACATGTTTTGCAGCAGGATGGTCCTCTAAAAAAACACATCCGCAAGGTTTTACAACCTAGACGCAACGTCTATCTCTTCACCCCCCTTAGACCTGGCCATGCTGCTAACTGATATGACAAATTAATTTCAGTCAGGAAACTCTGTGGTGCAGGCTGCTAGGTCACCCTGACATACTTTGCTATGTTAACAATCAGAACCACTTTTTTCCTCATCAAATAATATATAACCCACCTATGCATCATAGAGGCATGGTTTGCAGCAGCATGTTAACACACAGCGTTTCTCAAGCCTCCTGGAGTCATAATTTTTGCTATTTCTCCTTGTTTTCCCACCTCCATGCCTCATCTCGAGCTTCTAAGAAGATCGGGGAGATGATTGTGTATCGTACAAGATCTTTGAATCCCTATCCACAAACATACTGAAGGAAACATCATCTTCCGGGCAAGCCTGTGCATACTAGATCGAGTGTTAACATCTCAATGGTGACGCCAGTCTATCCACGCTGCCGCTAAATGCAACATATAAACTGCAGTTGATGAAGAGATTATGTTATCAAAAGACCACATAGTCGAGCAATACAGCATTATTTTAGAATCTTATTACAGGCAGCTATCACAAGAGCTCTTATAAAGGGAGCCTACTAATTCAGCGAATACAGCAGTCTACCGTCAACTATGGGAACTAGGCTGGAGAGGAGATAAATACCATTCTTCAGATATGTTGTCAAAAAGTATATATAAAAAATCTCTGGCATCACCTGCAGAGGTCCTTTGGCTTATCCTGTTGTCCTTTTGGCAACAACGCTTGTATGTACAGCTGTATGTTTCCTTCTGCAGCAGCATACCATCATGCTTCATAGATGATTTTAGCAGGTAACAATCAATTTTATTTGTTTTTCAAGAAGCTACATAGCCTGCTCTGTGCCTACACAAATCAGTTTTAAGAGAACAGAATTGCAGAACAGAATAATCATTTATTTTAAATGCTTTGGAATAGTTTTCAGAATAAAGTTATCTGTCTAGCTTTAATGCAGTGCCACATTAAAACCAGACTAGGGCTGAGTTTGGAATTGCATACTGTACTTCCATGCTATTTCTTTTATAGACACAAGCAGCGGAGCTAGTGGGGGTGGTGTGCCATTCCGAATTCTGCATAAATATCCCTACTCTACAAACTCAGCATTGGTTTTGTACACTGGTTTTGCATAAATGATGGAAGTTTCAGAGCAGCTTTAAACTTGTCATATAAGCATATTTGATTTTATATTTTAAAGCTTATTGGCCATTATCAGTTGTTGCAACTTAATTAATGTATAAATGCATGCATGCCCACTGACTACCATTAATCTGTTTGAACATGTACTTTAATGTATTTTGATCAGTGGTTCTCCACCCTTTGATTTCAAAGCCCCCTTCTGTCAGAGAAAATATTCAAAAGCTTGTTTTATTATTATAAGATTTTTCCTCTATTTCTACTGTAATTATGACAAAGCCTGTTGTCAAGTTTTAATGAAAGAAACTACTATCAACAAAAGATTACAATTATTAATCATTATAATTTGTACTCCAGAACATCTACAACTGTATATTCTTCATTAAAGCAAGATGTTGAAGATGTTAATTAATTTGAGCATTTTCAGTAAGTTTTATAATATAATAAATATTTAAATCATAATAATCTTCCTATCTAAATCATTTAAAAAATCTTGAGGGCCCTGGAAGTTTGCACAGGCCCCTTAGTGGGCTCCCACCCCAGTTGTGAACCACTGTTTTAGATGCAGCTTCTATTCCACCTTTTCAGTGTCGGTCTAGAGTCTTCCCTTGCAGAAACCCTTGCTGACCCTCTCACGGTAATATCAGGCCGACTATTATGGAAGCTTCCTTCCATAAATGGATTCAGTCTATCATTAAATTGAAATCAGCAGGCATTCAGTAATTGGACATAAGGCATATTTTGCATGCTTTGGCATTTTAAACAACCAGTTATGTCATAAGATCCTTTTGATATGATTACTTTATATGCATGGTCAGCATTCTTCTGTCCATCATTTTAGTTAGACGGACATTTGATTTGCATAAATCGGTATGTATCATTTAGGGTCACTCACGCACAACAGCCATTATAAGCTTTGAAAGACGAAACACTCGTGTAATGCAGCAACAAATTAATACCAATATCCAACAGTGTCAGTGGATGTATCACATGATCGCACCTACTGTTCAGTATAAGATATTGTGGCAGCGGGGGCATGGTCAAGCATCCGTCCAGAGAGAGGGAAAGCGGTAAGGGCGCTGTAACGAAGACTCAGGCAAGTTGGAATCCATAAGTAGTATTTAATAAACACTCAGTAGTCGTACAGGCAATGGTCAAGCACAGGTAAACAGATATGTAGGAGGCAGGCAGAATCAGCGTGATAGCAGGCAGAAGATCGGGGCAGGCAGCAAACAATCAATAAACTAAGAACTGGCAATAGTAATATAGGGCAGGCGGCAAACAAACAAGGTACAGGAACAAAGCTGGGTCGATACACGATAGACAGAATGATAAACAGGGTAAACGCTTGGAATTGTAGCCGGAGCAAAACAACACTTCGCAAAGAGTGTGTGTTACAGAGTTTGTTAAATAGTAGAGGGGAAACAGGGAACAGCTGTGGAGCAATCAGACCTAGGTATGTGGGCTTATGGGAAATGTAGTCTATAGTCAATACTCCGGCGAATCTGATCTCCGACGGCTGGAGGGGGAGGCGCTCTCCATGTTCGTGACAGAGCCCCACTCCTGTGAGCGGCTCCGGATGCGAAGATGCGATCTGCGTCGAGGTCTCCCCCGGGATCGAGGGGCCGGTCTTTCCGGATTGGTCCGGTGGAACTCTGCGATGAGATTAGGATCGAGGATGTCATTAGCATTTACCCAGGATCTTTCCTCCGGACCGTACCCCTCCTAATCCACCAGGTATTGGATCTGACCCCGGTGTCGTCTGGAGTCTAGCAGGGAACGCACCAAGAAGGCTTCCTCGCCACCCACAATCATGGGAGGGGGCCCTGAACACACCTCCTCCTCAGCCCTCGGACCATCAGCCAGTTTGAGCAGGGAGACATGAAAAGTGGGAGAAATGTGATAGTTAGCGGGAATCTGTAAACGGAAAGAAACTGGGTTAATATGTCTGAGAATCTTAAAGGGACCCACATACCTAGGACAGAGTTTTTTGCAGGGGAGGCGAAGACGGAGATCCCGGGTGGAGAGCCAGACCCATTGGCCAGGAGCGTAGTTGGGACCGGGGCGACGATGACGGTCGGCTTGTTCCTTGGAACGATTCACCGCCCGTTGTAGGTGGACGTGAGCCTGGTCCCATACCGTCTCACTGCGTTGAAGCCAATCGTTCACTGCGGGGACCTCCGAAGGTTCGCCGGACCAAGGAAACAGGGGGGGCTGGTATCCCAGGATACATTTGAAGGGAGTCAGGTTGGTTGATGGTTTAAGTAGTGAGTTTTGGCCGTATTCTGCCCACGGGAGGTACCGACTCCAATCCGTCTGGTTATGGTGACAATATGTACGGAGAAATTTGGTTATTTCTTGATTCAAGCGTTCTGTCTGGCCGTTGGACTGCGGGTGGTAACCCGAGGTGAAACTGACATTGACGTTTAAGAGCCGGAAAAAGGCTTTCCATACCCTGGACGTGAACTGGAGACGTACTGGAATAGTTGTTCAGCGGTCTCGAGGGCTGTGGGTAGCTTGGGTAGCGGAATAATACGGCAGGCCTTTGAGAACCGATCGATGACAGTGAGGATCGTGGTGTGATGTTGAGAACTGGGCAGGTCGGTGACAAAGTCCACAGTGATATGTGACCAGGGACGTCGAGGTATGGGTAGTGGCTGAAGCAGGCCAGCTGGTGACTGTTTGGGGGTCTTGGCAATGTTACAGGTCAGACATTTATTTACGAAGTCGGTCGTATCCTCCGACAGAGTCTCCCACCAGAAGCGGTTCCGTAGCAGGCGAACGGTGGCTGTGGTGCCTGGGTGCCCGGAATGTGGAGCGTCATGTACCCAACGAATTACCCTCTCCCGCAGACTGTGAGGTACAAATGTCCGGTTGGGTGGACATTCGGGAGGAGGGGGGGCGGAGGTGTGGGCCTGGGCGATGTCTGACATGATGTCCCACTGAATGGGAGCAAGGACCAGCCCGGGAGGAATTATGGGTTCGTCGGTGGAGCTTTGAGGCATGGCTTCGTGCTGTTGAGAGAGAGTCGGCCTTGACATTCTTGGAGCCGGGTAGGTAGGAAATCGAGAAGTCGAAGCGGGTGAAGAACAAGGCCCATCTGGCCTGTCTTGGGTTGAGTCTCTTGGCAGAGCGAAGGTATTCTAGGTTGCAATGATTGGTAAAGACCTGAAATGGGTGTCTGGCCCCCTCCAACCAGTGTCGCCATTCCTCTAGGGCGGCTTTCATAGCCAGGAGTTCACGGTTGCCGACGTCGTAGTTTTGCTCGGATGAAGAAAGTTTGGGGAAGTAAAAGGCGCAGGGGAATAACTTGGGAGGATTACCCTGTTGCTGAGAAAGGATGGCTCCAATGCCTGTGTTGGAAGCGTCAACCTCTACCACAAACGGTATATCAGGGTTGGGGTGGTGCAAGATGGGAGCGGAGGTAAAACGTTCCTTTAATTGGTTGAAAGCTTGAAGAGAATCGGAGGACCAGTGAAGTTTGTACCCCTTTTACCAAAGCAGTGAGTGGTGAGGCAAAGGTGCCGAAGTTCCTGATGAACCTCCGATAGAAGTTGGCAAATCCCAGGAAACGTTGGAGCTCCTTAACCGTATTGGGTTGAGGCCAGTTTAGCACGGCTTGGACTTTGCTGCTATCCATGGCCACCCCTTCCGTGCTGATGACGTAGCCAAGGAAGGCAACTGCTCTCAAGTGAAATTCACACTTTTCTGCCTTGGCGTATAGCTGATGCTGGATCAGGCGTTTCAGTACCTTTCTGACTTGGGAAATGTGTTCCTCAATGGAGTCGGAGTAAATAAGGATGTCATCAATATACACAATCAGACACCTATTGAGCATGTCCCAGAAGACGTTGTTGATGTAGGACTGGAACACTGAGGGGCTGTTGGAAAGGCCGAACGGCATGACCAAATATTCATAGTGGCCACAGGTGGTAGAAAACGCAGTCTTCCACTCGTCCCCCTCCCGAATGTGAATCAAGTTATAGGCACTTCATAAGTCCAGCTTGGTGTAAAACTTTGCCGATCTCAGTTGTTCTAGGGCGGAGGGAACGAGTGGTAGGGGGTACCGGAACTTTATGGTGACATCGTTCAGGCCACGATAGTCGATACAAGGGCGAAGAGAGCCATCTTTTTTGTTTAAGAAGAAAAAACCGGCTGCCGCCGGAGAAGTGGAGGGTCGGATAAAGCCCTTAGCTCGTTCCTCCTCAATGTAGGATTTCATGGCGAGAAACTCTGGCTCAAACAAGGGGTAGATTCTGCCAACAGGTGGTGTAGAGCCGGGCTTGAGCTCAATAGCACAATCGCTGGAGTGGTGGTGTGGAAGTAGTGCAGCTTTGGTTTTGCTGAAGGCCTCACTTAGATCGGTGTATGCATGGGGTATCGCAGGGGGTGTGTCAGGGTTTCTCCTAGCATGGGTAGCCCCCATGGTGATAGGTCGAACGACTCACTGACATTGAGTGGAACAGACTGGACCCCACTGAGAGATTTGCCCTTCCTGCCAGGAAATTTGTGGGTTGTGTGTTCGGAGCCAGGGAAACCCAAGAATTACGGGGTTGTGAGGGGAGTGGATGACGAAGAAGCGTATCGTTTCAGAGTGTAGTACGCCCACCTGCAGGGTGATGTCGCAGGTGGTGAAGCACACTCTGCCGGATCCCAGAGGCCGACCATCTAGCGCCACCACTGTCAAGGGAGGATTACAAGCGGTCAGGGGAATTTGGTACCATTCACAGAAACTCTCATCACTGAAATTGCCCGCCGCCCCGGAGTCTATCAGGGCATGAGTGTCTGTACTGGTCGAAAGGTAGGTGAGCTTAGGGGTACTTCGAGGCAGGTTCCAGTTAAAGTAGAGGAAATCAATAGACTTACCCCGGGGCGTGGCACTTGTGACGGGTGCGTCGGGAACTTGGCGCGTTGATGTCCGGCCTGGCCGCAGCAGAGGCAGAGGCGATTGGAAAAGCGGCGTTCTCTTTCTTCGGGAGAGAGGTGTGTGCGATCGACCTGCATGGGCTCCGCTGTGTCGTTCGACGGGAACACTGTAGAGGAAGGCGGGACCCAACGGCCCGGGCATCTGGAACGAATGAGGTTGTCTACGCGGATTGCCAGAATGATGAATTGATCGAGCGGCACACCCTCATCACGGCAGGCCAGCTCGGATTGGAGTTCTGTGTTTAATCCTTGACGAAAGAGAAGTTTGTGGGTGGATTCGACCCAACCGGTTTGTGCAGCAAGTGTACGAAAGGAGAGTGTGTAGTCCGCCGCCGTACGGTTGCCCTGGCGGAGAGCCAGAAGCTGTTCACCCGCATTCTTACCGCCTTCTGGGTGAACGAAAACGTTGATCATACCTTGTCGGAAGGAGTCGAAGGTGAATTGAGCGAATCCCTGATTGGTCCAGACCGCAGTGGCCCAATCGAGGGCTCTACCCATGAGTACGGAGCTCATGAAGAGGATTTTGCTCTCATCAGTGGGATACAGTGCCGGTTGTTGTGAGAGAAAAACCGAGCACTGCATGACAAACCCCTTACATCTGGAGGGCGTGCCATCGAACTTCTCTGGTAGCGCGAGTCTAGGGCTGGTGGAGGTTATGAAGTGACGAGCAGCGGCGGCAGCCGCGCTGGCTTGAGGTACTGCGGGCACTGGTGTGGGAGCAGGCTGGGGCTGTGTCTGCATGGAGCGCATCATCTCCTCTACTGCTGACGCAAGTGGTGTTGTTGTGCTAACAACAGATTTGCTTTGTGAGTCGTGAGTTCTTCTGCCATGCGGGAAATTACCGCTGGATCGGTGTTTGGCGAAGTCTTCTGTAACGAAGGCTCAGGCAGGTTGGGATCCATAAGCAGTATTTAATAAACACTCAGTAGTCATACAGGCAATGGTCAAGCACAGGTAAACAGATATGTAGGAGGCAGGCAGAATCAGCGTGAGAGCAGGCAGAAGATCGGGGCAGGCAGCAAACAATCAATAAACTAAGAACTGGCAATAGTAATATAGGGCAGGCGGCAAACAAACAAGGTACAGGAACAAAGCTGGGTTGATACACAATAGACAGAATGATAAACAGGGTAAACGCTTGGAATTGTAGCCGGAGCAAAACAAGACTTCGCAAAGAGTGTGTGTTACAGTGTTCGTTAAATAGTAGAGGGGAAACAGGGAACAGCTGTGGAGCAATCAGACCTAGGTATGTGGGCTTATGGGAAATGTAGTCTATAGTCAATACTCCGGCGAATCTGATCTCCGACGGCTGGAGGGGGAGGCGCTCTCCATGTTCTTGACAGGCGCTGCCACCTGAGCTAAATTATGTTTAACACCTGTCTCCAATTACAGTGAGCATGGGGAGAGTGGATAAAAGAGCCACACCACCAGCAGACCGGGAGAGAGAGCTTAAAGCTGAAAGAGCATTGTGAAGCTGAAATAGCATTGTGAAACTAAAGAGCATTGTGAAGCTGAAATAGCATTGTGAAGCTAAAGAGTATTGTGAAGCTACTGTGGCAGTGTGAAGCTGACGTGTTCTGGCGCCCCTGTAAAAACACAAGTTACTCCATTAAAACTGCTTACCTGAGTTGAAGAAACCTGGTTCCCTGTGTCCTCCCTTTACAGATATTAAATAGAAGAATATTCCCACTGTATCTTACAATTCTTCATTCATAATCAGTGGTGTCCAGTCATAATTCTTTATGCATTTAATCAACTCTGCCTGCTGCTGAGCACAACGTGCTGTTCAGGTACCGCAACTGCAGCGTCTTTAGGCTGAGCAACTAAACTTCTCATGTATTTGCAAGCAGTGCAAATGTGCTATCTAGGTGTTGCAATAGTGGCATCTTTGGGCCGAGCACCTAAATCTCTCATGACACTGCAAAGCAGCGCAAATGTGCTGTCTAGGTGCCGCAACTGCAGCATCTACAAAAAAGAAATCCTCACTTATTTACGTCTCCTGTACTTTAATAAGGATCACCTATTGCCTAACCCAAACTAACACAGTTCTGCTCTCTCTCCACATGTCTCCAGTCCTGAGACCAGAACTTATGACCCGCTCTTCGTAACGGTCGATGGATAACCTATGACAAGTCATGGTTTGCCTGCTGTGAAGCTAATATGTCTACTCAATGGACTCTGTGTTCAGAAGGGAGTTACCAAGAGTTATCTAAAAGAGTGGAATGTTGGTTTTCAGCAGCACGAATCTTAGACAAGTTTAAATTATTCTGAATACTTAAGCGATGTATTCTGGATTCAGTTGATCATACAATTGCTCAAGTGGTCGCTGGGGTATGCTGTCATCTGTGCCATGCTAGTCGTCGCCTAAACTTGCTAGGGTGTGTGCAAGCCAAGGGGAAATAAACTAACAAAAATATAAATCAAAATCAAAAACAAAAAACAGATAAACTAGACAAACCCCAGTGGTAACACATTTCCAACACACGCTAGGGATACACTGCTAGCTACATGAGACTGAAATCCACTTCACAGCAGCCCACATGTCTGGCAGTCAGATCTGCTCGTTGGGGAGAGGGATCACCTTATTTGCTTGTCTTGTCTATTCCTTTCCTTTTAACAGGGTTTTGGGGATTTGATGTTTGTCCAGTAGAAACAGCACGCTTCTCTTTCAGCTGCAGCGGCAGCTGTATGCTTACAAAAGCTCTAGTCTGCCTAGACCAAACCCATATCATGTCAAATATATATAGAATAAAAAATATATGTTATTCTACTCCGACAGTTGTCCTAACTGAAATGTAGACAGAGAAAGACCAGCAGAAAAACTAATTTGATAAAATGTTAAGTTTATTAAAAAAACAGCATGGATATTTCTGACCGGAATTTATAGCCTCGGCTGATGTAATCATTAGTTGCACCTGCGGCCAGGCTATAAATGGATACGTCACCAGGTGTCGTCAGATACTTCTTTTTGAAGAGCAGTCCTGGGACGTCCCAGAGCGGCAAAGCAGCGCAGCATCTCGTTACGGGCTACTCGGGGAGAAGTAGAGGAGACATTGCGCTATCAACAGAGGCGAAGAGGTCCTCTTCTGCCCTGTAAAATCTACCCAGATCAGTTCCAAGTGGAGGGAGCCCTAGCACTTGAAATGGTCTCGATAACCTCAAGAGAAAACCCTGTGAACCTCATTTGGTACCCTTAGGGGCCAGACATGAAAGGTTTCACAATTCGGTCCAAGGATCAGAAGGTCCTCCCTGTTCGGAATCGCCCAAGGCGAGCCGTCGATGAGAGGAATTAACTCCAAGAAACATATCCTGTTCGGCCAGCACAGCGCCATTAATAGAAGGCAAGATCCTTGCTGGAGAACATTGCCAAGACTCCCGGGAGCAGAGAAACCGGGGAAAGAAACGCATACAGACGCATTCTGGGTCATGTATGTGTCTTAACGTCCAGACCCAAGGGGGCTGGGTGATTTCAGGGAGAAGTAGAGGAGACATTGCACTATTCATAGAGGCAAAGAGGTCCTCTTCTGCCCTAAGATCTCACTCAAACTTGTTCCAAGTGGAAAAAGCCCGGCATTTAAAAAGGTCTCGATAACCTCAGGAAAGAGCCCTGTGTCCCTCAGTTGGTACCCTTAGGGGCCAAACATGAAAGGTTCCACAATTTGGGGCAGGGATGAAATATTGCCCTGTGCCTGAGATAGAAGATCCTTCCTCTTCGGAATCGCCCAAGGCGAGCCGTCGAGGGCAGAAATTCGCTCCGAGAACCAAGCCCTGTTCGGCCAGCGCGGTGCTATCAGTAAGAGGCAAAAACCCTTGCTGGTGAACTCTGGCCAACTACTACCTTAGGGTGGAGTTCTTAACTCCCCATTGGTATTTTCTGTCTGGACAGTAAATCTGCTCCCATATACGGGCATCCAGGGATATAACTGACCTGAGTGACAGGAGCTTGCCCTGGGCCCTAAGGAGAATCCGACTTGTCAGAAATACAGCTGACAAGAACGTGGGTCTCCTTGATGATTTATGTAAGAGGCTACCGCTGTATTGTCCACCCACACCAAGACATGGCAGCCTCAGGAGGAGGTATTTCAGGGCCAGAAATACAGCCATCAACCCGAGACAGTGACTGTGACAACCGAGCTGACAACCCTCCTATCCCCTTAAGCTGGACGACCACTTAAGGCCGCTACCCCGCCTGTCAGGGAGGCGTCTGTCATTAGCAGCTTGCGACAACAAGACGCACCTAGAGTGGGACCCAAGACAGAAAACAGGGGTCTGAACAACATAGAAAGGGAACGAAGCCTGAGGCGCGTAACGCTTTTTAGCCTAGGGGTTTTGGCCCTTGGAAGAAATCCCCTGGCTTTTGGCCACGACAAAAACGGTCTCATGAGCAGAAGGTCCAGAGGGATCACCGTGGACGCGGTCGCCCTGAGACCTGGAAATCATTGATACTGATAACAGTGCAACCTTGACCTAGCCTGACTTTGCTCAGGGTGATCTGAATGGACTCAATCCTAGCGGGAGACAGTTGTGCCCGCATTGTGATTGAACTTCATACGATGCCCCGATAGACAGTGTTCTGAGTGGGACAGAGGACTCTTTTCTTGGCGTTGGGCCTCAACCCCAGAGAAACAGATGAGCTAAGACGATGTCCCTGTGCTGAACTGCCAGTTCCTGGAACTGCACTAGGATCGGCCAGTCGTCTACATAATTCAGAATGCAGATGCCCCGGAGTCGCAAGGAGCCAGCGCTACATCATGCATTGTGAATGTGCAGGTAAAAAGGGCTAGGCTGAGTGAAAGAACCTGACCCTGGAAGACTTCGCCCCCAGAAGCGAACCTCAGGAACTTTCCATGTTGTCGCAGAACTTCTAAATGAAGTATAGAAGTGCGTCATAAGTTCGATGGTGACCAGCCAAACGAGTTGTAGGGCTTGAGACACGACCGTCTTGACAGGCATCATCTTGGACTTGAACACCCACGGGCAGTTCAAACTTTAAGATCTAAGCCAGACGCCACCCCTCACCCTCCATGGGAAACGGGAAGTATTTAGTGTAATAACCTAACTCTCTCTCTGGAAGGGGAACACATACCATGGCCCCTTTAACCAGGAGATTGAGGTTTTTTTTTTTACATAAAAAAGAAATCCGGTTTACGGTAGTGAGAACACGGCGTTGAAACACGGAAAAGCGGCGAGTGAATTAAATCCTGACACCCTTATAAGACCCACAGAAAAGAATATATCTGGCAGAAGTTTCCACGCTGCCAGGATGTCTGAGATGGGTATTATATTTGAACACTTCCTGTTGAGGGGTTGTCGAGTCTTTCGATAAATAAAATGCAGGAACAGCGAAAACACCCAATTTTGACGGAAGCCTCTGCAACCCGAAACACCAAGAGGTGGCGGGAATGGAGGGGCTTCGAGGGGGTACCGGGAGGGGTGAAGTGAAGCACGTGCCCCTTCCCGAGGGGAGCTACCCCCTAATCTAGGCGCAAGACCGTCAGGGTTTTCTCTTACTTGAAATTATAGTCCTGAGGTCTTGCTTCGGGGGCTGGTGAGGGTGGCGAGACTGTCCCCAATCCCTGGGAGGAGGAGCACGACTCGCCACGTTTTGCTTTTGAGCCTCCCTTCAGTCAGGACAGAGGCGGGTCTGAGGCTTGCTCGTCAAGCGCAGAACCCACACTCAGGTCGTCCAGGAGGTCAGCCTGGTACGCCTGTAAAACAGCATAGTGTGCAGAGCAGCACCAGCCTGACCTGCTGCTTGATAAGCCCTTCCCACTAAAGTGGAGGTTGTCCTACAAGGCTTTGAGGGGAGAGAGGGCTTCTTAAGTGACGATGCCGAGCCCAGCGAGAGATAGCCCATAGCGTCTCTTCGACCGGTGGCATCACTGAATACCCCGTGCCTCAGCACCCACGATAGTCGAATATAATAACGTCGAGGGTATGTGAACACGGAAGAATATATATATATATATATATATATATATATACACAGTATATATATATATATATATACACACAGTATATATATATTTATATATATTTTTTTTTTTTTTTAGGGGTTCCTCCATGAGCGAAAAATCTCTTCATGGAGGTTATCAAAGAAGGAAGGGACTCATGAGGCGTTCCCTTTCTTAGACTGGAAGATAAAATCTATCCCCTAATTTGGAGGGTTTGGTGTCTCTTTTTCGCATGGCCAGTCCAATCTGGCAACCGCTGAGTAACAACATCGAGCAATTCCTCCGTAGATTTTTTATCGCGGACGGAAAGCTTCGGAGGCGGGAAGAGAATCGCAATCCACCTCATGATCCAAGAAGCGTCGGAGCAGCCGAGAACGTGTGAAGGACCAGCTGGGTTTGGGGAGAGAGCGAGAGAAAGGGATCAACCCGTCTCTTGCTCCTCAGCCAAATCCATGCAAGAGCCCCACAAACTATCTTTTTTTTTTACTTTTTCGTGAGTGCTGACTCCCGGAAGCAAGCGAGGCGAGCACGAAGCACTCTGCCTGTTAAAGCAAATCGCAGTGCTCGCACCCGCCCTGCTGCAACGCGAGAGCAGCGTGCTCTTACCCCCAAACAAACAGAGCAAAAACTGATGTGAGTCGTCTTCAGCTATAGAGCGAGAAGAGGGGAACACGCACCGTTTGCGGCTTTCAGTCATTCTCTCTTTTTTTCTTTCTTTTTTTTTTTGTCGAAATTATATATATATATATGTATAATATTTTCTAAACAGAAGAGAAAAGAGAACAACGTTCACTGCACACTGCCTAACTGATTCTAACTCCTAACAGAGGAAAGAAAGTTTTGACAGGGTTTGTGAAACACACAGAAACAGAAACGCTCTGAAAAAAGAGTTTCTGACAACACCTGGTGACGTATCCATTTATAGCCTGGCCGCAGGTGCATCTAATGATTACATCAGCCGAGGCTATAAATTCCGGTCAATGTTCATTGACGTGTTGCACACATTATTCAGCTCGGTCACAACTAGGGTTGTTCCCCGTAGCGCTTAGCAGCGCAGCATTGTAGTGAAGCTTTTTGTAAAGGGAACTGTATTTACTTAAAATGTCAAATGTGCTGACACTTGCTCACTTTGCTTTACTGTTTGCTGTATGAGTCCTCAGTTTCTGTAGACTTAGCATCAGGGAAGACAAGAAGAGAGACCACAAGTGCTGAGTAAGAATGTGGGTAATGTGGGTGGCCCTCCACAAACCCCACTCAAACAACATACATACACACACACAGAGTTTCACACTGACCTCCATTCCACATGTTTAATTTGTGCAGGTTTGAAAACAGAAACTGTGGGCACATGAGCTGAGCAGCTGTGTTGATTTAGCAGTTTATTTAATAATATAAATACATATTAGTGGATAAAATAAACTATTTGGATTTTGCATTCAGAAAATGCAATAGAAAACAATGCAAAGGGATGGGGAGAGAACTAGATTAAGCAAAATTCCATGGCATTCTATATATGATTTTCAAATCCACTTTCAGTTCCTTCAGCTGCTCAGTTCTATTACTCGTTTCTTTTTTTCTTTTTCTTTTCTGTTATTCTTACTAAGAACCCAGGGCTTGTAATTGGTGATAGCATAACTCATCAAATCTGTTTTCTTTATTGCAATGAATGTGGCTCTTTGAAAAAATAAAACCATACCATGAGAAAATTGGAAATGGAAAAAATAAATATACAAACATGGGTCATGCAGGTGGCATATGAAAGACTTATAACAATGAACAATGTCTTGATTTTTTTATTATCAATTATTTTAACATTTATTAAAGTTATTATTTCTAAGAAGAAAAAAAAATTAATCAATGTAACTTTTCAAATGTAGCCCATGATTCATAAGCTTGATCTTATGCCACACACCTACCACCAACAATTGGCCCTCATGTTGTATGCCATCACGCATGCAGAGCCGCCATTGCCAGACATGGCCCATCTTTGGCTGACAGGATGCATACTGTTGCCGACATGAGGCCATCAGTGCCAGCTTGAGACCACACTCGGGCGAAGTCCGTCTGCTATATGGGGTGACAAGTCAGCATCTCTTTAAAGATTTTAAAGATCTTAATCACCTTTCAACTTTTTGAAGTGCAAATCATCTATTGTTTAGTTAATATGAAGTTGTGTAAAAAACACGTGTAATAATAATAGATTATATATGTACTGTGTATATGTTGCTATACAAGATCATAAAATGTTGTTTAAAATAGTTAGATGAAGAAAGTGTCACACAGCAGGACACTGATGACAATGCTTAAAATTGCATGTCAATTACTCACATTTTTATTTAAAAAAAATACATGAAAACAGAGTTGGCCAGAAGAAGTTTATGTATAAATAGGAACAAATATAAATATATGTAAAAATGTACATACCTCTTAAAGTGTAGATTTTTACAGATATTAGATTGTAGCATCTTTATATCTGCAGTGTTTTAATTCCTTCTCCAGATTATTCTTGAGAAAATGTGTAAAGCCCTATGCTTTAATAAGCTAATTTTATGCTACCCTTTACACAAAGACTCAAATTGCCACAAAGTTATATTTTTAATGTTTAGTTTCCTGTCCTGTTTCCTTTTAGTTTTGTAGTCCTTTGTAGTTTCCTTTCATGAATGTTTTACCCTTATTGATTTCTGAGTACTTAGTGTATCTTTTTTCAATAAAGCTGCGTTTAGATCCTCATTCCTCACCTGCCTCGATATAGAAAGACTGACCAAAAATGGATCTAGTGGCTGTCAGAATTCTGCTTCTGAAGCAAGGGGACCGTCTAGTTGAGGATCACGTCCGAGAGTTTTTAGAGCTAGCGAATTTAGTGCATTATCAAGACCGCTTTCTGGTGGTTTTCTTCCGGAACAGTCTGAATAGCGCACTTGAGGAACTGATGCCTCCGGCTGATCCTCACTGGACACTCTGCTAATATGTGGAGAAGGATCTGAAACTTTGCAGATCCCTTTACACAGTGGATTATGGCGGAACCCCGGGCCAAAACCTGCATCGACTGCTCCTTGCTCAAGCCTTCCATGGCCAACGAGCCAGTGGCCATGCCTGCCACGGCCAACGAGCCAGCACCCACGCCTGCCATGGCCAACGAGCCACCGTCCACGGCTGCCACGGCCAACGAGCCAGCACCTATGCCTGTGGTCTCTTCCGCATCCGTGACTACGCTCCCAGCTGTCCGGAAAAAGACACCTTCTCCCCAGTCGCTGCCAGTGCTCACAACCACGGAGGTCGTTCCCGAGTCGCTGCCAGTGCTCACGACCACAGAGGTGGTTCCCGAGTCGCTGCCAGTGCTCACGACCACGGGGGTGGTTCCAGAGTCGCTGCCAGTCAATACCCTGAGTCATCTCCTTGGTTCCCTGGCTGTCCGCCTGATCTACTCTGATCTCCTTGGTCTCCTGGCCGTCTGCCTAATCTGCTCTGGCCTCTTTGATCTCCAGCTCCACCTTGGTCCTCACTCCCACCGGCTCTGCCTCGGTCTTCCAAGCCCCCAGCTCCACCTCAGTCCACTGAACCTCTGGCTCTGGAGCCTGCAGCGTCACCCTGGCTCGCAATCGCTCCAACTCTGCCTTGGTCTCAAGCGTCCCTGACTTTGCCTTGTTCCACTGCTCCCAATGCACCTTGTGCCCCCTTGAACTGCCTGTGTCCCCATTCCTCACCACACCCTATGGATATTTTTTTTGTGGAATGTCTGGAATCTGCGCCTTAAAGGGGGTCTCTGTCATGTATTTTATGTTTATGTGCTTAGACTTTTATTTTGAAATTCTTGTTTAGTTTCCTATAAGTTTTGAAGTCTTTTTGTAGTTTAACTTCATGATTGTTTTCCTCTGATTGTTTTCCCCAGGTGTTCCTCATTCCCTTGTTTGCCCTTGTGTATTTAAGCCCTTGTTTCCTCTGGTTTCTTGGTTAGTCTTTGCTAGTGTTATGCTCTGTACTTTGGTTCCCTGTGTTTTGTGTCTTTATATTTTGAGTACTTATTTTATCTTTTGTTTCATTAAAGCTGCATTTAGATCCTCATTTCTCACCAGCCTCGTTATAGCCTCACTTTAGCTCCCACTAACACTTTGCGGTATGAATAAATTATAAAATAATTTTCAGTAATTTAAAATGAAAGCCATTGAATTAGCTTTTTCTCAGAGTATATTTAACATTTGCTATGTATTGGGGTCCGCATGACATTTTGGAGACCAGGGCGGCCATTTGTATGAATAAGTATGTATTCAGGAGTTACTAATAAAGTGCTAAGTGAGTGTATGAGCTTTTTTTTTTAGTTCTGTAGGATGTTATTCCAGACAAGACTGTTACATTAGTGTCTGGGTTTTCTGATTGTTGTGAGAGTGGCTGTAGTAGATGTCCTCATCTGGTGAATCTGTCCCAGTGATCATCTCGACAGCTCTCTGGGTGGCTCTTCTATCCTTAACAGTTCCTTTGCCAAATCCGATGGAAATGTCAGCAGTCAAGATGCTTGACTCAATAGTACTGCAGCAAAACCATTACATAATGACACATATCCTCAGAAAGTGAAGTCGCTATGCCTTGTTTAGGATTGCCATTTGTGTGAGTTCCTTCAAGAAGTGTTTTTTCCACAGAATTTGTTAGCCATATGCGTGCACACTTTGACCAACCAACCTTACAAGCTCACTGCCTTCTTTCTTAGCATACCCATACTTTTTAATGTCTATTGTGTGGATTGGTCCCATATAGCTCCACAATACAATTTCTCTTGGCTTTATGAGTGTTATCCTAGCACACTAACAAGTTCCATATGTGGGTCTGTGTGAATTTTATTTTTCTTTCCAACAAGCACAGAAATGTTTTACTGGACTAGAAGGATAGGGGTGCTGCACACTGTTGTACACTTCATTCAGTATTCGACAAGGCACCCACTGTTGTACCCTAGCAGCAAGTCAGATTTATCAACCTAATACGGTAATACTGCCTCTAGTTGATGTAAAAAGGAACTTTGCTCATGTTTGGGCAGTATTGTCTCAACTAGATTTGAACGCATTCTCACCCACAAAAACACATAAATGCTTAAAGTCCTTTGTGTTTGCTGATTGGCAGCGTGAGCCAGGATTCTTAAACTGTCTGGCCTCACAGTTCAAAAGGAGAACATCCACCGGCTTCCTCCTCTGACAGGACAATGGACTTTAAGAATCCTGAAGCACTTGTGGAACTGTTCTGCTTGTGTTTGTGAAGGAAAATTGTGATAAAAGATGTGTAAAGTCTGTCATCCACTGAGGCAATCCTCACCACTTTGGCACAAACTGAGGATTGTTCTGTGTCCACTTGTGCGATTGTGAAAAAAAGACTATGGCAAACAAATACCAATCTATCCAACACAATCACACACATACACACTTACATAAAAACACACACATTTAATTAATTACATGCAAAACAACATGGGGCTTACTGCAGAATTCCTTGTTTTCTGTACAGGTTGTACCAAAAACAAGTTCTGAGTGAACAGAATGCTGGGTGATAAAAACATTTCTACGTATTTGAGAAATTCTTCAGAGATGAGTGAGAAATCAGATTTTTGGGAAAGGATGTAACTTACAAGCCAAACTCCAACACTCTCTCTCTCTCTCTCTCTCTCTCTCTCTCTCTCGCTCTATCTCGCTCTCTTTCTGTTTTCTGCTGTAAATAGGATTCAAATCTTCCAGCCTTTCATAGTAAAAATCATGAGCATTACATGACATAATTTCAAACCAAGGGCAATTTATTTTATATAAATATGGCACACCGTTCAAGCAAATAAGTTTGTTAAGTTTCAAATTTAATTTAATACAGTATTTGTGTGTTATTTAAAATATAAAAAATAAAGCATTTGTTCACTTACTGTTTACTTTCTGGTACATAGTTAAAGGAATAGTTCACCCAAAAATGAAAAAGTCTTCCAAACAAGACATTAGTACATAGTCAGTTGCGACTTTATTTCCAGAAAATATGTTAAATAAATACAGATAAAAAAATAAAAAAATTATTTGCTGTGGCGTTGCAAGTAGGCTATTAATTTGCAAGAATAAATCTATACATTTGAAAAGACACAAATTTGTTAGTTTTTCATAATCCAATTAGCACTCTTGTCATCTGTAAACTCATTATACAGCATACCTACTTGCGTTTTTTGTACAGCCAAATTTCAAATATTACGAGTTCACGCTACTAAGACAGACAGAAACCATGGACAAGTTCTTGAAAAACTATCAACGATGTATATGTGGGATAGTGATGTGCCATGGGATTTTTTAATCGTAAAACGTATGCCGTGGGAAAGGTTGGGAAACACTGATTTAGCAGATGTTTTTATCCAAAGCGACTTACATATGAGGAACATAGCAAGAAATGTCTGTCAAAATTCAACATTATCTGTTGTATCGCACTGCCAATTTCTCAAAGTTGCAATGCTTTTTTAGGGTGACAGTAGTCCTGCAGTTTATGGATAATGGCTGACTTATTTTCTTGCTTACTGTACATCACTCAAATTGGAAATAATAAGGAAAGTATGGGGGAGAAAAAAGTATTTGTTTTATGCAAACCTTTCAAAGAGAAAATGTTGATTATCATGTTCGATAATATTTTCATGAATTGCTCTGATTTGTGCAGCAATATTCTGTTAAATTTGATTGTTTAGATTTAATGTTCTCTTCATGATGAGCTACTGCGCTCTCACACACTCTTACAGAGTTGTGTAAATTTGGCACATTTCTGTTTCTTACCGAATCCAGGAATGTAAAATATCAACATTCTGGGCAAAGAGAAAGAACTCAGTAAGCAGAACACATTGCAGCTCTTCATTGGACTATAGATGTGTGGAGGATGTTTTTGTATCTGATTATCATTAAAAAAAACTAGACTTGTAATCTGTCATGTTTCCTCTGAACTACTGATTTCAGAGAAGCTGGGAAATTAAATAATGACTGGCCAAAATCTGACTTTTCCATAACGGAACGTTCCTATGAAGTTCAGTACCTGTTAAAAAATCTGAAAAATTCTGTAACAGAACCTTCATGATAAAGCAGCACTGAAAATCCTCTGTAAAGGAAATGACTTTGATGTAGCACCTCATTCATAATCCCAGAAACATGTAATATAGCTCAGCAACAAAGACACAGCAGTGTTGGACCATTGTACTGTATATAAATAAGATTGACTGACTTATTCCTCTCACAAATGCAACAGCTTCAGACCCAGTGAATATGGACTTTATTTGGCAAACTGCAACCCATTGAAGGGGTTCTTGTAAAATATGTGGTAATGTCAATTGACCAGTGAACTTGGGAGCCTCGGATGATTGGCTGGCCACAGCCTTCACATTTCATAGCGGAAGATCTACACTCCCCAAATGCTTTTCATGTAAAGAATTTTCCATTCCTTCTCCATTTTTCCATCCACACTTCCTTTCTGAATCTTTTTTTTTTACATACTAACCAGAAAAACACCTTCAGATGTCTGGCAAGTCATCACTGAATGTGCTATTTTTTGAAAAGGCAAATAATAAGACAAGCTTTAGGCATTCAGCCATGTCAAGCACCCACTGCTATGGAAACTAAGCTTCATATTAGTCCAAATAAAGGCTGCCATAAGCAGGGGTTGTAGAAGATGGATAGTTGCAGCGTTTAAAGGCAAATTTGATGTCAAGCAAACCAGCTATCAAGCCTTGTTTACAAGAGATTGACACAAGAGACTGTCACACAGATTAATATAATAGTGTCTTAAGCAAAAGGATTATCATGGCTTTCAAATAGGATGGTTAAACAGCAAACTGAATGACATTAAATAGATCCCTGAGAATGGTCTCTTCTCTATTCAGTTATCTGAACACTCTGACTATTGATTGACAACTTAGTCGGAGATGGACTGTTCTCCATACCCCTAAAATCATATAGATAAGGGAGTTATCTAAATTAGACCTTTTTCCTATAATGGTTACATTAATAGGACTGTACTACAGTATGTTACTGTAATGTGTATGTAGGGCTCATCAACAAATGTGTATGACAACAAAGCACTGATGCCTGTTAGTTGCATTTTATTTGGTATAGTTGTTTGTTCTTCTATACATATTTTAATGATTTTATGTATGTGGCACATTTAACCTGTTTGATGAGTCAGCAGACAAAAAGGGAAGTGAGAGGAATGAGGACGTCTGTCATTTCCAGGGCAATGGGACTACTCATATCTTTTTCACCATTTTTGTTATTCTTTCCTGTTTCACATTTCATTATGTGCCTGTCATCAAAAGTTGTATAAATGAGCAATAAGCGTGTGTGTGTGTGTGTGTGTGTGTGTGTGTGTGTGTGTGTGTGTGTGTGTGTGTGTGTGTGTGTGTGTGTGTGTGTGTGTGGGTGTGTGGGCGTATGTGTTTCTGTGTTTTTCTTAGTTATTTTTTGTAGCCAAAGTGGACAGATTGGTACATCCTCATTTGGAAAAACGATCCATCCATAAATTAAATAATGATTCATTTTTATTCTAATAATGCAAAAGGTTTGTGGGTTAGGGTTAGTTTACATTAGAATTGAATTATAGTTAGTTTTATATAAAACAATAGAAGTCTATAATATGTCCCCATTTAGATAGCTGAGCAAACATTTTGAAAGAATTTTCCATTTTAGGTAAAAACAATATTTTTCTCAACCTTCACTTAAACGTGTCTTAAGAGACCAAAGACCTCATTCACCCCCTGTAACTTGTCCATTTTTTGAAGTTGTGCCCACACCTGTTTAGTATTCCTCAATCTATTCTTATAAGTAGTGTGACCAAAAAAATTTTTTATATGATTAATATCTACAGTATATAAGTTTTCTATTATAGTACATTTATGCATTTGGCAGACGCTTTTATCCAAAGCGACTTACAGTGCAATTATTACAGGGACAATCCCCCCGGAGCAATCTGGACTTAAGTGCCTTGCTCAAGGGCACAATGGTGGTGGCCATGGGGTTCGAACCCTCTGATTAACAGCCCTGTGCTTTAGCCACTACGCCACCACCACATCCTATTACAGGATATCTACCATTGGTAAGCGGTGACTTTTTCATCTGGGAATGCTGTAACATCCCTAGTGTCCATGACTTAACCAAACTCAGCCAGTATACAGAATACAGGCGCAGTGCATCACCTTAGGACAAACTCATCCATGACAGGTGTAGATTTAAAAGTATGCCCATTTTCTGACCTTATTTGTAGATACAATTCATGATCTGATAATTTGTTATGAACTCTACTATGACATATTCATAAAAGCTGTCAGATGTATTTAGAAGGTGAAGCATCATCTTTTCAATGGACATCAGAGCCAGGCCACTCAAGTCATAAAAGGCTTAATCTTTTTCATTGCCAAAAATGTTCTCTCTACTGACACAGTAATAGATGGCACTGTTAGAAACAACTGTCAACTTCTGCATGAAGCGTCATTACATTATGATACGTAACATGTCTAATGTAACGTGTATGCTAACTAATTTGTCAAAAAATGTGGGGGAATATGTTTTCAGTGGATTTTCACCAATTAAAAAATTACAATATACAGTAATTGTTTACTTTTAGTTAGTTTTATTTAGCTGAGTTTGATTGGCATCAACTGCATTCAGGTGATTTTCTGTAATCGATATCTGGCAACGCTACATAGTTTTTTCACTTGGGCAAACAATTCCAGTACAGCATTTCTACCACATGAAATCACCCACAAGCCAATCAACCAAAGAGAACAAGGAACAATCACAGCATTTCATAGCAATAGAGAGTAAGCACCAAAGCTATTGTGGATCCGCTTGCCTGAATCACTCCGTAACAGATTGCTGAAAACATCTCAGTTACGTACATAACCTCGGTTCCCTGAGACGAAGGGAACGAGACATTGTGCGTGCTTAGAGGAAATTCAAAACGCACACTTACACCGTTCATTTTCAATACGGCGAGCACTGCATCTATACATTTCGTGAATGTGCAGGGAGCCAGAGACAGACTGAAATTAAGGACTTTAAATTGATACGCAGTTCCCTCGAATGCAAATCGCTGTGCAATTGGTACATGAAGTACGCATCATTCAGATCTCTTGAATCAGTCCCAAGGATGAATGTGCCATAAGAAGAAGAAGAAGAAGAAGAATCCTTTATTGTGGTCACACATTATACACACAGTTTTTTGCATATATACAGTGAAATTTATTAGTTTTTCACATATCCCAGCTAAGCTGGGGTCAGAGTGCAGGGTCAGCCATGATACAGCGCCCCTGGAGCAGATAGGGTTAAGGGCCTTGCTCAAGGGCCCAACAGTGGCATCTTGGTGGTGCTGGGGCTTGAACCCCCATCCTTCTGGTCAGTAACCCAGAGCCTCAACCACTGAGCCACCACTGCCCCTTACAAGATATGTTGTTGTTATGATATGTTTCTGAGTTAACATTTTGAATGGGCGCGTCGTGAGCACGCAATTCAAGCGTCTTGGAACTAGAATTGGCCGAAGCATGCCGTCCTTCTGCAGAACGAGGAATTAACAGCTGTAAATCCTTCTGTGTTTGTCGCAGTCCATGCACGCAACACCGGCATATCGTGTGGTCAGACCACAGATTGTGATAGATTGTTGTAAACGCCAGCTCTGACATGTCCATGAGTATTTGTCATGCATATGCGCAGCGGAACAGCAAGCTTATTAATTAATATGAAACAACCTCTATCGCGGTTGTTTGCGAGAAGATTGTGTATTTCGGCTCGTAACACTGGCGCATCTTTGGACGGAACAGTGGAAGATAGAACACGGCGGCCGACTTGCAAATTGGATGGCATAACCATGTCCGATTGTTTTTTGCACCTAGAGCTCATCACACATCCATCCGCCTAATGGGACAGAGGGCAATTTTGTATGTTCATAACATGATAAAATGTGCCGCTCACAGTTGGGAAGCGGTTCTGTGTAATGTGAGGCTTTGAAGTTGGAAAGCCCTTTATTGAAAAGTGTGAACGTCTCATGCATGTGCAACGCACTCTGTAATTCATTACAAGATATTATGTGCCGCTCACCATTGGGAAATGGTGGGCTTTGAAGTGGGGAAGCCCTTTTTTAAAAAACAGTGAGCGTCTCGTGCGAGCGCTGTTCTCTTCTTTTACAATCTGTGTGTGTTCATACATGATATAATGTGTCGCTCTCCATTGGGAAGCAGTTGTGATTAATGTGAGACACTGAAAACAACATTTTGAACAACAATATTCCTTTCCCGACAAACAGCAGTGGGGAAGAGGGGAACAGTATTGTGTGTCAGGATTTTCCCTTCTCCGCGGGCTTCCGCTGAGGCAGCTGCTTTCGTTTGGGTCAGGGCTTGTATGGTTTTCCCAGCGGCTCAGTGACGACAATTGGCGGCGCTGAGGCAGCTGGTGTGGGGTTTTTAGCCGAGCGCTGGACCGAACCGGTTGCGATGAAGTGCTGCTCCATTTTGGCATAAAATGTCTCAAAGGAGATTGAGGGGCTCGCGGGGTGTGTGCCGGTGTTCTGGCATGTGGACCACCTCAAATTCATCCTTATGGAACACTTACACAACGACATTTAAAAAGACGCGAACACATAAGAAATATATTTATATTTCACCAAAAAATACAATAAACAATTGCTTTGTAAGGATACACAACACCTGCCGAAGCGTTGTGGGGAATCAGGATGCTGAAGCGGCCCGTTCATCAGCCAAGCATCAAGCAGCAAGGCAGAGTGATGTTCGCTGGAGCTCTGCAGGGGAGCGGAGAGTCTTCTCGTTGCCATGAAGATTCCGCCCGCTGACACGTGTAGTCGACGGCGAAGCAGTAGAGGGCTTAGATGACTGTTGAATTGCTGTCTTGAAGGAAGAAAATTCTGAGGACTGGTGTTTGTGCGTCTGTTTTTATAGCGGACAGGGCTCAAACGCCATAGCCAATATTAGAATATTGGCATTATTTTAGAGAGGTTTCAACAAGGTTGTGTGGAAATGCATAAGCACGCAATTTCAAGTGTACTGAGTCGTATGGTAGCTGCCATTGTTTGGCAGTAGAATAATTTGAGGACAGTGACGTAATGTACATATTTCCAATATTTTATTATGTAAAAATCTTTATTACACCTCAAATGACAAATTTATATTAATGTTAATATTAATAAGTAAATCCTCACACTCATTCTCTGGAATGGCTCGGGTATGCCATTCACAGGTTATACGGACAACGCACCACTGATTCATACAAATACAGTAATGTAGCGTATTTAGGGGTTTCAATGAAAGTTCGCTAACTTGTTGATTTAGTAGTGTTGTGTTATGTTATTATCTTAGCTGTACTGCCTTTACAATATGGCGTCAGCAGGTTGCCCATGCGTGGTAAATTGCACCGGAAGGGTCTGTTTAGGACTTTGTAGCCATAGCAACCAACACCAGTGATTGGTGATCTGGGTCAACACTAACAGTTTAATCGATGCCTATGGACGTCAGCATGTGTACATTACCATTATTTGTAAGGGAAACAGCATGTGTGATTTCTACATTACTATGTAAGGAAATTTATAATGGAATCAGTCGCGCTTGACAACGGTTATAATTTAGATAAATGACAAATAACTAGATTATTTGTCTGAATAAAATTCTACACCATTAAAATCATAATACAAAGTCTCGTTGTATCAGATCACAATTTCTACAGTAGGGAATTAGCTTTAATAAGAGAATTATGATTATTTATCTTATTGGAGTAATATTATTCTCATGGCTTATTGACAATAATATTACACATATAGGTATAGCTTTGAAGTGAAATCTTTTAGAAACATGGGTGAGATTATTTGTCAAAATATACCACGGTCAAAATATCTTTAAAAGGAAAACATGAATAATTAATCTTAACTCGTTATAATTCATTATGAACATTTGGATCGGTTAATAGAATTAACTTGAGGTAGCTGAATTAACATTACTATCAATTTATCTGTTCGTCCAGCGAACACTCAGTATTGATCATCTATCAATTCTCAGAAAGGATATTTTCCATGACCACACAAAAATAACTCTTCCTTAGCATGAAGCTGAGCTCGAATCGTTAAATTTACATTCATTTACAAGCAGACCAGAATCAACTCGCAAGAATGTACACAAAAGATTATTTAACTAAAATAATTACACATAACTAATCTAAACAAAGACATACACACAAATCACTCATACATGGGAAAGGGAAAAATTACATTAAATCGGAACAGACTAAGGGGAATTAAGTTATGAAAAGAGTCACTTAGCCATCTGAGGGAACCATCCATTTCTTAATTTAAAAGCACCTTTGTTACAAAGGGTGTTCGCTGTCCCGTTCCGTTCCCATTCGGCCCGTTTCGCAGTTCTCCCGATGGCCAGTCCATCCCTGATCGGCCCCAAATTGCGTTGGCCCACTGGGAAAATGCCCTGTATGCCAGATTACCAGTCCAGCCATGGCTTGATGGTTCATTTGGTCGATGGTGTTGTACATGGCTTGAGGTGTTGAGGCCTGCCGGCCTCGGACCGGATTGTCCCGGTCCCACACGAACAGCAGCAGAGAGTCAGGGGAAAGAGCCAAGGGAAAAGAGAGACAGTAAGAGGTGGGACATGTCTTTTAACTTCTGCTGGAGGTCCCTCCTCTCGAGTCTGGCTTGACCAATGAGAAAGGTGCAATTTCCAAGCGGACAACATTCCTTTGTTTGGAAGCTGACTCATTTGTATGATTGGGGTTAGTTTAAGCCCCTTTATGCTCTGATTAATATAGCAAGCATACAATGCATGCTGTCAAAATTATACATATATACCATTGTGCAGGATGTCACACAAGGATTAATTTGGTAGGAACATGATACTAAATAATTTTACATTAGCTGGTAGTCCTGTCATAAGTCATGCATAAAACATTATACAGTACAAAACAAAAACACTTTATAAGACAGTAATGATCCTATACACAATGTCCTGGGGATACACATGTGAAATTATAGACAGTTTGTCTATAATTTAATGAAGAAATGTCTGTCATTCTGGGCTTTGAGTCCATTTCTTATGGGGGAAAGATTGCTCTGGCATGCAGCAGATAACTTCCCTTGCTTGGAATGTCACTGGGGGTCCACTCTTTGCTGGTCCAGTAGCAGCAAAGACAGTGTTAAGGCTTGATAATGATCAGTGGGGAAGCAAACATAACGGAGTCGGCTTGGGCCTATTTGGACCTTTGCTTGTTACAGCCTTGAGATATCTGTTGGTTTATTCATTAAATAATGAATAATTGTTTGTCTGATTGGTCCAGATGCTACAGTAAATACTATATTACGTTGATTTTCTGAGCAACAAGTGAATTATCATTATTCCATATGCATATACAAATCATACAGTACATATTTTACATGACATTATTTACATTTAACATTGCTATTTGAAAAAATAACATGAAAGTAAACTATAGCAAATACAACACATGAACAGAATGATATGACTATTGTCATTTTGGTGTAGTTTTGAAATTATGTAAATTGTGTTATTATTGTGTTATTAATTTATAGTTTACTAATTTTAAACCATGACATGCACTATACATATGTAATATTGACATTACATTCATGATGTTAGCCAGAGAGGAACGGCCCCCACAGTGAGTCTGGTTTCTCCAAAGGTTATTTTTCTCCCATTAACCAACATCTTATGGAGTTTTGTGTTCCTTGCCACAGTCGCCTTCGGCTTGCTCATTGAGGTTATTAATACAATTATTATTTAATTACTTATTTTTATACACGTATAACAATCATATTTTAACTAATTACACAATGTTGACTCATCGACATTGTAGACATTACAGTTTTATCGTCTGTTAATGCCTGATCTTCTGTAAAGCTGATTTGAAATGATGTGTGTTGTGAAAGGCGCTATACAAATCAAATTGACTTGACTTGTTATTCAGTGCCTGAGAAAATATTGAAATGTATCTTATGCGTAGATTATGTGTTGAGTGTGTCTCAATTTGTGCTTGACAGCCAGTTGCATCTCATTAAATTTTAGTGTGAAATTAAGGAATTCTGTTCTAGATTTGTCCTGATTTATTGATTTATCTCTTTGATATATGGAAAATAAAACATCAAAATATATATTATTTTATTATTTTGTATTGAAGATATTTTGAAATTGTTAAACTATCTGGGCATTTTGTAGGTCCAGTTTTGATAGATACGTGACGGGTCTCTAAAGACCTGAATATGTAAGATTTGTTTGGTAAATTCCGTACATTTAAGGGTTAAGTCGTTTAAAATTCAGTATTTAATATAGTTGTCAAAACAATATTTTTGTCCTGACTGACTGGAGTCTGTTCAAATACTGTGCAAGGATCATGAACTGCCAAAGGAAGTACTGATGCTGTAACCATAAACTAGCATTTATTTTCAGTGAGGTACATGTTGTTCATTCTAAAAACTGACGTCAGGGAACAGAAAACATTCCCTCCAGCAGAAGCAGCAGCAGTGCCCTCTTTAGGGCCATGATTGTAGAAGTTCCCTGGCCTGAGGTTTTATGAGATGAGGGAGTAAAAAAAATAACATGAAATTTAAATACAGCAAAACAAATAACGAACAAAATGAACAACTCAGCATAAGGATTAAATTAATCTACATTCCCCACAGTGTTTCCAATATCATGGTTTCAAACAATGTTCTCTCAAACTGCATAGGCCTACAGCAAAACCTGGACTAACAATAATGTAGATTTAACTTTCATCGTCAATCAAATGGAATACTGAAAAAACAAACTGCCTCTCTCTCACACACACACATGCACATGCTGAGTTAATCTAAAGCATTGGCTACAAATGATCCACAAATCCAAGATATATAATACTTAAAATCAAGAGAATGTAGCATTTTCTTGTTTGAGAAGGCTCAAACAATTCAAACTGTGAAATTGTGCAATGTAGCTATAACTTGTTGATGGTAAGAATTTCCTAATTTCTGTGACTGGAAACAGCAGTGGAAGGTTATGTGGTCATGTCTTGGTACGATTGCGACGATTTGTCACATAGAAAAAGTGCTCAAACGAGCAAAAAATATTATAATGATCGGAGCTAGAGGGAATCAGCATAAATTATGACAAATGCATAACGCAATAAAGCGAACTATGAATTAGCCTTCTGAGAAATTGGTGCAATGCAACATTCATTGAATGATGATGCGTCAGGGAATGTCGAGAAGACGCAAGAGAGCATCATAGTCTGGTCCTCAGAGGGTTCAAATTTCACTTTGAGGGGGAGTTACCGAATCTGCAGTAACATCAGAGCGCACTGCGCAGCAAAGCTGCCACCATCCCGGGTAGAAGACCATATACAGTCAAGCTCTTTTACATACATCCAGGGAATAACAGCCTTTATTGCCAACACCTCAAACACACATACCGGGAATAATACCGGTGACGCGTCGACTCTATCTCGGCTTTTTTCTCTCTGCTCGTTCGGCAAAAGGCTCAGGAGTAGGCTATGCACGGTCCAGGTTCCGCTACATATATGCTATCTGAAGGTGAGTGTAACATTTTCCCATTAATTAAATGTAGCCCGAATTTCAGTCGTCAGAACATTTGGTAGCTATCTCCACCGACCATTGAAATACATGTCTCGTGCGGTAAAATGAATTTCAACAAACTGATAAACGAACTGGAGAAAAAAAAAAGAGGTTGAGGATTTATTAAAAAAAACAAAAAAACAACTCTGGTATGTTTCTTTTTAGGAGCTCGTTGTTAGGTCCGTTATGTTGACTGTATCTTTCGCAATGCCGTTTAGGTATTTACAGATTTCCCGAATCTAAACTCAAAATATCCCCACAGCTGGCAGATGTGCGATGGGTTTGAAGGTTTTATACAGTAGGTTAGGTTACATGTTGCATGTTGTTGAATTTTCGATTTAAGATGAGCTGAAATATGTGCATTTACCGGCATTTCTGTCGTCCATATATTCTTGCCTTTTCAGACATTTACAGGTATTCCTGATCTAGTTTCACAGATCTTTACATTTTATGTTTGTGTAGTCCAATCTCAGATCTCAGTATTTAGAGTATGTAAATAGAACCTGTTGATAAGAAACGGTTCCCTTTGAAATCAGTGTGGAAAATTGACAGTAACAGGCTGGTGGTCTGATCTAAATTCACAGATGTTTGCATTCATCACCAATCTTCTACGAAAAGAGTTCATTATGACAAAAGAGTAAAAGGCTATATGGGTAGCATATAGCAATCTAGTAGGAAAGGCCTAGAGCAGTTGTAACACTTTTTGCTTTTTTGCTGTACTGCATAAATACTGACCCCTATAATCATGCCTTTATTTGTCTACTAACAAAATAAATGTCAAAAACATATACATATTTCCTTTTTTTCCATAATTAGTGTGACAACAAGGAGCATTACAACTGTCCTTGTGCCTGGAACGGTTGTAACACTAATTTGTAATGTTCTAAATTAGATATTAGGCCTTCAGTTAAGTGAAATATACTGACACATTTTATACTCTGTGATTGAATGCTTGCATCTAATGCTTCCTTGCTTACGTAGCAATTCTAACACATCAGCTGGAACTCCTCTCTCGGTTTTCCTAACCCTAATACAAGGCATCCTGTGACATTCACACATATGCAAACAAGCAAAAATGCACATTTACAATCATAAACCTACTTAACAAAATCATTTCAACTGCATAATGTACTCGGTCTGCCCTATTGCATAAAGCAAGTCTTGCAATAGCATTGGGTGTTACTTAATAATCTTACTCAGGATTTTTGAAGGTTTTGACATTATCAGTTTGAAGGGACCCAGGACTGCTCAGAGCACCATATCTTCATAGTCTGAAGTTCGACTAGATTTCTTAAATGTTTACTGTCCAATTTGAATTTTGTAACCTTTTGGCAGTCATGGACATTAGCTTTTGTATTTTGCCATTCGAGGTGCATCATCTGGAACATTGTACTCCACAAATTCAGTTTTTCAGCAGAACCACAGGAGACTATTTCAGGTCTTATGTGTGTAACAACCTTAAATAATATGGTGCATTAGTGGGACAAAAAGGACATAGGGCTTCAGCTGTGCTGTTTTAAAGGGCACATGAGCCTTGGTGACTCAGTTTACTTTTGGTCCCAGGTATGTTTTTAGTTCAAGGGAATGTATGTCATTAAGTCCTGGTTGATCTTAATGGCAGAGCATGATGTGGAAATGGAAAGATGTCAAGTGTGAGAACTGCTAGAGTAGAGTGAGAGTGAGAAGACAACTGAAGAAAATGAGAAAGATTTCACTGACTTAAACTGTAAGACCTAAAGTTTATACCTTTCCCTATTGCTCCACCATCCCCCATAGTAATTTTAGAAGAGGAAATGCCACAGTAAATACATTCCTTTTCCTCACACAAAGCTGGTAATGTTGAAAGTGTAACACTTTTATAGTGAGTTTACTTCCAAAAGTTTAAAAACTTGAAACCTGAAGTTATTAGAAACATTGGTGCAAAATGTCTTTGTCCCTCACATTGGACATGGACACATTCATTCAATCACTGAAAAAGGGAAATGTGCTTCTGCTGAAATATGTGTAAACGACTTTACCAAGGACAAAGAGCCAACACTGAGTTTAACCATTTAAAAACTTGAATTACCATTTCAAAAAATTATGCTGTGTATGATTCAGTTCAAGACGTTCATTTTTCATCTTATGGTACAATGTGGTGCAGTTTTATTGGAACCAGATGTTGGCACTCAACTTAGTTTAGAAGGAAAGACAAAGGGGAAACTATCTAAATCTTTTGATTCCAGCACCTCCCTTATTCTCTCTTAATAACAAGAATACCATATTTCAGTGGAGAAAGTAAACAGAGAGAGAAACAAAGGCAACTCTCCTTTACTTGGTTCTTAATAAGTGTCTTCTCCACTATAACTCTGCTGTCTTTTCCTACCGCTGTGGCATTTTATAAGACAAAAGGGACTGCTATTGTATTTCACTGTAGACAGATGTAGGTCAGTGGAATTTCACTGTGGTGGCCACATGCTGAGGTAAGTGACCTTTGCTCCAAGTGTTTATTTGTACTGCACTTTCCCCTCCTAAAAATGAATAAAATTAGGATTTTTCCTTTATTTCAAGAAAGTGGTTTCGAACCAGATGTGGAACAATTGTTGTGTGCATGATCTACTAGGATAACACTTGACCTGTGCACCTCTAAAGAACAAAAACATGGATGGGCTTTAAAACACACAGCTTTGCTTAATTTAAAGAACATTAACTTGTGAGTCTCTTCTCTGGTACATCAGGTTCAAATTTCTGCATGGTACCCAAGTGACAAATGCATTGAGTTCTTGCTCATTCACTTTCATTGTATGGAAAGGGGGAAAAAAGATGCTATGAAAGTAAATGGTGACTGAGGCTAACATTCTGCCTAGCATCTTCTTTTGTTTTCACTGAAATAAAAAAGTAATGTTGATTTGGAACAACATGAGGGTGATAAAAGGATGACAGAAATTTGAAAGGTGAATCCCTTTAACCTCGTGCGACCCCACCTCCACATGCGTGGACATTGTAATTTGGCTTCGCTATACGCAATGCATAATTTAAATGAATTTCTGACTGAAGACTGTTCACAACACACTAGACTGTCATTTAAGAGTAAAAGTTTTGGCACACCGAGTCACATGACACAACAACATGATGTCGATTTCCATGAAGTGCTTCAATGGGCACAGAGCCAAAAAAAGTGTCTCTGGTAAGAAATGTCTTTAAGTTTTTTTTATTGAAACCTGTTTGGGTGTAAAGAGTAGCATCTCTAAAGAGTTTCGTTTGATATTCCACTATAAAAATTCATAAAATATTTGTGCGCCGGTACGCTGATAAATACGATGTCCACATAAACGGATTTTGGGACATTTTTCCCTCAAAAGTAGAAAAAACATGAATAACTTTCAACATTAACACATCTGTGGGTTATTTCCCTTAATTTTAATATAGATTTGTTTATATTTTATTTTGTTATCACTGTACAATATGGTTCTATTCATTAACTTTAGTAAATGCATTCCTAGATTCACTGTGCATTTTCACATTGAGAATAAATGGGTTCACCCAAAAGCTGAAAAATGTTGCTTTCAGAGGCTTTATACGTGGAGATAGGATGAAAAAAAGTAGCATTTCGAACTGTTTTGAGACCAGTGCAGACAGGAAGAACACTAGAGGTTAAGTCATTTACTAAATAGGGAGCATGGGATCATCCTATAGCTCTCTGGGCAGCTAAGTTCATTCACTATTAAAATCCAACCAAAATGTCCAACCATTGCTTGATATTATTTACAATTTCACAACTTAGTCCCACTGTCTACATATGTGGACAACTATTTTCTCTAGAAAAAAACATATTTTTGCATATTTAGGTGCTACTTGTTTCAAATCAAAAAGGGAAATGGAAAATGGACACAACAGTCACGCTCAGGTCTAGGAGGTTAATATACGGTGTCCGTCCCTCACCCTATCAGACCATTGAAAGGTTGACATCTCCTAGCCCAACTATTCTTGATCTGGACAGGACATTTGGAAATAATCATGTCAATGTGCTGCTTACCCATTAAGACCTTTAGTCTTTCCTGAAAAACCTTTCTTTAAACTTTTATTTAGAGGTTCACAAATTTCATAATTTAATACTCTGTAAATACACTGTGTCCAAGATTACAGAACACAGAAATTCTTAGTTTGTTGGTTCAGTAGTTATTGAGTAATCATGTGTGTTTTTCAACAGTTTGTCCTTGTAATTTCAGTAAATGTTGAACCAAACAGCTTATATGGAGGCCACCTACCTCGATCAGAATTATTGTGTGAAGAGAGGATTTGCATTTTCTCAGTATTTTATGAAGTGTTTGTTGTGTCACTACTAGATGAACCCAGCTGTTATGATGATATGATTAACAGAAGTGTTATGGGTTAGACTTTGTACACCAGGCATTCCAATACTTTTTCACAGGTCTGGAACCCCTGTATGACCACACAAGCAGAGTGCTAAAATTATAGTTTACTGCAATCCTGAAATGTTTTTACTCATTTAAAAATCGACTTATCATGGGAGCCTATGCTGAGAAGATTAAATATGTAATGATTTCCTGTGAGATAGGATTGCGTTTACCTGCATATTACAACAGAAAACAACTCCCAGAGACTTTAACAGAGGGTATGGTTTTCCTCTTCTTCTGTGTTATTAGAGAAGTGACAAACTAGCTGGTATAGTACTGTAGTACACTGCATTGTAGCAATTTACCATTCAAGTATTCAATTGGAATTTGGTAGCACAGCTTGTATTGTTTTTTGTTTGTTTGTTTTTTGCTTGAGTTAATTACTTCTGCTTGTGTTATTCTCATTTGTGAGTCGCTTGGATAAAATTGAATAAACATAAATGTAGTAAAAAAATATATATTTTTGCCTTTGAAGTTTAATTGTGTTTTATATAATATTTTAGAACTATTTTGAACTGGTTTGTCATTTTACTTATTGGGCTGATTATCCGGCCAAAATTAAAGTTCCCCTACTGTCGCTCTCTCCACGTTGTGTCAGAGAAGCGACACTAGGGGTCTCTCGAGTGCCGATATTCACCTCTGGACTATGAAAAAAGGCCAATGAGAGTTGGCAACCAGTATTTGCATGTCCCGCCCCCGGACATACGGGTATTTAAGCGGCGCAAATATGGGAGTTCATTCAGAAAAATTCTTCAGAGCCGATGGTCGTGCATGCAGTCTGCTGCGAGTTACACACCAAGTTCCTGTTTAATCCTCTGACGCTCTGCATGCTGTTGGATCTGACGGCGCACAACAGCGGCTTTCTCATTCGTGCACGGCTGTGCATTCTTGCCCCTGGGCGCTTCGACAGCGCAGACAATTCGAAAGAGTTATTCTAAAAGAGCAAAACACAGCGGCGTTGAACGTCCTTCTCAGGACGCGTCTTTTTGTGTAGTTTCTGGATGCGTTGATTCTCCCCACCTCTGAGGGCCATAAAAACTGCCTTGCATTCCTGGGTTGCGATCACACGCAGGTAGCGTTTTTATGAATGGTCTATGTTTTCAGTACGAGAACATAGCCATGACAGCATTGCGGTCGTAGGCTTTTTCTTGTAGTGAGAAAAAGCCACTTCAGCCGCCCCCCGCGCCTCGCCTCCTTCCTACGGGATTGAGGCAGGCGCCGCGGGCGATGAAAGCGATCTGGGGACAGTGACTGGCTCCGTTTCGCTGGGCGAACCCCCTCGAAACCCCCCGCCTCCCCGGCACGCTTGCTTGTTTCCGTCCGAGCTCGGGATGAGCATTCTCTCCAATGGGTTATGTTTTCAGTGTGAGAACATAACCGCGGCAGCGTTGCGATCTCTGCTTTCTCTTGTAGTGAGAGAGAGCCATTTGGCTCTGGGGAGAATAACGGGACGCTTTCGCCGGGTAAATCCCCTCGAAAACCTCCCGCCTCCCCGGCACGCTTGCCTGCTTCCCCCGAGCTTGAGATTAGTGCGGTCCGCTTAACAGCCTACCGTCCGGTCCCTCGAGCTCCCCGGCATTGGATGATGACATCACCGCTGCATCGGAGAGCGTAACAGCGGCGCCGAATGCGGATAACTCGCCTGGGCCGCCACCTTCGGGTCCCCGCCCAGTCTGAGCCTGACGCAAGAAGGTCCGCTATGCTTCCCCGGGCTTAATTGGTTCCTTGGGCATGTGCTCCGCTCACAGCCGCGCCCCCCCGGATTCCTTCCCGGATGTGCATGACGAGCTGAGCAAGCCCAGCTTCCTCGCTCCTCCGCTCTCGCAACCCTCGGTGGTAGAACGGTCCCAGACCGCTCCCCCCTGCACGCCATGGCCCCCTCCTGCAAGTCCACCGGGCCAGGGCACTTCAAATCTGCACTTGGGTGGTCCTGTTCTTGACGTGCTGCAGGAACTGCACTCAAACAGGCGATGGCCACTCCGTGGTCCAGAAACGCAACGATAGACAGGCAGTACGGGAGGCAGACAAAGCACGCTTTCTCAAACGCCCCCGTCTCCCAGCTCCGTCCATTCGGCGACACCACTTGACGACTTCACCCAGCAGTCCTCAGTGGTGAAGAAACAGACGAAGGCTATTTTCAAGCAAAAAAAAAAAAAAAAAAAGAGCATCCTGCCCTGCCGCAAACCTGCCGCCAGGGGCCATGCCCTGTCTGCTCGCCGAGGGCGTCCTCCTGCGGCTTTCTGTTCCGCACCGCTGCGGAGCCCCGCCGGGTACGTCTAAAAAACCTGTCCCCTTGGTGAGTTTTCACTGCCCAACCTGTCACGCTGGCTGCACCGGACCATTCGACTCGGTTACGCAATTCAGTTTGCCAGGTCTCCGCCCCCCTTCGTGGGCGTAAATTTTTCCGCAGTACACAGCGAACATGCCCACTCCCTGCACAAAGAAATCGCCTCCCTTCTATTAAAGGACACGATAGAGCCTGTCCCTCCAACCAAAACGAAGAAGGGTTTCTACAGCCCTTACTTCGTTGTACCCAAGAAAGGCAGCGGCTTACGACCGATCTTGGACCTGTGAGTTTTCAATCGGACCTTGTCCAAACTCCCGTTCAAAATGCTCACCCAGAAACAAATTCTATCTGGCGTCCAGCATCTAGATTGGTTTGGAGCGGTAGACCTGAAGGACGCGTACTTCCACGTCTCAATTCGCCCTCGACATCGACCCTTCCTAAGGTTCGCGTTTGACGGCCAGGCGTATCAGTACAAAGTCCTCCCCTTCGGCCTGTCTCTGTCCCCTCGCGTCTTCACGAAAGTCGCAGAGGCAGCTCTTGCCCCGCTCCGAGAAACCGGCATACGCATACTCAATTACCTCGACGACTGGCTCATACTGGCCCACTCCCGAGAGTTACTATGCGCACACAGAGACCAGGTGCTCAGCCACCTCAGCCGTTTGGGGTTTCAGGTCAACTGGGAAAAGAGCAAGCTCTCCCCAGTCCAGAGCATCTCTTTTCTCGGTCTGGAGTTAGACTCAGTCCCAATGACAGCACATCTCTCCAATGAGCGTGCTCAGTCAGTGCTGAAATGCCTCGCTTCCTTCAAGCCAGGCGCCATGGTCCCGCTAAAACGTTTCCAACAGCTCCTGGGCCATATGGCATCCTCCGCGGTGGCCGCGCCGCTGGGGTTGATGCATATGAGACCACTTCAGCACTGGCTCCGGACTCTAGTCCCGAGACGAGCATGGCGCCGCGGCACGCACAACATAAGTTACCTCTGCCTGCCGCCAAACCTTCAAACCCTGGACAGACCTCTGCTTTCTAAGGGCAGGAGTACCCTTGCAGCAGGTGTCCCGACGCGTTCTGGTCACAACCGACGCTTCCAAATTGGGTTGGGGCGCCGTATGCAATGGGCGCGCAGCCGCAGGCCGGTGGAACCGAGGCCCGCTGCGCTGGCACATCAACTGCCTAGAGCTGCTGGCTGTTTTTCTGGCCCTGCAGAAGTTTCTTCCGTTAATTCGGAACAAACACGTCCTAGTCAGGACAGACAGCACCACGGTCGTAGCCTACATAAACCGCCAAGGCGGAGTACGCTCCTTCCACATGTCACAGCTCGCCCATCGTCTCCTCCTTTGGAGTCAGCAGCGACTGGAGTCACTGCGCGCCACTCACATCCCCGGCAACCTCAATGTGATAGCGGACGCGCTGTCAAGACAAAGCTTGCCTGGCGGAGAGTGGAGGCTCCACCCCCAGTCGGTCCAGCTGATTTGGCACCGGCTTGGCAAGGCTCAGGTAGACCTGTTTGCCTCCCAAGAAACCACCGACCGTCATAGATACAATCAATCAAGCCAGAGCCCCCTCTACCAGGCATCTCTACGCTCTAAAGTGGCGTCTGTTCACGGACTGGTGTTCTTCCCGAGCCAAAGACCCGCAGAAGTGCGCAGTTAGGTCAGTGCTCATGTTTCTTCAGGAGAGGCTGGAGAGGAGGCTGTCCCCCTCCACCCTCAAGGTGGATGTCGCCGCTATCGTGGCCCACCACGACACGGTAGACGGCAAGTCTCTTGGTAAGCACGACTTAATCGTCAGGTTCCTAAAAGGTGCCCGGAGGATAACTCCCTCCTGGCCTAACCTGTTCCCCTCCTGGGATCTCTCGGTCGTCCTTACGGGACTCCAGAGACCCCCCCTTCGAGCCGCTTGATTCAGTTGGACCCAGGGCCCTCTCTCTCTCAAGACTGCCCTGCTGATCGCACTCGCTTCCATCAAGAGGGTCGGGGACCTGCATGCGTTCTCTGTTAGCGACGCTTGCCTGGAGTTCGGTCCGGCAGATACTTTCGTGATCCTAAGACCACGACCGGGCTATGTGCCCAAGGTTCCTACCACGCCCTTCAGGGATCAGGTGGTGAACCTGCAAGCGCTGCCCCGGGAGGAGGCAGACCCAGCCCTTTCACTGCTGTGTCCAGTACGTGCTTTACGTATTTATCTGGATTGCACACAGAGCACCAGACACTCTGAGCAGCTCTTCGTCTGCTTTGGGGGACAGCAGAAAGGGAACGCTGTCTCCAAGCAGAGACTCGCCCACTGGGTTATCGACGTGATTTCCCATGGCTTGTCACACCCAGGCCGTGCCCCCCTTGCGGGTCCAAGCTCACTCCACCAGGAGTGTTGCGTCCTCATGGGCACTGGCTAGGGGCACTGCCCTAGCAGACATTTGTAGAGCAGCGGGCTGGGCAACACCTAACACTTGCGAGATTCTACAATCTCCGAGTTGAGTCAGTATCGTCCCGTGTTTTCTCAGGTACCGAGCCCGTAGAACTCGGTAGCACGCCCACGATCTGACCGGGTGAATCGCCGGGTGAGTGCGCCTTCATTCCCAGGAGATCTCAGGTTTGGGACACTGGTCGATTCCTCCCTAGCCCTCGTGGGTCGCAGTTCAGCGGAGGAACTCGCCGACCCAAGCCACTGTGGGTACCGCAAGCTACCCTGTACTGGTATAGGTGCTTCACAGGTAAGGCCTCCTTCGGACTCCCCCTGTGTGTAACGCCACGGTTCTGTCCCCTCTGGCGAGCTGACTCCCGTGTTTCCCTTAGGCAGTCACGGCTGCCTCGGTTGCCGTGCTGCATGTTCCCCCCTCTATGAGGCTGGATCCACCACCGCACCAACTTTTCCACATAGGTCCTGAGTCAGGCCTCTGATGGGTTTGCCACTTAAACTTGCCTCCCCTGTCGGGTAGGCGTGGCATCCGCTAGGGTCTTCTCCGCCCTGAATAAGGGCTAAGACCCCCTTCCCTCAATGCGTTTAAGGGCCCCGGCCTTAGTTGCTCTATGCGAGAAACATAGAGAGAAAAGAGGCCCGGCCAGGCTTGGCCCGTTCCCCCCTCCAGGGTAACGATAAGGAATCCTGATGGCTTAAATGGGGCATTGGGGCAGGGTACGTGCAGCCTGATACAGTTGGTTGTCCTGCACGCAAGAATACCTGCTTGCTCCTGTATCAGCAGTTCACGTACACGGCTCAGCGCATGGCACTTTTATAAGTGGACCCCTAGTGTCGCTTCTCTGACACAACGTGGAGAGAGCGACAGAAGGGGAACGTCTGGGTTACGTATGTAACCTCCGTTCCCCTATGGAGGGAATGAGACGTTGTGTCTCCCCTGCCACGTCGCTGAGCCGAGCCACTGTTGTGGCCGGACCATTTCCGGCTCCTCAGAAAAATCCTGAATGAACTCCCGTATTTGCGCAGCTTAAATACCCGTATGTCCGGGGGCGGGACATGCAAATACTGGTTGCCAACTCTCATTGGCCTTTTTTCATAGTCCAGAGGTGAATATCGGTGCTCAAGAGAGACCCCTAGTGTCGCTTCTCTGACACAACGTCTCGTTCCCTCCATCGGGGAACGGAGGTTACATACGTAACCTAGACGTTTTTCTTAGATACAATCAATTCCTCTTTTGAAAAAGTGGATTGTAATTGCTTGAAAACTCCTCGGAGGCTTTGTGTGTGCTGTGTGCCTTACCCTCATTGTGTTTGATTATGTGTCTTGGATGATGGATTGTGTGTTTGCTGTGCAAATCCAGCCTGTAATAGACCCTTTTTACAGACTGTGGTGACGTATTTATGCCTTATTTAGCAACATAAATCTAGAAGTTTTTTATAATTGTTATTTCAAATTATTTAGTGTAAATTTATAACATTATACTCTGTAGAATATTATGAATAATAGAATAATGGGGGGTGCTGAGGGAGTAACAGAAAATTTGGCCTCTTTCTCTCTTCTGACTGCTGTAATCCACTGCTCTCTATTTCTTTCCATAATCACAACATTATGGAAAGTTGCGATTGTGTTGGGAGTTTTTTTATTTTCTGTTGGAGCAAATGGGTAAGCAAAAATTATATTTGCTGTGGTCTCCCATTCAACACTATATAAGTTTACCCATCTATCGTTTTACTACCGTATTCCAAACCCAGATATGTGAAAAGGGTACATTGCACTACCATGAAGACAGTTTCCCATACCTTTATTAATGGCAAATGGGTGCCAAGCAAATTGTAATCAAAAGCGAGGAGGTTAACCCAACGTGACTCTACCATCCCTAACAACCAGGCCAATTTGGTTGCTTAGGAGACCTGGCTGGAGTCACTCAGCACTCCCTGGATTCGAACTCGCAACTCAGGGGTGGTAGTCAGCGTCTTTACGCATCCCTCCTTTTCTTTAAAAAAAAAAAAAAAAAAAAAAAGCAAAAATGGCGGTTACAGTGAGGCACTTACAATGAAAGTGAATGGGGCCATTTTTTGGAAGGTTTAAAAGGCAGAAATGTGAAGCTTATAATTTTATAAAAACACTTACATTAATTCTTCTACTAAAACTAATGTATTATTTGAGCTGTAAAGTTATTTAATTCGTAATTTTTAGTCGCTTTAGGTTTTAGGGTTTGTTGAAATTATATTGTCATGGCAGCAAAGTATTACATTTGAATATAACTTTACACAGGAAAGGTTAGTAAGTGATTGTAAAGGGATCAATGGAAAGGAGGAGGCAGGAACCGGCTTTTCAATATAAATAATAGTTTAATGATAAACTTAAAAGAAGACACAAACACACACATGACGGACATGTCCGTAAACGATCTCTCTCTCCCGCACGATCCCCTGCAGTCAGCCTTTATCCCTCACGGAGACATAATTAGCCTAATACGGGACCGGGTGTGTATGATCACGACCCCGCCCCGCCCTGCCCTGCCACAGATTTGATCACATTAAAATCATGTTAACACACATTTTGTTTACGTCTTGTGGCCATACTGTTAAAATAGTGAGTATTTTAACATTTACCGATTGGCCCCGTTCACTTCAATTTTAAATGCCTCACTGAAACCCATATTTTTTCTTTTCTTTCTTTTTTCTTTTTTTAAGAAAAGGAGGGGCAAGTCAAAATACATTTTTGTGGTATTCATAACTATGCCTCAAATGCTGTCGATTGAAGTTAACTTGTATTGACCAGGGGATAATCCTTTAAAAATTAGTCTAGTAATTTGACTAGAATGATTAGTGTCAGGTCTATTTTGCCAATTATTTGTATTGCTGATAATTAAACTGCATGTTTATGGTTATAAAAGTGCTTGTATAAATATAAATGCATTTTCAGTCAAATCAAGTCAAACCTTCTGCAGACCATTTGCTTTACGTACAGTAAACTAAAATTCTGTCATCATTTACCCACCATCATGCCGTTCAAAACTCATATGACTTTTCCCCTTGGAACACAAAAAAAGTAATTATCAACATGTCAAAGCTGAATTAAAGTGCTAGGAACCAGATGTTACTACGTTTCCCCCCAGCTTCTGCTCTGATCTCTATCCTCAAACACTTCATTATTCTCAGTCAGTTTCTAAAGGAGTTTGAGGTGTACTTACGCCATTAAATACATTGATTGGTCTTGCATGTGGCATGGGGACAATCAGTTCCATGTTTCTGCTTCCTTAGTTCCCTGTGTGTTCCCTCTTGTTATCCAGTGTGCTGTTGACAACTGACAACGCACCCCTGGAGATTTTTTTATGTCGAGCGTGTTTATCTCCAGAGTGAGGTCCGAGATTCCTGGCATAGAGCAGGGGAGGATGTGTCTTAGCTTTCCTTTTTTTTCAAGTCCAAATTTACACATGCTCTACAGCTTATTTACAGTGGGGCCAGAGAGTCAAGGAAGAGGAAAAATGGTGTTTATACTCATTATTTGTCTTCTCTGGGGGTATTCATAAAAAAAAAAAAAAAAAAAAAAAAAAAATCAGGCTCCTGGACCCAGTACTGGAGACCTGCCGAGATGCCAGGCAGGGGATTGAGAGATAACGAGGTCTTGTCTGGCAGCAGCAAAGAGTAAATATTGATGTTTTTCTTGTGCTCAACTTTGGCCAGTAAGTACAAATGTCATCTAAGAGTGGGGAAAAGGTTTTAAAGATACATGTCATCATATACAGTTAGAGTTATGTTAGAGAATGTTTCATACAACCGCATTTTAGGATGAGGAAAATAATTAGCTTAAATGTTACAAATCTAAAATTGCTTCGCTATAGGCCAACTCTAGTTAATCAATGTGACTAACTGGGCAAACTTACAGTATACCTCATCTGGTGACCAAATGGTTGGACAGAACATATTGTTGACTAAGTTTTATTGGCCAGCAGAAGAGCATAAATTCTCTGTTTAGGCCAAACGTTTAACAGACTGTCCAAATTACTGCTTACTCAAAAGCTGTACAAGGCATTCATTGGAGTATTTTCACCACTGTTTGTGGGATGGTTGTGGATGATGTGTTTTTATGATACATTTGTCACTTAATTTAGTTTTTTTATATGTGTTAAAATTGCCTATGGATACTTGATTCTTTCAAGCAAGCTAACATTATCAAAACACCCCACCAGCCTTCAGCTATATGTAAGATTTGTCTTGGGATGCTATTTTGAACCACTAGCTCATGTAAACATATACTTTATAGGAGACGTGACTGAAAATGTAAATTTGTCCACATTTGTCAAGCACCAGAAAGACGCAATAACATAAATCGCAGTTTATACTTGTTAGATCTAATCACACTTTGTATTTTATCTAGTGTTTTTACTATGAACCCTTGCTTTTTGTTTCATTTAGATATTCACTTTTGTGCACCAAAATAAATGCATTATTGAATTGTTTATCACTCTTCCCAGTATGCTGTACTAATAATATGATATAATGCCATTTTGAAGATATCTTTGCACTTTCCAAAGCTTTTTGTATCTCAGCAGTGTATTCCAGGGAACTTCTGTTCAAGTCACATATATGTTTATGTCTGTATCTATGCATGTAAATGTGTAGTTGACATAACATGTCCAGCTTTTGTCTTTTAACAACATTAGGTAAAATGTATATGCATGCAGAAGGGAAAGTGCATACTTTAGTTGCTTTGAGTTGTTTTGTTTTTTAAAAATGTCACCTTTTAATCACCTTGTTTTTTTTACTTTAAATGGTCCTGTAGTGTGATAAATAAAAGTACAAAGTAGTTTTGAGGTCATGAGGTCATACCTGCATGCATAATAGCTATAAAAGAATTATCAAAATGCTGTTTTAAATAGAGGATTCCAAAAGTATTAAATCTCAACTACCCAAAGGTTAGTGGGCTACCACTTTGTAATTATTCTCAATGTCCAGTATCTAAATATTTATTTAGCAGTACTCTTAATTATTTCAACTGTACATTTTCCTCCTTTTATTGACAGCTTAATAGGATCAGGGTATCAGCTATTTAGATACCAAGCCTTGATTCATGTTAGAACATCTATTCTGCAACTGTCTTAATAGAGTGCTAGAATTCCACATACTGTACTTTCTCTTCCTTCCGGTTCTCTTTCCATTTTCCAGAGATGGAAAGTCACATGTCTGTAAAGGACACTACACTTGTGGATATTTTGTGCCAAGGTTGCTCTGTCTCCCATAGGTTGCCAACAGCTGTTGCCCTGGGAAGATCCGCTGGTACTTTTAGCCTCTTATAATAGAATGTTCTAACCAGTTTTAGATGCCCAGCAGAAGTTTAGGGTCATATGTGGGTCGCTGTTGTGAGAGTTCAAGCTGATTATGGGTTAAGTAGTATTTATATCAGGTGACATGCAAAAGCATTTGCATTTTGAGTCTGAGACTATATAAAAGTGTAGACTACTGGAAAACAGAATATAGCCTTTTTTACAAATGTGAATGGGATTTTGTTTGGATAGCTGGACAGCATGACTTTACGGTGGCAATTAGTCTCTGCAAAACAAGTTTACTCCAGTCACTAAAAAAAATTACTCACATCAGAATAATTTTTATTGCACCCTAAACATTTATTGGTCTTCTATCTTTTTGATTCATGAATGACTGCTTTGTTGTTTTGTAATTATGTAACATTATTGCAATGTTGTTTTGAATTCTTGGAACGATATTTAGTGTTGGAGCCTGTTAAAGGTAAATGCATTTTGAGTTAGTGGAGTAGACAGATGAAGGCAAAAACATCCCAAATATTTCCAAGTAGGAGTTGCCTAACAAATGTGCAAAAATAGCCAGCCTGTGGTATGTATAAGGTGGAGACTGAATAGATTGCATTGCAAGGGAAGTTCTGACTTCCTGTCTTTGGGTACAGGGCGGGATAATTGCAATGCAAAGATAGCATGAGATAAAGGCCAATGGTTTTATAAAAATCTGCAAAAGATATCCCAACAAGAATAGGTTAGAGACTACACAAATGTGTTCACAACCTCAGATAAGTCTTGAGAAGCAGTTATCTGTAATAGTAACTCAAAGCATGAATGTTCGGTTGGGTGTTAAAGGCAGCAAGAGGAGTGTATTTATGGTCGAACAATGCTGTGACTCCAGCAGAATGCTCGGAGTCCAGGATGTTTATCCAGCTTCATATTAACACAGCCACTTTGATTTCCATTATTGCTTGTGGATGTACTGCGTTTACTGAGATGAAACCAGAGCTAGTTAACATGTTATTAGAAGGGTTAAAAAGGTGGTCTGTGCATGTTTAGAGAGCAAGTCATCTCTAAGCTCACACTGAACAAGGTCAACCTACATCTTACATGGAATCAGTTATTGTGTAGTCATGCTGTAATGTTTATGCTGACATATAGCCAGTTTTTCTAAGCAGTTCTACTCTTATTTTTTCTCTGGTGTAAGAGTAAAAAGTGGTTGAAAAAAGTGGGTTTCTCTGCATGGTCAAAGCTCACGTTAGCCTGAGAGTTTGGTTTGTTTGATTTATTGTGTAATTTAAAAGGGATAGTTCACCCAAATATGGAAATTATATTATCATGTACTCACCCTCATGTTGTTCTAAACCTGTATGACTTACTCCATCTTTTATGTCAATTTAACAAAGCATAAATGTAACGTCAATTTAGTATGGTATAATAATAATCATTATCAGTAATGTGGAGTGATGTGGAGAGAGAAGTAAAAAAATATGGAAATAAACACATTGAGTGATATTGAGACAATTTGAAATAATCATAGTTATAATAATAATAATAGTTGTAGTTGTCATAATAATAGTAACAATAATAGTAGTAGCAGCAGTAATATTAATTATTACTAACTATAATAGAATTTGGCAGAAGTCGTAGGGCGGGGCCGGATCATGATTCTACACACCTGGTCCCTTATCAGGCTAATCAAGCCTCCGAGAGGGATAAAGGCCGACTGCGGAGGATAGTGCGGGAGAGAGAGAGATAGTTTACGGACATGTCCGTCGTGTGTGTGTTTGTCTTTTGTTTAAGTTTAGCATTCAAATATTATTTATATTGCCAAGCCGGTTCTCGCCGCCTCCTTTCCATTGAACTGCATTACATAGTAGTAGTAATAATAATAATAATAATAATAATAATAATAATAATATAAATCTCAGATTTATGACATTTTAGATCAGTCAATAAAGTGTTTGCCGATGTACACAACTCTCTAGGTCTGGGAGCCGCTCCACTACCGTCAGCGAGTACAACCAACAGACCCCCCGACACAGACACCAATCCCAACACCGATCCACCCTCTGTCTTTCTCTACAGAGGATGCTGGGGCACCACTACAGGCACCTCAAAACCTGAACTATTCCTTTAAAAGAATGTTCCAGGTTCAACACAAGTTAAGCTCAATCAACAGTATAGGTGACATAATGCTGATTACCACATAAAAAAATATTTCTACTTTTAAAAAGTGTCAAAATAGCAGATACATTAATGCACTTACAATGGAAGTGAATAAGGCTAATCCATAAACGTTATAATACACACAGATTCAAAAGTATAGCCACAAGACATAAATATTATAAATGTTAACATGATTTTAGTGCAATAAAATCAGGGATTTAAGGGTTTACCTTAGGGCGTTACATTGTAATGAAAACAAAGTTGCAGTTTTTAATAGAATTTTAGCCCGATAAGGTTATTAAGTGATTTTATCATCTTAAAATGTCTTGTGGGTATTCCTTTGAAATAGTGAGTATTTTAACATTCATGTATTGGCCCCAAGGGCAAGTCAAAATAATTTAGTCTTATGCCACAAATGCTGCAGATTGAGCTTAACTTATATTGAACACAGAACATTCCTTTAAGTTAAAATTGCCATAAGATTCAACAGTGTGATAAGCTACTCTTTGAATTGTAATATTTATGGACTGGCCCAGCAATTCCAGCCATTTTTGGCTTCTTTTTCTTTAAATGAGAGACGAGCAGTGTTGGGTAAGTTACCCAAAATAAGTAATCCACTACAAATTACTAAATACTTCTCTAAAATTTAATCAGATTACTTGTTTTACTTTTAAGTTACTTTCTAATTAACTTAAAAATCATTTTGTTCGTGATCTCATTTCTAAATGACAACGATTCTGCAATGTATATTAAAGTTCCAGTGGCATGAATTTGTAAGGCGGTCAAATTTCAATTTGACATGCACTTCAGGATGCATTTTTAAATGTTGATGAACTTTATATGGCATCTACAAAACGCAGTTCTCCTGCACGAGACGCTGAATAAACTAAAATGCAATGTCAAAAGAAATTTGTCCAGCACAGTGGTTTACAAACTGCAGGGTGCAGCCACGATTAGCTAGGAGTGTGACAGAATCTCTGTTCTGTTCAATATTTTAATAGCCAATGATGCTAAAAAAAATGACAGCATTACCAAGATCTGAATAAATTCACTTCCCATGTGCTGTTTGATTACAGCCGACTGCTTTCAAAAGCTCACATGCGTGTGTCTGGCTGCCCATGCACTTTTGTCTTGTGATGAATGCAGCACTCCTGTACGAGGCCCTGCACTGTTTTTAATCAAAATACCCCTCTTTAGGCGATATTAATGCAAACACAGCTGTTAATGAATTATGAGCGTGTAAACAGACAGGATTAAATCTGCAAAAGCAAACACGGTCGTTAATGTATAAGCAGGCGGGACAAATTCTTCAAAAATGTTAGATCTGTGCGATATCTAAATGTATATAAGCTGCATGCCGTCTGTAATAGGCATTCAGGCATTCTTACTACATCAGATCAGTATTAATGTAGATTTAATAATCACACAGTAAAGAGTCTTTCATTTGAATTAAATGACCTTTTTTAATGTTTTATATTATTATATTTTTAATGTTTAATTGTTAATTTTGCTAAAATATTTAAAGCACTGTTTACGCTGTTCTCTATTTAATTATTGGCTGATTAATAATTCCTTTACAAGCTTGAAGCAATTTTTACAATTGATTCACTGAAGGCCTCATTGTTTTAATTTAAATTGTTAATATTTATTTAAAATATATATTTATTTTAAAACAGTGTTTTATTGCATATTTGCTTACAAGCGCAATGCCAAGTTAACATAGAACTGTTAATGAAGCCTTTTTCTGCTCGTTTTGATTTTAATTAATTTTTTTGTTGTGAAAAACAGGTTAAATAATTTTTTAATATGCAGTTTCTTTAACAGGATTGTTTGTTTTTTTTTTTTGTTTTTTTTTGCAATAATCACAAGGTGCTGTTTGGTTTGTAATGTATTCATTTCGTTCGTAATGCATTTTAAATGTATATATTTGATTTACAAATGTATTTCATAGTATTTTTGTATAGAACAAAGAACATTTTGTCAGAAACTCTATTAAACTACACGTTACTTTATTTAGTACCCTTATGTCCAGGTTTTGTAAATATTTTTCGTGAGTCGTGAGAGACTCGTGATCTTTATTCTATGCAAAAAAATAAAAAAAATTGTGATTCTCAATTTATCCAGAATCGTGCAGCTCTAACCTAGAACAATATAGAAAAAAAAATCTAGGACTAAACTGTTTCCTTGGATTTTTTACTTTCCAGCTTCTACTAAATCTATTTCCTATTTTGCTTTCTTTCCCTCTCTACTTAGTGTGGACAATGCTGAGCGCAGCCCACTGCTGAATCAAGCTGTGGTGCACATTGCAGAGAGGAGCGCATTACCTGATCCTGTCTTCACCCCAGGTTTGCACAAGGCTGGCCTCCTAACATGTCCACAGAAGTGGAAACCAGCACACCCCCAGTGGAGCAGGCACCTATTAAAACACCCTCCAAAAAAGAAAAGAAAAAGGGTATGTAACAAGGCAGGGGCGCTCGCTCTGCACTTCTTAAATCTTGCTTTGTCAATATACATTTTAAACATCAAGCTTCAAATGGTTACAAAACTTTTAGACCATGTGGGTCCATTACAAATGTTTTCGCAATATATTGTTGTAAGAAGGTACAAAAAACTGAGAGTAATTTCATCTTTGTGTGAGCGACCTAGTTGTGTCTTCTAACAGGACACAACTAGGGGGATAGTGAGTGTCTCCTGGTCAACTTTACTGTGAATCTCTGAGTCGGAGCTGCTCCCAGTGCCCACGTCCCTAGAGCACCTACAAAAACCAGGCTTGATCCACAACAAACAGGCAATGAAACTTTTCTGTGAAGTGAGACTAAGCCTTCATAAGAGTTTGCCTGAAAATACTTCTATTGTGCTCGCCTCCTTCCCAGATGAAAAGGCTGCTTGTATAGAGCTTTGATTAAAGAATTTACATGTAGTTAAGAGCTGGTTAAAACAGACCAAAATTTCATCCATGATTTAAAGGTCAGTAGAAGGTGTTTGGCCATGTTGTTTTCTGACTGTACATTTACAGTAGAAACAAATTATTTAATATTTATGTCTTTACTTGAGTTTCTCAGTTTTCCAGTAAACTTGTTTTTTTTGTTTGTTTTGTTTTTTTAGGAAGGTTTCAGTCATTAATCTTAGTGGTGGAATGTTAAGCATGAGAGGGTTTTTGATTTGTTTCAGAGGGTACTGCATTAAGCCTTCTGGCATTTTTACATTGGAATATATTTTGATGTTGACCTCATCTGGGGGCGTTTATAATGTGCACATTTGTAATTTCCTCATTTAGCCAGCTGAATATACTGTAGTACTTTTTTTTTTTTTCTTTAGTCTTTAGAGCAGAAATAGATAGATTGCGCTAATGTTTACATCCTTAACCTCTCTATTGTACAGTCAAAAAGCTTTTAAGATAGTTTTGGATCTAATATTCATTTTGAATCTGATCGTGAAGTGATAAAAAAATGACACTTAAAATTGTTTTCATTTTCTCATAATTTACTTACTCTCATGTTGTTCCATTCTTGTATGATTTACTCTCCTCTGTGGAACACAAAAGAAAATGTTATGCAGATTTTTAGGGAGGGACGGACAGTCTCAGTCACCATTCATCTTCATTGTATGGAAAAAGCTGCATTGAAACAGAATGGTCACTTAGGCTGTCAGTCCATAATATTCTGAATAAATGGTAATTTTTGGGTGAACTACTCTATTTATATTTGTGGTACTTAAATGCAAAGCTGACACAGTAGTAGCATGTATGTGCCAAATTATTAGAGTTGAAGTTCTTTCTGAAAATTGAAAGCACTAGCTCCTCTCAAGAGTTCATCAAGTTCCATGTCATGTAATGTAGCTCAGCACAAAGTTGGCAAACAGCCACCTGCAGAACACTAACATCCTCCATCTAGAACTCCAGGGGCCTCTTTGACCCAATATTTCTCTGGATTTATTTTTCAAGGAACCTGGTGCACAGTGGTATTGTTTGTCTTGCCTAGCTCATTCATACCAACAGAGCGCACTAGTGATGGATTCCATTAGAGTTCTGTTTCCACAATACCTTCCAGCTGCGACTGCAAGGCACTACATGTCTATTTATGAGCCTTTTCCACAGGCATGAAAACAAGCAGAATGATTCCCACAGTGTCATGCTGAGGAGCCAGCAGTGATTTGGGTGATGAGAGGCATCTGGGGTTAAAGGAGGTCTTTCATAGTGATGTTTTAGACATTGAAACAAAAATATATTTATACAGCATCACATGTGTGAAGTTTAAGCCAAGTCGTTATAAATCATGTATAGGCCTTTATTATGTGTGTCTTTAGCTTTTGAGTCCATTCTTAGATTGGCATAGCATGCCAATAGGTTACCTGCATTTTCAGGCTAGTTTAAAGAGGCTTTCACTTTAACATCTCAGCACACCTCATATCAAGAGTTCTGTATAATTTACTCACCCTAATTTTTCCAAACCTTTATTACTTTCTACTTTCCTTAGAACACAAAATGTGCTGTTGGGAAAGCTGTGAGGAAGAATGTTAGGGACCTATGATCTCAGTCACCATTCACATTCATTGCATTTAAATACAATGAAAGTCAATGGTGACTGAGACTAACATTCTGCCTAACATTCACTTTTGTGTTCTTAGAACAAAAGCCTTGCAGGCTTTGTGGATTAGGGACAGTATGAGGGTGAGAAAGTGATGATGTTTCATTTTTGGGCAAAATTTTACTTTCAAAATATTCCCTTAAACTGTGAATTACATGTTGCCACTTAGATACACATTTTCTTTAGCTGGGGGTCTTTTAATCTTGATACCTTTTTTTAGGAATAGACTAGCCCAATTATGCTAGCCCTCAGAAACACAACAAATACCTCTCTAAACTAAGCAAACAAATATAATGGTATCACACTGTATGCACACATTGGGTGGGGGTTGAAGTGGAGAAAACTCTAGCCTATTGAGTCCCTTCATGGGATGAATGTCAGTGCTGTCCCTCAGCTTGGCCACAGCAGGAATGAGGGCTGGGCCTTCACCCGACTGCTCTCAGTCTACATCTGGATTACTCCCTCTTTCTCTGCGTCTGCAATCTCACCAGTGCAACTGGCCAAGAGGGGACATTGCCACATACTCAGCTGAGCTCTGGTTTTGAACTCCGAGAAAGATTGGGGAGTATGAGTTAAGACATGAAGACGAGAAAAAAAAAAAAAAAAGGCAGTTAGAATTAGGTAGTGTGATAGAGAGATACCACAAAAGAAAGAGCCAGGAAAGCAGCTGAGCCACGTATCACTCTGAAGCTGAAAATTTTGTGATTATGAGCAGCTGACTGTAGTGTCCTGCTTAATACACAGCTATTGTACATACCAAATAAATAAATGAACGGACATTTAATATTGTTAGGAGTTTAAATACTTGTATTATATGAGAAAGAGACTGCAGAGTGATAAATGGGAAATTAAATTTTAGAGCTTATGTTACAGAGCCACCTACATTTACACACATATTCCAACATGCTTAGCTTCTGCGGTAGCTCACCTTGAGAGTGTTGTCCTGTAGACTCGGAGACCCAGCTTCGAGCCCAGCCAAGGACGCTTGGAATGAATGTGAAGCGAAAGCACAGTGCCTTAGAAGTGACGCAAAATGACATGATTGCTTCAGTAAATGTGCTTTTCACATCAAATTTGCTTATAAAACACTATCGGTTAGGTTCGGCATTGGTTAAGGTTCACCTCTCATTTATCTTTTAGGACAATATTGTTTAGGCTAAAGTTGTTGGTTAGAGAGGTGCGTTTTACTCACCAAAACATTCATCCAATATTCGCCTTAATTTTGTATGATTACTACACCATTTCACTCACTTTTGGCACCCCTGCAGGACAATTCACTGGGAAACTGTAGCCAAATGTGTAATGAAGCACATCATTTTGGTTTGCAAAAATGTTGCCATTGTCCCGTACCTTTCATGAGATCAGGCTGGATATAACGTAAGAAAAAACAACAACTTACAGACAAGAGAAAAGTTTCTTCCAAGAGAGGAGGTACACTGATTCATGACATAGGGTGCTAGAGGGCTGTTTGAGACACCCCGTTAATTAACTTTAAAAATCAGCATGACACAAATCCAAATAAACACATATTCAGTGCTAAAACTCAGCCAGATAGACATATTGAAACATTGATTGGGAGGAACAGATAAAACCACTTAAGCAAATCAGTGGCTCTCTTATGCACTTTGTTCACTGTAATCAGTTTCCTTTGGGTCTGTGTCAGCGGGGGCGTGGTCAAGCGCCCGTCCGGGAGAAAAAGCGGTAAGGGCGCTTGCACCTGAGCTAAATTATGTTTAACACCTGTCTCTAATTTCAGTGAGCACGGGGAGAGCGATTTAAAAGCAGCCACAGAGCCTCCAGGAGAGAGAGAGAGAACCTGACAAGCCGACCCAATGCGCTTGTAGTTATTGTGTATGTGTGTAAGAGTGTAAGAGAAAACGGCAATTAAAGCCTTACCTGTATTTCCAAAGCCCTGTTTCCTGTGTCCTCCTCTCCTTGAAGTCAGGTCTAGTCTCACAGGGTCTTTTTGCACCATTGAGCAATCACTATTTTGTATTACATTTTGAGTGATTCTGAGATTCAGAGGCCTAAACACTACTAGAGATAACACGGACTCTCAGTCAGCTGTATACATCTGTATGCTGGCAACTAAAGCACTACACAAAAGCAAGAACTGACACTGGAACAAGTAGCAAGAGGATATATACAAAAGGGCTAACAAGGAGACAAGGAACACCTGGAATACAATTAGACATAAGAGGAAGACACAAAACTTCAAATAAGAGTCTCTTATAAATTATAAACAAGTCCTTGAGTGGAAAACACAAGAATGATGTGACAATAATAAGTCTAGTATTCACAGTGTAAAAACTAACCTGAAATTGCTATGTCAAGTATCTATTACTACCTGATTTATTCCTTGCAATTTGTTTAGTTGGTGTAACCTAATGTAGCAATGTTGATTCAGACATTTAAATAATACTTTTGACTTAAATCAAACCAGTTAACCACATGAAGCACATCTTTGGGTTACCCATTTTCTTTTTCAGTGCTATGTTTCAAGGTGATCAAGGTGAACAAAACTGATGAACTATTTTATCAAGCTGTTTGACTGTAAATATTAAATTATTCCTACTTGTTCAAATATTTGAACACAAGGTTTTGCAAAAGCTTCCAAAAAGATTACAAAAGGCACTATTTTAAGAGTGTTAAGGGCAGCGCTATGCCATAATCATACATGTAAAGTCAGTGGGAATAGGCATCAAGTTTTGGTATTTTCATGCAAGAATGCACTATTTTTTAGGTGCAAGTGTGTTTGGCAAAATTATACCTGCTAATGTGCTGGGACAAGTGCAGTTACTGTAATTGGGAGGTTCTTCTCTGGTTTTTGAACCATTTGCATCCTATTATAAATGTAATTTCCTGTCAAGCACCAGCGATACAGAGACAGAGCACATCCATAAAAAATTGGTAGTGTAAATGGATTCTATGCAATGACTTTAGAAGAATAAAAATATGGATTTATTTTTTTACTGTGCGCTTGAATGTCAGGCATATTTCTATGACAGTGACACGCTCCTTTTATTCGCTTGGAAAATGTGGTTCTCATCAGGATTTATGCTCAGTTAAATTATAGAGAATGTAAGTATTATTAATCATTTTCATCTACTGACACACAAATCATGGCTAGGATTAACAGTGATTGTATCTGAACACACTTCACGTCTACTGGCCGATTTTGAAAAATAAATGTTATTGAAACTCAACAAATATTTTACAATTTTTATTTTATTTTATTGAAATTACACTTCAAAAGAAACAAAAATATAATCAAAATAATGAAGTGGTCAAAAAATATCATTCCAAATCCAAACATTTTACTTCTTCCACCTGCCCCATTGCAGTGACTTAAAAATCTCTCTGCATGAAAGGAGGATGATTTTCCAGGGGTGATGGCGGGAGGTGTGGCGCGTAAGATTTGCTTTACGCAGATTATATTTTATTATTCATCTCCGTACATACTAGATCTATGCCTTGCCTCAACAGAATTATTAATTCCTTTTCTAAATTATCAGGATACAGAGTGAATTGGTCTAAATCCAAAGCTTTGTTTCTGACAGCCTATTGGCCGGTAACAGCTTTTTAGACGTTTAATTCCGAGTGTTTAATTCAGACATTTAGCCTCGAGCATATGGCTGAACCCAAATTTATGTATTAATAAGTCCCCTTTCTTCTGGACAGAGTGGATTGTGAGGGAGATTAATATGCTCTGTGACCTATATGAGAGTGGAGTGTTGGGATCCTTTGAAAATATGGTTCAACATTTTTTGATTCCCAGGTATCAGTTCTTTAGGTATTTACAGCTGCGCCACCTGCTCTGTTCTATTTCTGGGAGTAGTATACACCCCCCTAAAGCAGCAAATATTCTGGGAGTGGTGATTACTGCTTTTGGAAAAGGTCATGAGGCATCAGTGTATTACTCACTGCTAATTCAGAGTCTGGGGGACGGAGCTTCAGCTTCTCTCAAGAGATTATGGGAGAACGATCTAAACCTGATATTGAGGAAGGAGTGTGGGCTCGGATTCTAAAAACATCAAGTCTGCAACTAGAGATGCAAGAGTGCACCTTATGCAGTTTAAGATTTTACATCGATTCTATTGGACCCCCTCTAGATTTTATAGGCTTGGTTTTAAAGACACACCCACATGTTGGCACGGCCAATCAGAAGATGGGGAAACAACCCATGTTTTTTGGTGGTGTGTTAAGATCCAAGAATTTTCGTTGAGGGTTCAGAGTTTTATGTGTGATGCATTGGGCACTCAACTTTCATTTTGCCCCAGACTCTGTATTTTAGGAGATGGGGCAGTCATTGATATATTGGATAAATACAAAAAGAATTGGGTCCTGGCCAGTGTTATGATCAGCAGACGGTTTATTCTTAGGGGATGGAAGTTGGCTGGAGCGCCCTCATTTCAAGAGTGGTGCACGGAGATGGGCAGGGTAGCGGCACTTGAGGAGATGTAATTTAGAAGGCTGGGCAATCTGGGTTTATTTGATAAAACATGGGGCAGATATTTGACCTCACGGGGAGGGGCAGTGGAGATGGATCTGTAGTTTAAAATGTGTGTGTGCAATTTTGTTGTTTTTTGAAAGTATACTTTTTATGTTATTTTTAAATTTTCTAAATATTTATGACCACTTTGTGCGTGTTTGTGTACAGGAAATGTTCGGGGGTAGAATTTTCTGTTATGTTTATTTAATTTGTTGAATGGAATCAATAGACATTGTTAATAATAATAAATAAATAAAAATCTCTGTACGACAACAGGTGGAAAATGCGAATACAAATTAGATTAGAAATAAAAAATAATAATAATTGAAAAATAAACCATGACCTAAAAGTATTATACAAATTTCATAAATATTTGTTTCATAAAACAGCAAAACAGTGATCGTCATGGACATAATTTGATGATCCACTATATTTTCAAAGTTTGTACATGAATTTTTAGCTAATTTTTAGCTAATTGAACTTAGAATTAGCACCCTCACAATAATTGGATTAAACATTGTGTGTCTTACTGTGTTTTACACACTTGTGAAAATAGAGCCCTAAATATTATTTCCCAGTGGAATTTGATATAAAGAATGCTAAATATGTTCTACTCTCAAACTTCAAGAGACTTATGGTGCTAGGCTTAAAGAAACCCAGACATATAATATTCTTTGTGCTTTTTCACAGCTGCAGCAAGCCCAGAGAAAACTGATGAGTTCCTATTAGCCAGGTTCAAAGGGAATGGAGTTCGCTACAAAGCCAAGTTGATTGGTGTAGATGATGTCCCTGAAGCAAGAGGAGACACGATGAGCCAAGACTCCATGATGAAACTGAAGGTCAGTGAAATGTCATGTATGTTTGTGTTTTAGTAAACACTTCCTATACTGACTGGCCAAAAAAAAGTCGCTGTTTGGATTTAAATAAGCAGATACTTAAGAGCCTATGATTGCCAATTTATTTACCCTAACTTGTGCAATGTGTAGCTTCTCATTTCTTAAACAACCATGTCAGAAGTATCCCATGGTCGTGGAAGAGTTTTTACTGTGTTTCAGAAGGGGACAATTATTGGCCTGCATCAAACAAAGACAACACCTAAGGAGATTGCTGAAATCACTGGAATTGGATTAAGAAATGTCCAACACTTAGTCGTTAAGTCATAGGACTTAATGACTACAGACCTGTCACTCTCATGTCTGTGGTCAAGAAGTCATTTGAGAGACTGGTTTTGGCCTACCTGAAAGACATCACTGGACCCCTGCATGACCCCCTTCAGTTTGCTTACGAGCAAACAGGTCTGTGGATGATGCTGTTAATATGGGACAGCATTATATTCTGGAACACCTTGACAGACCTGGGACTTATGCAAGGATCCTGTTTGTGGACTTCAGTTCAGCCTTCAATACCTTCATGACTGATCTTCTCTCAATCAAACTGACCCAGCTCTCCATGCTCACCCCACTCTGTCGATGGATCACCTGCTTTCTGACAGATAGGCAGCAGCTAGTGAGACTGTGAAAACTCACGTAGGGAAACCTCACCATTAGCACTGGTGCTCCTCAGGGATGCGTTCTCTCTCCACTACTCTTCTCCTTGTACACAAATGACTGCACTGCAAAAGACCCCACTGCTCAAGCTTCTTAAGTTTGCAGACAACACCACGGTCATCTGCCTCATCCACAATGGTGACAAGTCTGCAAACAGATGGGAGGTTGATCAGTTGGCTGTCTGGTGCAGTCACAACAAAATTGAGTTGAACCAAAAACACTGGAGATGATAGTGGACTTCAGGATAAATTCCCCCGCTCTCCTCCCCCTCACCATCCTGAAAAGCACTGTGGCAGCACTGGAGTCATTCCGGTTCCTGGGGTCTACCATCTCTCAGGACCTGAAGTGGGACACCCACATAGACTCCATTGTGAAGAAGGCTCAGCAGAGGTTGTACTTCCTTCACCAGCTGAGGAAGTTCAACTTGCAACTGAAGCTGCTGACACAATTCTGCTGAGAGGAATATCGGAAAAGCCCCTTCCCACCCTCCAAGACTTCTCCAGAGTGAGAAAACGTGCAGGCAGAATCACTCTGGACCCCACAGACCTTGTGTATGTGAGAACACTTAGCAATAAAGCTCATTTTGATTCTGATTCTGATTAAAACCTGGAAGGATAGTGGTGAACAATCAGCTGCGGGAGAAATGTGGTCAGAAAAAAACTTGAATGATCGTGATCGGAGATCACTAAAACGCTTGATTACATCGTAAAAAGTTGACAGTAGAACTCACGGCTATGTTTAATTGTGAAAGTAAAAACATTTCTACATACACAATGCAACAAGAACTAAACAGCTAAGTGGCCACATGAAAGCCTCTTGATAGTGAGGCTAATCGGAAAAAACTATTTCAGTTTGCTAGGGAGCATAAGATTGGACTGTGGAGCAATGGGAAAGGTCACGTTGTCTGAGTCCAGATATACCCTAGTCCAAAGCGATGGGTATGTCAGGGTAAGAAGGGAAGAGCATGAAGAGATGGACCCATCATGCACAGTGCAGACTGTTCAAGCCTCTGGAAGCAGTGTTATCATCTGGGGTTTCTTCAATTGGTCAGGTCTAGTCTCAGCAATGTTATGCAGCAATAAAATGCCAGCTGACTACCTGATTACTGAATGGACTGAATGACTAGGTTATCCCATCAATGGATTTTTTCTTCCCTGATGGCACAGGCATATTCCAGGATGACCTTAACCCCTTTGAAAGTCTTTGGGATGTGCTGGAGAAGACTTTACAGAATGGATTGAATCTCCCATTATCAATACAAGATCTCGGCCAAAAATGAATGCGACTGGATGGAAATAAATGTTGTAATGTTGCATAAGGTTGTCGAAACAATGGCACTATAAATGTGCAGCGTAATCAATGATAAGGCGGTCCAACGTAATATTAGCATATGCTAGGGCTGTGTACAGGCAGTGTACTTAACGTCTTGTCAGGTCAGGCACAGCCCCCCTGGATTTCAAAATACATGCTATATCAAAGCTTTATTGAAAATAGTATCTTTATGTCCTCAGTAAGTAAGCAAAACACAACTGTGGAAAGAAAAATATCACTAAGATGATTTGGATTTTTAAAGAAAAAGACCAAGACTCAGCAGGGGAAGCTCATTCTTCTCTGGCTGCCACATATTTAAATAAATGTTCATGATCCAACTTATAAGTAGCTACTTCTTTTAAACAAGATCTTCTTTCATTTATAATTGTTCATACACTTAAATTACTATCATTATCACAATGTTTATCTTTGTACTGCACAGTCATGCTAACCCCCTCAAGAGCCCTGACACAATTCAAACAATGGTTTATAGACAGGTTTATTTAGCAGCCACAGGACACTGACCACACCCTAAATCAAGAAATAAAAAAAAAAAAAATGTTGTTAAATGATTAAAAACCTATTGTCTCTGTAATGACAGGGCAAGGCAGCGGCTGCTCGCTCTCAGGGCAAACACAAGCAAAGAGTTTGGGTGAACATCTCTCTCTCAGGAATCACTGTTACAGATGAGAAAACAGGGGTGAGTTTCTCTCTCTCACTCACTCGTTAATCATTTGTCACATCAATCTAAGTAAAGACAAGAATGAAAATTAAGTCATTATTTACTCAACCTTATATCCTTCTGAACCTGCATGACTTTCTTTCTTCTGTGGAACACAAAATAATATATTTTAAAAAAATGTTGCAACTGCTAAAAAGCAACCAAAAGTGTCATAAAGTAGTCCATGCGACATGTTTGTCATATTCTAAATATTTTAAAGGCATTTGATATAATATTGTTATATGATTAAACATTTAAAACTGAAATATTAATTGCTTTGATGAAGATAAACAACACTCGTATTCACATATTTTGAATGAATGAATTTTACACTTAAAGCACTTTTCTGACACTATACTCAAAGTGCTTTTAAATAGAGAATTACCAGTTTATTTTAAAATGATCATTCAAGTGTTTTATCTACTATTAATGTTTGTATTGTACTACACTTATCAGTTTAAGAGGCTGATAAGAATTCAATAGAAGACTTTATTATTATTATATTGTACAGCCTCAGTTGATAATGCAGGTGAACTGTAATACAACAATAGTATGTCTATGCAATGCTCACAAAAACACAGTAAACTAAAAACATAAAACCAAGGATTCAATAATGATGGGGATAAAATATACTTAATTAAACGTGACTTTAATATTCTTAAAAATGCAATGTAACAGTTACAAGTTAATTTCAGAAGTCTTAATACATAAATATTAATACATGTGTGTCCACAGTAACTTCTCCCAACAACGTAGATACACCGCGATCGGTTAACACATGAGCATTGTTCGATTCATACAAGCATGACAAACAATTTTAACCTCAACAACCCTACCAGACAACATGTCCAAGGGTTAAAGCAGGTAAACAACTTTGCCAAACGGATAACAGATAAACATCCATCCAGATTGTTGTGATGCTGTCCCAAACTGTGTGAGTGTGACAGACTGAACTGTAGTTTCTTCTTTTTAATGGCTCCTCACAAACTAAAACAGTGCATTCCTGTCGTCTACTGTTTACATGGGAACAAGATGTACGTCATAAGCCAGTGATTTTGTGCCAAATCAGAGTCAACGGCTGAAAATTTAAAAAAAAATTATAGGCTTACAGTAATTAATCGGGGTAATGTAAGAACATTGTTTTGAACACTGATTGTTTATGTACTCAATCAATAATGGCAATTTGTTAATTTTTTACCAAAAAAAATCTTACATAGTGCAGCTTTAAAATACCGTATATCCTTTTGTGTTCTGCAGAAGAAAGAGAGTCATATTGGTTTGAAACGACATGAGGGTGAGTAAATGATTACAGAATTTCCATTTTTGGGTGAAGTATCTTTTGAATATCTCTTAAAAACAGTATGTATTGTTTTTGGTTTTAATTTCCTCAGGCTACAATACTGGAGCATGCTGTGAATAAGATCTCCTTCATTGCTCGAGATGTTACTGACGGCAGAGCATTTGGCTATGTGTGTGGTGCGGAGGGCCAGCACCAGTTCTTCGCCATTAAAACTGCACAGCAGGTCCATTGAGATTTTATAGAGCATTGCTCTTTCCTTTTTCACACATTCATGCCTTGGGCACACAAACTCTCTTGTTCCTTCCATTATCTCTCTTTCTGTAGTTCTCATTCACATTTCCCAGTAGTTCATAAATACACACACAAAACACATCCTTGAACAAAAAAATATCACTCTTAAACCTTTTGGAAACATGCTGTTTCACACGCTGTTTGTGTTTCCACTCAGGCGGAGCCTCTTGTTATTGACCTGAAGGATCTTTTTCAGTTAATCTTCAAAATGAAGAAAAAAGAAGTTAAAGGTTCCAAGAAGGTAAATGACCCCTGCAAATAAATGTAAACTCTGATGACAAGACCTATTCTCTAGGCTATTCTCATGGTAGTCTAGTTTGATCCTGGTCTAGATGGTGGACCAGCATAGCCATGTTGTTCACCAGCAAAACATGCTGGTTAACCAAGAAATTCATTCTGATTAAACACCAGCACCTCTGTTATGGACCAGCATTGAAAACAAAACATATGCTGTTTACTAGCTATGCTGTTTTCCCTGTTTTTAGCAGGGGGAAAAAGACCCATTCAGATATGAGCCATTCAATATCACAAACTTAATTACTGAAACATTTATTTATACCACATTAGTGTATTAATGTATACCACATTAGTGTGTGCCCATTATTTTCTAGCTCACTTACATAGCATGAAGGCTGCAAAAATTGCCATCTAGTGTCAGTTTCTGTACATCTGTGTTTTAGTGTTTTTCAATCTCTTGATGGGTAGCTTGCAGCTTAAAGGCCGAAATATACTCTACCCCAGTATGTTAATCCAGATGCATTCTAGCTAGGCAAGCTCAATTCTGTGCAGTGTTGTGTTCCAAAATGTGTTGGACCGCAATTCATAAAAAGTACTCGTTACATTCTCAACATTGCTGCACGTTTTCTCTTTCAAGCCAACTACTGCCATGGCAGAGCAACAGTTTGAATAAAATATTGCTGAGCAAGTAAAGTCTATATACTGTTATTATAGCAGCTTACCTGAACAATGATAACGCATCCAGTTTAATGGCACAGACTTTGAAGGTATCTCTATTGCCCACTTGAGTACTGAGATTTGTCACCACCACAGTAAATCAAGAAGTATAAAATTTAAAGAGTTAAAGAAATAGTTAACCCAAAACTGATAATTCTCTGGTCACTTACTCACCCATGTGTCATCTCCAACTCGGATGACTTTATTTCTTCTGTGGAACACAAACAAATTAATTTAATGTAGGTATAATGTCTGTTTTTCCATGCAATTCAAGTGAATAATGATGACCAAATTTTCAAGCTCCGGAAATGACAAAGACACAGCATAAGACTCCAGTGATATAATCCATGTCTTCTGAAGAAATCGAATCAATTTTGAGTGAGAACAGATCAAAATATTTATAAAAAATCACTTTAAATCTTGACATCAGCAGTCTCCTTGGCAATCATGATTTCAAGCTTGATTACACTTCCAAAGCACGCGCAAGCACTTGGAAGTCAAGTCAAACTTTATTTCAGTATCAGAATCAGAATGAGCTTTATTGCCAAGTATGCTTACACAATCGAGGAACTTGTGCACAAACATTACAACAACATGCTATAGATAATGAAAAAAATAGAATAAAAATAAAAAGTGAATAGAAAATATAAGTATATATAGTATATAATAAGTATATATAGAAATACACAATAAGACAAAAAAAAGAAGAAAAAAATATATATATACTTATGTACAAATCTGTTATATACAAATGCAAGGGCAGAAGAGGTAGGGTATGTTGGATAAATATAAATAGACTAAGCTGTGTATTTCACATAATCATTGCTCAATGGGGCAGTTTAAACTGTTCAAGAGATGGATAGCCTGAGGGGAAAACTGTTCCTGTGACTGACAGTTCTGGTGCTCAGTGCTCCATAGCGCTGTCCAGAAGGCAATTGTTCAAAAAGGTAGTGGGCTAGGTAAGCGGGGTCCAGGGTGATTTTTTATTTTCCGGCCCTTTCCTCACTCTGGAAGTGTACAGTTCTTGAAGGGAGGGCAGGGGGCAACCAATAACCCTCTTAGCAGTCCAAACTGTCCTTTGTAGTCTTCTGATGTCCAGTTATGTAGCTGAACCAAACCAGACAGTTATTGAAATGCAGAGGACAGACTCAATGACTGCTGTGTAGAACTGTATCAGCAGCTCCTGTGGCAGGTTGAACTTCCTCAGCTGGCGAAGGCTGGGCCTTTTTCACAATAGAGTCTATGTGGGTCTCCCACTTTAGGTGCTGTGAGATGGTAGTGCCCAGGAACCTGAATGACTCCACTGATACCACGGTGCTGTTTAGAATGGTGAGGGGGTTCAATTTTGGGGTGTTCCTCCTAAAGTCCACTTTCGTCTCCACTGTTTGACAGCACCAGTGAGCCAGCCGTTCAACCTCCCTTCTGTTTGAGGTCGAATAATATGTATATGTACAATATGTATCATATAATATATCAGGCCGATGACAGTATTGTCATCTGCAAACTTCTGGAGCTTGTCAGAGGGGTCCTTGGCGGTGCAGTCATTGGTATACAGGGAGAAGATTAGTGGGGAGAGCACACATCCCTGGGGGGCACCAGTGCTGATCGTACATGTGCTGGAAGTGAATTTCCCTGTCTAATCAATCTTGAAATCATGATAGTTGCTAGAGACTGCAATGGCAAGATTTTTGGTGCAAAGGGAGTAATATATTTTGGACTGTTCTCTCCAACAACTGATTAGATCACTTCAGAAGACATTGGTTAAATCACTTTGGTTTTCCTTTATACTGCCATTTCTGGAGCTTAAAAAATTGGTAACCATTCACTTGAAATGTATGGACAAACAAGCATCATATGTACATTAAAATATCTTTGTGTTGTGGTGAGTAAATGGTGAGATAATTATAATTTCTAGGTACATTTTTCCTTTAACTATGTATGGCCAAGCACTCTGTGTACGTGTACTTGTGTAAAGTATGTTTCTGGCCAAAAGGGGCACTGCATTCAGCAATGTTTTTCCTCATTAAAAAGTTTAACTTGAAACATATAATAAAAAATCACACGAAGACTCCAGTCATAACAGTAATCTTGTAAAAGCAGTTTTATTCTACATGGATAGGGTAAACAATAAATATTGTTGATGCACACTTTTGCTTGTCATATTATTCTGATTATTTTTTGGCTTAATTATTAATCTTGTTTCCTCTCTAGGATGAATTAAATAAAGTGTTGGAGGTGGGTATTGACATATTTTAAATAAAACAGCTGCAGAATGTATATATTATATTGTTTTTGCCAGTGCAACCTACAGCTCTGGAAAAAAATTAAGAGACCACTGCAAAATTATCAGTTCCCTATCAAAAAGCTACACTTTGATGCTGCGCTGATTTAGCGCTTTGGGAACATCTTTAGGAGTGACCAGCTGTGAATATGTGTGCAACACGTCAATGAAATTGACTAGAATTTATAGCCTCTGCTGGTGACATCATAGGATGCACCTGTAGCAGGGCTATAAATAGATGTGCCACAGGTGCATCGTCAGGTCTTTTGTCTTCAGACCACTCTTTGTGTGTTGTGCTTCTCAAGCTGTCAGAAATGTATTTTCCTCTGTTAGGAGTTAGAATTTGTTAGGCAGTGCGCAGAAAACCTTTTCTCTCTCCAAGAATGAGTGTGAATCAAAGCAAACAGTGTGTGTTCCCGTGTTTACACTCTATGTCTGAAACGGACACACACCAGTTTTGTTTTGTGTGTTTGGGGAAAGAGCATGCTGCTCTTGCGTTGGGGCAGGGCAGGTGCGAGCATTGCGATCTGTTTACAGTCCAAATGCTTCGCACTCGTCTCGCTTAATTCCAAGAGCCAGTGGCCCACTCTTTCATCGTGGAGCTCTCGCATGGATCTGGCTGAGGAGCGAGAGGCGAGTCCCAAGATACAGCTGGTCCTTCTCGTGAGCCTGAAGCGTGCCTCTTCGGTTCACGAGGGGGACGCTGAATCTCTTGAGTCTGCAGACTTTGAGCTACCCACCTCTGAACATTCCACGCACAATAATAAAGCGGCTGAAGAATTGCACGAGGTGGTTACTCGGGCTGTGGCTAGGCTACAGTTAGACTGGCCACGTGATCAAGAGACCCCCAAACGCTCCAAACTAGAAGACAGATTTCTGTCTGGTGGCCAAAAAAAATGAAAAGAAGGAAGGGAACGCTATATCAGTCCCTTCCTTTCTTCGATGACCTCCATAACGAGATTTCTCGTTCATGGAGGAATCCTTATACTTCCCGTGTCTTCGTGCCCTCGACGTCGACATATTCGACTGTCATGGGTGCTGAGACACAGGGGTATTCCACGATGCCGCCGGCAGAAGAGACACTTGCGGGTTATCTCTCGCCTGGCTCGGTATCATTTCTTTAGAGACCCATTCTCCCAACAAAGCCGTGCAGGACCACCTCCACGATTGTGGGAAAAGCTTATCAGGCAGCAGGTCAGGCTGGGGCTGCTCTGCACACTACGGCAGTGTTGCAGTCATACCAGGCTGACCTGCTGCAGTACGGTCGACGAAGAGGCTTTCGCCGAGCTTCGTCGTGCCACAGATCTGTGTCTCTGGGTGACCAGATGGCTTGCACCATTGGCCGGTCTATGTTTGCTTTGGTCAGCACAGAAAGACACTTATGGCTAAACCTTTCGGAAATCAAAGACAGGGACAGAGTGTTCCTCCTCAAAGCCCCGGTTTCGCCTTCTGGCCTCTTTGGTGATGCCATGAACACTGTTATCACCAAGTTCCAGGAGGTGAAAACCATGAGGAAGCCTTCATGCAATTCCTCCCTCACGGCACTCGGGGAGGAGCTGCCGGCCACCCAGCCCCGCCCCGGTCCTTCTAGAAGGAAGGCTCAAAAACAGAGTGTGGTGAATCGCGTCCCCCCTCTCAGAGACTGGGGACCGGCTCGTCGCCCTCAGCAGCCCCCAAAGCAAGACCTCAGGACCACATCTCTAAGAAGAGAAAGCCCTGGTGGTCTTGCGCCCAGCAGTGGGGGTTTCGTGTAAAACATCCAACAATACCCTCCCGATACCCCCACGAAACCACTCCATTCCCACCGCCTCTGGCATTTCGGGAGTTAGCAGTTTCCAGAAAAATGTTGGGTGTTCCGTTGCTTCCTGCAGGACACTCGACATCCACTCAACAGGAAGTGTCAGAATAAAAAAAATGGCAAAACCCATCTCAGAGAACTAGGCAGCATGGAAACTACTACCAGGTGTTTCTATGAGGGCCCTCAGAACAGTAGAAAAAGGCAACAGAATTAAGTTTGTTCGCCGTCCTCCGCATTTCAACGGCGTGGTTCCCACTACCGTGAAACCGGAACAAGCAGGTCTACTGTGGGAAAAACTGCAAATCTCTTGGTCAAAGGGGCCATAGAACATGTTCCCCTTCCAGAGAGGGAGTCAGGTTACTAAAGTGATACTTCCTGGTCACCAAGAAGGATGGAGGGTTGCGTCCGATTTTAGACCTTTGATGCTTGAATCGCTCAGAGGGCGTTCAAGTTCAAGATGCTAACCGTCAAGACGGTCGTGTCTCAAATCCAACATCGCGAGTTGTTGGTCACGATCGATCTCATGGATGTGCACTTTCATATAGAAAGTCTGCCACAACACAGGAAGTTCTTGAGGTTCGCTTTCGGGGTTTCCAATATCGGTTTCTTTCATTCGGTCTAGCCTTATCACCCATTCACGGAATGCATGGATACAGCACAGGCTCCTTTGCGACTCCGGGACATCCGCATTCTGAATTACATAGACGACTGGCTGGTACTAGCACAGTCACAGGAACTGGCATTATAGCACAGGGATATCATCCTAGCTCATCTGGTTTCTCTGGGGTTCAGGCTCAATGCCAAGAAAAGCGTCCTCTCTCCCACTCAGAAAACTACCTATCTGGAGATCGTATGGAATTCAATCACAATGCGGGCACAATTGTCTCCCGCTCGAATCGAGTCCATTCACAACACTCTGAGCAAAGTCAGGCTAGGCCAAGGTTGCACTGTTCATCAGTATCAACGATTCCTAGGTCTCATGACAACTGACTCCTCAGTGATCCCCTTGGGCCTTTTGCACATGAGATCGTTTCAGTTGTGGCTCAAAGCCAGGGGATTTCATCCAAGGGCCAGTCCCCTAAGGCAGATAACGGTTATGCGCCGTGTGCTACGTACCCTTTCTATGTGGTTCAGAACCCGGTTCCTCACTTTGGTTCCCACTCTAATGGCGTCTTGCCGTCGCAGGTTGCGAACGACAGACTCCTCCCTGACGGGCTGGGGAGCGGTCTTAAGTGGTCGTCCAGCTCAAGGGGAATGGTAGAGTCGTCAGCTCGATTGTTATATCAACTGTCTCGAGTTGACGGCTGTATTTCTAGCCCTGAAATACTTCCTCCAGAGGCTGCCATGTCTTGGTGCAGGTGGACAACACAGCGGTAGCCTGTTACATAAACCATCAAGGAGGACTACATTCATGCTAGCTGAACAGACTGGCACAGCAGATTCTCCTTTGGGCCCAGGGCAAGCTCCTGTTAATCAGAGCAATTTATACCCTGGATGCCTGTCCAGGCAGAAGAAGCCGAAGGGGGAGTGCAAACTCCAACCCGAAGTAGTGAAACAAATCTAGTTGAGATTTTACAGAGCAGAAGTGGACCTCTTCGCCTCCCAACAGTCCCCTCTACTTCTCTCTGAGTCACCCAGCCCCCCTGGGTCTGGATGCGATGGCACACATTCCCAAAGTTTGCGGGTGGCGGTTGCTAGTTTCACACCCTGGCCACTGTTTTATATTTGGCAGCTTAACTGATCCATGATTTCTCCATTTCCCGATACTGTCGATACCCCTCTGAGCTGCTTGAATTTTTGTGCCAAGAGTGGCATAATGTCAAAGTTACCCAACAGCAATGTGGAAGACTGGTAGAGAGCATGCCAAGATGCATGAAAGCTGTGATTTAAGATCAGGGTTATTCCACCAAATATTGATTTCTGAACTCTTCCTAAGTTCAAACATTATTATTGTGTTGTTTATAAATTAATATGAACTTGATTTCTTTGCATTATTTGAGGTCTGAAATCACTGGATCTTTTTTGTTATTTTGATCAGTTGACAATATTTTTATTTGGAATTTGGGAGAAATAGTGTCAGTACTTTATAGAATAAAACAAAAATTTGCATTTTACTCAAACACATAACTATAAATAGTAAATCCTGAGAAACAAAAAAAAAAAAAAACATTTTGCCTGAGATTATTTTGCAGTGGGCACTTAATTTTTTCTGGAGCAGTATATCTCAATTACTGTCAATCTTTCCTCCACAGAATGGCACTGAAGCCTTACACAATGACAGAAAAGTGAGTAAACATTGTTTAATCATATGGTTACTACTTAGAATACATTGCTATGAAGTTTACATGTACCAACCAAATGGTCAACAGAGCTCTCAACACCCTGTGAAAGACTTTTGTTAGTGGCCACTATACTGAAGTCTCCACATTCACTGTAACATATGCCAGTATAATTCTCTTTCTCTCTCTGGCCCGGTTCATAATGCCCCCTGCTGGGTTGTCTTCAAGTTGTGTTCAGAAACACCACACTGCACTTAAATTACTCTACTCAGGGGGTAAAAGCTAATAAAGTTAGCAGACAGGAAATCTCTGAGACGCATCACATAGCAGCTTTGGCTATTCTGACTCCACTCCTTTCACTCACAGTCTTTGGAAAAACACAATTCTCCTCATTCTCTCCACCCCTCAGTTCCTTTCATTAATCTGCCTTCTGTGTTTTGGCATCTTAGTATGAATAGCTCTTCTATTTGGTGTTTGGTTGCTCTGACTCTGTTTGGCACAGAGTTAGTCTGGTCAGGTTTATGTTTTTTGACTCTGTTATAGGGTGTTGAACAGCTGGACTTGTTTGGAGACATGTCGACCCCACCTGACTTAAACTCTCCCTCGGTAAGACCTTTGGGCAAGACTAAACAGAATCAGTCAACGCATATTGATGTTACAAGACTGTAAATATGCTAATACAGTTTTTTTAAGACATTTTAACTACAAAGTCTGCTTATTAAAGTTTTGTATGTACAATGACATTCTACTTTATTGCATACTCTGCTGTATTACATTTACATTAATGCATTTGACAGATGCTTTACCCAAAGCATGGTTTTATCAGTATGAGTGTGTTCCCTGGGAATTTAATCCATAACCTTGGCATTGCTAGTGCAATACTCTTCCGGTTAGGCTACCAGAACAAGTTTTAATTGTGTGTAAATCACAAAAAAGCACACTAATATTATTTAAAGGGATAGTTCTCACAGAAATGAAAATGTTGTCATCAATTACTCACCCTAATGTTGTTCCAAACCTGTATGACCTTCTTTCTTCTGAGGAACACAAAAGGAGATGTTAAGCAGATTGATAGCCTAAGTAACCATTTACTTTCATTGAGCACGTTTACATACGTGATCTTATACTGATTATGCTTTAAGGAAAAGTTAAAAAAATCACTCATCATTTACTCATTTGCATTCCTGATGTGTTTGAATTTCTTTCTTCTGCAGAACACAAATAAAGATTTTTAGATGCATATTTCAGCTCTAGCGGCATGGTGGGTGTAGCATTGTCGCCTCACGGCAAGAAGGTCCCTGGTTTGAGTCCCAGATCAACTGGCCCTTTCTGTGTGGAGTTTGCATGTTCTTCCCATGTTTGTATGGGCTTGATTTTTGATAGTGATCAGCATATCGATGTGCATGTTTACATGCTGAAGGTATGGAAAAAAATATGCAATTAAAGTAAATGTTAACTGAGGCTGTCATTCTGCCTAATATTTCCTTTTGTGTTCCACAAAAAAGTCACACAGGTTTGAAACACTAAAGTCCACTAAATAATCTATTAAACAGTGAATTAACCAACTTGTTTACCAGACCAAAGTAACATTATCCAAATGAGACACAGTATTATACTTTTTTAAAGAGACTAGTGCCATTAAGACATTATAACCTCTCATATCCTGCTTTTTGTTCTTATTTGGTCTCTGGTTGTGTTCTCACAAAGTGCTTGATTAACCTCAAATGAAGAAAAGGCGGTCATGAGGACCTGTGCACAGGCCAATAAAAATAACAAGCACAAGAAATTCAACAAGGCTTAGTTGTTGGGTGAAGAATTGCTCACTAGAGGTGCTTTTAGGCCGTATGAGGCAGGTTTTTCCTCCTATATGATGGATTATAATGCCTCTGAAATTGTTAACTGTGCTGCATTGTGAGGTATATGTTTTTGCAAGTAACCACAAAACGAATTAATCTTTCTACAGAAAATACAAGAAGAAATCAGCCTCTGCTAGCATATAGTGTTATGTTTTGCTTAATGTTTACATTAATTTTATAATATTATAGACACTTTTAGTTAGGGATTTTTTTTTTTTTGTGGAAATTATGTTGATGCATTGTTCTGTTCTTCTGTTAAACATTGCAATGGCTGTGAGAGATCAAGTTAAGGTAATTTCAAGTAAAAAAAAAAAAAAAAATATATATATATATATATATATATATATATATATATATATATATATATATATATATATATATATATATACACTCACCTAAAGGATTATTAGGAACACCTGTTCAATTTCTCATTAATGAAATTATCTAATCAACCAATCACATGGCAGTTGCTTCAATGCATTTAGGGGTGTGGTCCTGGTCAAGACAATCTCCTGAACTCCAAACTGAATGTCAGAATGTGAAAGAAAGGTGATTTAAGCAATTGTGAGGACGGCATGGTTGTTGGTGCCAGACGGGCCGGTCTGAGTATTTCACAGTCTGCTCAGTTACTGGGATTTTCATGCACAACCATTTCTAGGGTTTACAAAGAATGGTGTGAAAAGGGAAAAACATCCAGTATGCGGCAGTCCTGTGGGCGAAAATGCCTTGTTGATGCTAGAGGTCAGAGGAGAATGGGCCGACTGATTCAAGCTGATAGAAGAGCAACTTTGACTGAAATAACCTCTCGTTACAACCGAGGTATGCAGCAAAGCATTTGTGAAGCCACAACACGCACAACCTTGAGGCGGATGGGCTACAACAGCAGAAGACCCCACCGGGTACCACTCATCTCCACTACAAATAGGAAAAAGAGGCTACAATTTGCAAGAGCTCACCAAAATTGGACAGTTGAAGACTGGAAAAATGTTGCCTGGTCTGATGAGTCTCGATTTCTGTTGAGACATTCAGATGTAGAGTCAGAATTTGGCGTAAACAGAATGAGAACATGGATCCATCATGCCTTGTTACCACTGTGCAGGCTGGTGGTGTTGGTGTAATGTGTGGGGGATGTTTTCTTGGCACACTTTAGGCCCCTTAGTGCCAACTGGGCATCGTTTAAATGCCACGGCCTACCTGAGCATTGTTTCTGACCATGTCCATCCCTTTATGGCCACCATGTACCCATCCTCTGATGGCTACTTCCAGCAGGATAATGCACCATGTCACAAAACTTGAATCATTTCAAATTGGTTTCTTGAACATGACAATGAGTTCACTGTACTAAAATGGCCCCCACAGTCACCAGATCTCAACCCAGTAGAGCATCTTTGGGATGTGGTGGAACGGGAGCTTCGTGCCCTGGATGTGCATCCCACAAATCTCCATCAACTGCAAGATGCTATCCTATCAATATGGGCCAACATTTCTAAAGAATGCTTTCAGCACCTTGTTGAATCAATGCCACGTAGAATTAAGGCAGTTCTGAAGGCGAAAGGGGGTCAAACACAGTATTAGTATGGTGTTCCTAATAATCTTTTAGGTGAGTGTATAATTTACAATTGTGACGTTCATTCATCCATTTTGTATCCATCAGTTATGTGTAACATTTGAACAATAACACGCGTAGTTGTTTGAATTATTTGTTTTACATGCCTTTTTTAAATCTATAAATTCCTAAACAAATTGGTACCTCCCATACAAATAAAAATGTGCCCCAGCGATCAACAACACTTTTACAATGATTTAAAAAATATATGAACTGGCTAGAGTGAACGTTGGTTATGGAAAAGCATTGGTCAAAAAGTGTGGGAGTACTATTTATTAGGCTACACAGCATCTACCTATGGAGCAAGTTTATTTTACTTCATGCATGACTTCACTTCATGTACAGTTGAAGTCAGAAATGTATATACACCTTAGTCAATTACATTTAACAATGGCATTTAATCATATAAAACATTTCCTGTCTTAGGTCAGTTAGGATTTATTTTAAGAATAATAGTAGAGAGAATTATTTATTTCTGCTTTTATTTCTTTCATCACATTCCCAGTGGATCAGAAGTTTACATACACTTAGTTAGTATTTGGTAGCATTGTCTTTAAATTATTTAACTTTAACTCACAATAAGTTGTTTGAATTTTGGCCCATTCCTCCAGACAGAACTGGTGTAACTGAGTCAGGTTTATAGGCCTCCTTGCTCGAACATGCCCACACATTTTCTGTCAGCTTTGTGATGACCACTCCAATACCTTAACTTTGTTGTCCTTAAGCCATTTTTGCCACAACTTTGGAGGTATGCTTGGGGTAATTGTCCATTTGGAAGACCCATTTGCAACCAAGCTTTAATTTCCTGGCTGATGTGTTGAGATGTTGCTATATAGTCAAATTAAAAGTCAAACAATCTGTCTGTAAACAATCATTGGAAAAATGACGAATGTCATGCACAAAGTTGCTGTCCTAAATGACTTGCCCAAACTACAGTTTGCTAACATTAAATCTTTGGAGTGGTTAAAAAATGAGTTTAATGACTTCAAACTAAGTGTATGTAAACTTCTGACTTCAACTGTATACCACAAAAAAGTGCTCGTATTTATTATTGACTTCAGCCAACATATTTATCTTTTTGTCTTATAAATCTTCTTTCAGGAGTCTGAGGACATCCTCTTGATGGATCTGTCCACTGAGATAGACAGCAATCAAAATTGTGTTAAAGGAAACCCCTTCACCTCATCTTCTGTCCCCAGACCCCCACCCAGCCTCTCGCCTGAGAATTCCTTCTCCTCTCAGCTCAATTTCTTCCCCACCCCTATCCATGACCCGTTCAGTGATGACCCATTTTCCAAAAGGAACGACCAGCCAATCAAGGAAGACCCTGCCACAGCCAACCACAGCCCTAATAGTTATTTCAATGGTGGCCCTAAGAATGGTGTCTCTGACTACTTGGGCCAGCAGTTTGACCAGATCTCCAACAGGACAGTCATCCAGGCCCTGAGTAATGGCCAGTGGCCTTTAGATGGTAGAGTTGTGGAAGCGACAGCCTGGACTCAGAAGACTGTGCCAGTTCGGGAGCAGAATGGACATGGGCATGTGACACCTAATCCACTTCTGGGAGGGTCTGAGAAGATCCAGCCAGTGCAGAATGGAGTAATGCATGAGAATGGAAGCATTGGTGACCTGCCTGTCAATCAAGCCATGGATGCGGTCATTATAAGCCCTCCTCCACTCAATACAAAAGCGGGGAGGAGGAGTGTAAAGGTGAGGTTTTGATTCAGATCACAAGTTATTTGAGCCACAGACCTCTGTAGGATGTTTTTCTGACTCATATTAAAATAATGGTTTACCCCAAAATAAAATACTGTCATAATTTTCACCCTCATGTTGTTCCAAACCTATATGACTTTCTCAGAACACAAAAAGAGATGATAGGCAGAATGTCAGCCTCAGTCACCATTCACTTTCACTGTATGGAAAAAAATGCAATGAAAGTGAATGGTTACTGAGACAGATACCATTGTCAGTCTCTAAAATTCTGCCTAACATCTCCTTTTGTGTTCCACGGAAGAATGAAAGTCCAACATGTACCACGAATTTGGTACAACATGAACATTTGCATCACTCTGGTCTTAATGATTCATAATTTGCATGTCCTTTTAAGCGCTCTGATTTCAATTTAAATATATGCAACACGACCTAATGATCTGGTAATGTTGTTTACCTCAATTTTTATTGCTTCAGTGATTTGTGCCTATAAGGTAAGGATTGATTTGCTAATGTCTTTTCAATCATTTTACATGTGAATATTTTCCAATGCACTTCTCTGGTGGAAAAGGTAATACTTTGTTTCATATAATAAATTATCATGCTTGTTTAATCCCTGTTCTGAAGTCTCCTTCAAATGAAAAACCTGGGACAGATCCATTTGCTTTTCCTAACCAATCCGAATCACCATCTCCTCAACAAGAGAATGGCACTGTTAACTCTATCAGTCTTTTCAGCAAGAGCCCCACCTCCACTGAAACACTCACATCTCTTGGTAAGAAGTAATAAATAAATAAATAATTATACATTTGTGCTTTTTCAAAATATCACTGCTTCTTATTCAATGCAAATTTGAGCTTAGAATGAGTTTTGTCATGCCCATGCATTCATTAATTTGGTTTGCAATTGAAAAGTGCTTTAAGATGGTTAGTTGTTTTTTAAAACTATTTTAAAAAATGCTAGAATATTGTAATTGTAAGACCTGCAATTCCACAGTAATAGGTTTTTGGTTTAAATTGCATTCATTAATGCTGCCTATGCCTAAATCCGCCACTGTTATATCTGCTCTTAATACCGGTTGCCTCTACATTCTCACCCTTCAGTCTCCACTCCTGGGGCAGCTCCATGGAATCAGCCCCTCTCCTCCATCTTTCCCAGCACCACCAGTGTCTCTCAGCCTTTCACCCAAGCACCTATCTTCCCTAATTCTCCTGTGCCTGCCTGGGGAACAACTCCGGGTGGTTTTGAAACCTCTCCCATTAGCCAACTAATTCCCTCATGGAGTCCCACCCCAGTCTCCCGTGGATCCAATGCATCCTGGACCCTGCATACAACCCTGGGGAATCCCTTCCAGACCAGTGTATCTCCACCAACTGCATGCCTTGGGCCTGATGTACAGCTGAGCTCCAGTCCCCCTCCACAGGTTCCTCCTCGGGCTTTACCCACCAAAGAAGCTCCAAAGGTGGACAGTAATGCTTTTGTTGACCTAGATCCTCTAGGGGAAAAAGAGAAGAGAGATATCAAGGACATGTTTAAGGATTTCCAGATGGCAAAGCCACCAAACGTGCCAGCAAGGAAAGGTTAGCTTTTACATCATACCTTATTTTTTTATTAGAATTTCATCCGTTTTTAATTCATAGCCTATGACCACACCCACACTGTATCTGTTGCTGCTGAACTCTACAGAAGTATCCACATATTTCAGCAGAATCAGAATTTTGCCCATCAGTCATAAAATTCGACACATCCCTGCAACTTACATGTTCATTTACTAAACATTTTGGCTAATTTAATTTTGATTTCAGCTACCAATTAGAGTGAGGTACTCTCAGCTCACATTTATGTCGTGTTTAAATGCATTCCCCAAAATTATACAATGTGATAAAAGTCAGCAGATTCCTCCTGGGCCTGCTTATGACTGCAATGGTTATATTTTTGTAGTCATATAATTATTATTGTCACTACACAGAGACACCAAATGTAGGAGGTCAGAACCCATTCAACAACTCCTTTGGAAAAGATCTGTTTGGCAAATCTGTACCTGTCACTGTAAGTATATGTGTTCAGATCATTAGAATCCATTATGAAACATTTTATCGTATCAGCCTGATCTCATGAAAATTACGTGACTGTTTTTGCAAAATAATAGTACGTATTGCTGCAGTTGCAAGTTGAAATGTCCACTGTGTGTTTTCTCCCAAACAGATGAGTTTTGAATCAACAAAACCTCTCTTACCTAAACCTTAAACTTAAACCTAACCAATAGTGCCATTAAAAGTATATGTGACATAAAAACAAATGACGTTTTTAAAGGGGTTAATTTCATGCATTTTTTCTAATTGTGTTATTTTCCCTGAGGTCCACTAATAATTGTATAGTTTTTTAAAGTAATAAAGTTTTTTGCACCAAAAACAGTCAGAATTTAGTTAATACAGTGTAACGCAGTTCAATGGAAAGGAGGCGGCGAGAACCGGCTTGGCGGTATAAACAATATTTTAATGATTATCTTAAAACAAAAGACACACACACACTCTCACACACACAGCACCGGTAGAGAGAGTCAGCAGTTTCAAGTTCCTTGGTGTCCACATTACTGAGGAACTCACATGGTCCGTCCACACTGAGGCCGTTGTGAAGAAGGCTCACCAGCGCCTCTTCTTCCTGAGACGGCTGAGGAAGTTTGGAATGAACCACCACATCCTCATACGGTTCTACACCAGCACCGTAGAGAGCATCCTGACTGGCTGCATCACCTCCTGGTACGGAAATAGCACCGGCCACAACTGCAAAGTCCTGCAAAGGGTGGTGCGAACTGCCAGAAACATCATCAGAGGTGAGCTTCCCTCCCTCCAGGATATATACACCAGGCGGTGTGTGAAAAAAGCTCGGAGGATCATCAGAGACTCCAGCCACCTGAGTCATGGGCTGTTCTCACTGCTACCATCAGGCAGGCAGTATCGCAGCATCAGGACCCGCACCAGCCGACTACATGACAGCTTTTTCCCCCAAGCAATCAGACTTCTGAACACTTGATCTCTCAGGATCAATAATTACCACTGCACTTTATTCATCTATAATCTCACACTGGACTGTCAACATATTCTCCTCAATATACTACTTCATATATATATATATATATATATATTTCATATACTCCTTACTTATTGTATTGTATATTGTGTGTATTGTTTACTGTACATTGTATATAATTATTGTGTTGTGTAAGTATGTGTACATTTGATATGTAAATTGTGTTGTGTAAGTATGTTGTTTACTGTAATTGGTATATGTCTCGTCACTGTCATGACTGCTATGTTGCTCGGAACTGCATACAAGAATTTCACCTACTGTTGCACTTGTGTACATGGTAGTGTGACAATAAAGTGATTTTATTTTATTTGATTTGACATGACGGACATGTCCGTAAACGATCTCTCTCTCGTTGCACCACCGTCCGCAATCGGCCTTTATCCCTCTCGGAGGATTAATTAGCCTGATAAGGGACCGGGTGTGTATAATCACGACCTGGCCCCGCCCTCCGTCCTGTCACATTCAGTAATAAGGATTTTAACCCTGTCTCTGGCACTCTGACTGAAAGGCTCTGTTTTTGGCTCTCTTTCCTTTAAGACCTCAATGTAAACGACCACTTATATTATTGGCCAATATTGTAATACCCCTCAAATACTGTCAAATATGTTTGAAACTCATTCAGAAGAGAGAATGAACTTGATCCACAACAACAAAAACTATATTTCTGTATTTGCTCATATTGCATATCCAACATGATTATAACAATATCAACAAAATCAGTGAAACACATTGCATATGAATGTATCAAACTGTTTACTTAAGCCCAGCAGCACCATAAATATCAAACAGTCATCATCAGATTAGACGTTCATGAATAAAACTGGTCACTTACGGTTTTGCGTTAAGGTCCAACGGTGTTTTTAACTGTCCTTAATCTGTACATAAGCAGCTCCATTCCACGCTGTAATAAGCCATGCAGACATACAGTATAATCAAAGTAAATCATGCCAGACATATACATTATAATCCTGCACTGGTGCAATCTGGAACTGTTATACTTCAGTTTCTTGATCTTTTCTAATGTTGGGATGCATCAACTGAGGCCAAATGAAAGGAGCTGGTCTTCAGAGCCACGACATCCATGTACAGTATGTTACACAAAGGACAGGACGTGGTTCTCTCAGCCAACAGCAGCAATGGAATGGAGCAGAGCAAGATATGTATTTAGAAGTTGAACTTGTTCCACTCTTAAAACACGCCGCACATTGCCAGGAATGCATCGAAACAATCAAAGACGTCATCCATCTAGTGCATGTTTACATAGACCAACAGTTAAAAATAGCACAAATGGGCACAAGAACGCATCCAGGACATCCTTTTAAAGGTTAGAACTTGACACAGCATCTTTTAAAAGTGGCGCAAGATGCATGATGATGGTCAAAGGCATCTGTGTAGTGCATGTTTCAAGAATTATTCAAAATAGTCCGTATGGGCAGAAAAAGGTATCCTTTGTAATTCCACTTAGGACCAAGAGGCCAAGGGTACAATGATGTAAAATTAGGCAATGATCTCTTTGCTGTGGAGGTGATCATGAATTAACCAGCCCCCAAGAGATGTGGGGAATCCAAAGAAGTTGATAACAAGCCGTTTTTGCAGCTTGGTTTCAATAAATGCTTTTATTTTTTATATATATTTTTTTTTTTTTCATTGTGGAGAGAGTTTGGAGATCTGAAACGTATGTTTTGATTACCTCTTTTATGCCAAATTATGAAGGAAAGAAATGTTATTCCTTATGACGTGACCCCTTTAAGGTTATGCTTTATTGAGTTCAAAAACTCAACAAAACTAATCTCCCTAACCTAAACCTTAAACCTAAACCTGAAAAATGGTGTCATAAAAAGCAAATGTAAGATGAAAAAACACAAATGCTAAAGCATAATTTTGTGGTGCTGAAACTTTCGGTTCACCGGTAGACTTGTGTGCTCTTCTGGACTTGTACCCAACACTGTAAACTACACTGTAAAACGTATGTGAAAGTATGTGAAACTACTTAAAAAGGTTTGGTAACAATATAGCACATAATCTTTTTAAGCCTTGTTTTCTTTTTATGAATACTTAATTAAATCATGTGAAGTGACCCACATTAATTAGTTTTTAAGCCACACAAATTTTCCCAAAATAATTAGGTTGTATTCTCTCTTTATTTTATTAGTTAAATTGGTGTCCGTAAATAAACCACAAAAATGCATGAATTTCCCAAAATAATTAGGTTGTCTTCTCTCTTAATTTTTTGAGTTGAATTGTCATCTGTAAATGAAATCACAACATAGCACACATTTTCTCAAATAATTTTTTATACAGTACAATGCTGAGCCATAATTTCACCTCGTGTTCTTATGTTATAAAATGTACTTGATATCAAATCACTTTGTACAGTGTAGTCTTTTGTATAGCAAGTGAAATGCTCTTTTGTTATTTGATTACTCTTAACTTTTAATCTGCCATTTTACTCATGATTTGTGTGGAAGAAAATACAAGTCGTTGTTGTTGTAGTGCCTCTAGTGTTTATTTCACAGGAGACTAATGCGATATGTACACGAGTCATATAAAATTATTTTGCAAAAATGTAGATATAGTTATATGTTTCGATGAGACCAGGTACAGTATTTTGTGGTTCTCTTGTTCTGAGATCCTGGAAAATAGCTGAGCCTTACACTTGAGGTTTTTTTTTTTTCTTTTCTTTGTTTACCTTTGCAGATTTCTCCTCCCATAAAGGCAGTTGGATTAGACCCTTTCAGAGACCCATTTGGAAATCCATTTGCATGAAAGCCAGCCACCTTGATGACTCCAAAGGGTCCAACTAAGGATTGAATAAAAGTCATTGAAATTATGCAAAAACACTTCCTTCCCCGGTGTTTGTTACAGCTTTATAATGTTTCTGTTGAGCTTCGGATGCATGGCCACAAGTCCCCAATACAGCTTTTAGCGGAGCGCCTTATTTAGTTTTCCCACTAAAGTGCATCCTGTTCAAGAGCAGGTCTCTTAGCTTTGATGTCACATCCATCCTGTAACAAGTCTGAGAACCAAATTAAGTCTGTGTAATTCTCCTACATAATCATAAACCAGGATCCATTTGGTGGTAGTGGACAGCCTGAAAAATAAACCAAAATCCAGTGTTGAGTATGACATTATCACTTACAATTGCACATATTATAGAAACAAATATGACTTGTGCAGTTTGTGTTCTAAATGATAGAATGGTTTTCTGTATTGAAAAAAGCACTCAAAAGCAATGTAACGTTTTGTCATACCTATACAAGTTTTCTGTACCAGTAGACAATGCAATTTTTTTCTTCTTGATGTATTATGTTTGATATTTGTATGTTTATGTTTAAAATTCCTTATGACATTAATCAAAGCTTTAGCACATGATTGACATTTTTACAACTTACACTTGGCATATAAACTTAATTAAATCCAGATATTTTTTTGCTTTGCATCTCTTGAATGTTTGTCACAGACTGCGTAGTATTATATGAAATGTCCAAACACAAGCTGACATGATGGAAAGTAGAGAGACAGTGTATATCATTTTTGTAGGAATGCTTTGATATGATAACTGTGCAATCTACACCTTATGATATGCTCTGTACTGATCACATACTGTACAGACCTGTTTATTAAAAGAGAGCCTGGTAGATTACACAATGGTGCTGGCTCTAATCAACCTGTATTTAAACTGAATCCCTTGCAAGTTCGCTTTGATTTTATTTTCTTTGATCTTAGTCAGTGATCCGTTATTTGTCAGGTGGCAAACATGTTTTATTCACAAATATATACACGATGTACTGTCATCAGGTTGAAAGTTCTTTGTTTTTATTTTAATTTTACAATGTATTGAAAGAGTAATCCATAATTTCTACCATTGGCATGTTGTCAATGGTACTACCACTATAAACAACTTCAAAAATAATATGTACCCATAACATTCATTGATGATTATGCCTGTATTTTGTACAGTTCAGTTCATACTGTTTAAAACATGTTGATGCTCATTGAACCCACCCATGGGTTTGAATATACTTTCCTTAAATGAGTTCACATTTACTATATAGTGTGCTGTTTATTAACACTATTAACTCTTTTTTGACTAGACTATATAGTAAATGTGAACTAATTTAAGCAAAGTGACATCAGTTCTGGGGGGTATGCACATCAACGGGTTAAGCAATTATGGATAGCATGTACATTGTTTTGGGAAAAACAAGATCATCCAGAATCATTCAGGTTTTACTTGATATAAGCATATTGATATGTCTACCAAGATCGATGACATTGTACTACACTGCTCTTTATTATATTTGTATTTGGTTGGTGGGGATGTAATCTTTTCCTCCAGACAAATTAAGTGTGTAAACATATGCCGTTGCAAGGCTTAAACAGTGTAAACCTTGTCCATGATCACTGATATCCATTTAACTCAGTGGATTCAAGATTTAGTAAACAAAACTAAATGTTTGTACTATATTGACTGTACAGGATGTTGAAGCCTTGTCAGAATGAACTATGTGATTGTATTTGTGTGTACATATATAAATATCTGCTCTGTTATGCACTATGCCATCTCTACCTTGGATGTTTTAAAACTAAGGTGTTTAAAAAATCTAATTGTTGCAATAAACTGGAATTTTAGTTTTGCGGAATAGATTCCAAATTGTTCTATTTATCTTTTACGAGGTTTGTATTCAAGTCTAGAAGACCAGTTAGGTCTACTTCACAATAAAGTGATGACTAGCTGAATGATTTGGTTGTCACATTCATTATATTTTCATTTTTAATGTTTGGTTGGGGCTTTAACGGTAAGGAATTGAATTGACATTTTTCTAAACACAGATAATATTGCAATTAAGGCCATAAGTTGTGTCTTCTTTAACCTTAATAAAAAAATACAGTAATTAACATCATATAACTCACAATTGTTAGTACTTTCCCATTATTGAATAGCACAACAGAAGCTTGCTTGATTATGTTCCAGTTATGTTCTAAGTTTTATTATCATAACGATCACTACTAGATTATGCAGGTATGCTAATATTGTGTAAAGCTCCAAATAAAAAGCAATGTACTGAATTAAAGAAATAGCTTGCTTCTGTGAGAATGGAATAGAATTCTAGCATACTGAACAGTATATACTACCTACATTTCACAAAAATAGTAAATTATAGGAATCATTATGCAGAATGTAACAATACCTGTTTAGAAAAGCAGTATGCAACATTGCTGTCACATGTTTAATTTAGCCCCTCACTGAATTAAATATTGAATGTTTAATTCAGCGAGTGGCGACTGGATATCATCTCAGAAATAAAATTGTATATTTAGCAATTTGTGTCTAACTGAGTGTAAACATGTCTTTATTGTGTGTAAAACCATGTTCTATAATATATACGGCACATTTTGGTAAATAGTAGGTTATCCTGGTATTATATAAATACGGTAAAATTGCATACTCATCACAGTATACAATACTATCAGCATGTTACTGCAGAAATAAAAAGAATAGTATGGTAGTATGCTATTCTACATACTACAGAAAAAGTAAGAGTAGTACAGTAGTGTGCTATATACTGTAGAAATAGTAAGAAAATTATGATAGTATTCTTTTCTACATATTGCAGAAGTATTAAGAGTGGTATGCTATGCTATTCTACATCAGAAATAGTAAGAGAAGTACAGTATAATGCTATTCTACATACTGCAGAAATAGCAGTAGTACAGTATAATGCTATTCTACATACTGCAGAAATAGCAGTAGTACAGTATAATGCTATTCTACATACTGCAGAAATAGCAGTAGTACAGTATAATGCTATTCTACATACTGCAGAAATAGCAGTAGTACAGTATAATGCTATTCTACATACTGCAGAAATAGCAGTAGTACAGTATAATGCTATTCTACATACTGCAGAAATAGTAAGAGTAATATGGTAGGGGAGTCACGTCGAGTTCTGCGCACTTTGCAGGTTTTAATACTTTTTATGTCATAAACCGGTGATATTCTATACACCCTATTCCATAACTGTTCTAGGAATACAATATGACCACATGTAACAACACCTGCACAGGATCGGTACATCCGACTATCACACCTGCGGGACAGGTACAGGATAGCAACAACAACTGCCCGAGTTACACCAGAAATGCACAATCCCTCCATCAGTGCTCAGACTGTTCGCAATAGGCTGAGAGATGCTGGACTGAGGACTTGTAGGCCTGTTGTAAGGCAGGTCCTTACCAGACATCACTGGCAACAACGTCACCTATGGGCACAAACCCACCTTCACTGGAACAGAGAGTACTGGCAAAAAGTGCGCTTCAATGACGAGTCATGGTTTTGTCTCACCAAGGGTGATGGTCGGACTCACGTTTATTGTCGAAGGAATGAGAGTTACAAGATCAAATTGAAGTTCACGGCTTTTTAACACTTCTGTGTACAAATTTTAAGGCTGTTTATTGGATAAATATGGGTAAACGTCATATTATGCAACTACGCATTAATTTACGGAGAGCTTACAACCTACTATTTAAGTTTTGCCTTAAGGTGGTGCAACCAAATTAAGCACTGACTTAGTTACAAACTAACTAGAAGTTACTAAGCACATAGTGTGAAGTTTATGTCCCAACTTACATGAGACCTTACACACAGCTGGTGCAACCCTACTCTGGTCTTTATTTCAGAAAATGTGATTCCCAGTGGCAGTGTGCACAGTCTTTCAAAATTACAAAGTGAAATGTTGGTTACAGTGTTTACTTTTTGTATTAACAATTTCTTTATTTGTGGAAAAAAATAAAATAAAAAATACTATAGGCCTAATAAGATAACAGAATCAAGAAATTTATATTTAAAGTATAAATCAGTTTTTTTACAAATGTATTTTTTTATCTAGTTCAAAATATTAAAATTGATTAATTTTCCAATAATTTTATTTCAAGCTATTTTAATTTAAATGCAGCAATGTTGTGCGCGTGTTATTAACTATCTTTTAATTAAATTGCATGATATATCAGCTTTATAGGCTTTCAGTGATGAAAAGTCATATTTTCAGTTTCAGTAATTTAGTTAAAAATGTGGCTACATTAAATATATTACTGCAATTTTGTTATGAAATTGAATTCCTTAAAAATAGGCTGCAATATTTTTTGTGTATTGATATTAATGTTTGATTGAAATATATGCTATACATGTGGTAATAAATACCATGTTTTATTTCTTGTGTGATGGCCAGCAATACGTTTTTCGGTCATTGAACATGTGTCCAGGAATTTTACAGGGCCGAGGTGGGCAAACCTTCAGAATGTTATGGTTCGGTTCCGGTTGGCAGCAAAGTGTCCATCAGTTGAATCCTACGGACACGATCAATTTGAAGAGCCCTTCGAAACAGCTATTTATGAGCCCTGGAGCAACCATTCAACATGGTGGCTTCGATCGACCTCCCTTCGAAGTGCCCTTGCTGCCATTGACTGCTGCCTGCTGCCTGCTGCCCTGTCGCGTGGCTTTAACGTCATCAGTCAAGAAGCCCAGGGGCGTTTTTTTTTTTATTTTTATAGATTTATATTTTGTTTTATTTCTTATATTTAATATTTGTATTTTAAAGATTTACATTTAGATATAACATTTCGATTTATATTTAGATTTAATATTTAGGATTTGTATTAATCATTTACATTTAGATTTACATGTAGTATTAAACATTTACATTTAAATGGAAGAGTTATATTTAACATTTGGATTTATATTTGATATTTATGATTTATATGATTTATATTTAACATTTCTATATAATATTTATATTTAAGATTTATATTTGAGCTTTACGTTTAGATTCAACATTTACATTTAACATTTACTTTTAGATTTACATTTAACATTTACATTTACATTTAGATTTAACATTTAAGATTTATATTTATATTTTACATTTACATTTAAATTGAAGAATTAGATTTAACATATAAATTTACATTTTATATTTATTTGTTGTATTTGTTGCACAACAAATGGATAAAAAAGAAATAGAGAAAAATATGAAATAATTATATACGTAAATCTGGCCGAATTGAGCAATTTAATTTCATAGCAATAAACATGGACAGTGACCTAATGTTCAGTCAGCGATTGTTGCTCCACATGTGTACCAGTGACAGCTGACTTTTTGAAACTACTGGGTAGTGTAGTTTGTCAGAGACAAGAATGAGGGAAATTAACTTCGGTAAAAACTACAAAGACCCACAATGCTTATCTCTCAATGAGTGGCGTGGGTATCACACCGGCCGGTGCGAAGTGAAGTTACTGCAGTGGAGCCATGCGACATTCACAGTGACAGTGATTTGAACGGAAGTAAGACCTGTTTCTTTTTTATTTTCATTACAAATGTACCGTTTTATAGCTTTTTAGTTCAGCTTCTTAATTCAGCAGACAATGGGAACCAATGTACAGTAGGATACAAACCAGATGGGTGCGTGCATACATTTTAAGTGTTTGTCGAGTTAATCATTCCAGTTTAACATGAGATTTATAATGAGACAAAGATGTCCATTGTACAGTTATAATTTAAACGAATGTTGATGTTCACGTTTCTCAGTGGTCAAAATACATCTTTCCACATTTTAGGACACATGAATAAGGCAATGCTGTCCTTCATGTTATCATTTCAAACAGCTTAGTTGTCAGCCACGCAAATAACCCCTCAACCAACACCCAGCTGATGAAATCAGTCAGTCAGTCCAATCAATCAGTCAGTCAGTCAGCTACAAGAACACATGACAAAGTTCAAATCTACATGCTTGTCATCATAGTTTGCATGGCTGGGTTTGTGAGAAGGCATGGTTGTAGTTATCACTAATGCAATTTTAATCCGTCACAACAAATGACAGTCTCCTGATATTTTAATTTTGTTTGACACGCCATCTTAAATTGTCTTGATTGTACCACAGTTCAGCAAGGAGGATGCGAAGATCAAGGATCAGTATTAAGCCTAATGTCAGGCCAGGGGGTCGAAGTGTGGCCCCTACAGAAGCGAGCACGGGTTCTCAAGAGCCAACAGCTGTTCACAACACCCAACAAGCACAAATAGGTGAAGAAATAGACAGACCATCAACTGCTCCAAAGTCTCGGCTGGAAGTGATAGAGCCTGCTGTGGCAACAGAAGATAGGAATGTTCCCAGCTCTCCGTCAGAGAAAGCATCAGTTAACACGTAAGCACACCTTGACAGCACCGTATTATACGAACAGGCATTTACACTAACTCTTCATAAACTCATTTAATTAATTGTCAAGTAAAAGATATAAAAGTACTTTCCTTGCACCTTGAAAGCATGAGACAGTTAATCAAATAAATAATCAAGATGAAAATGACAGCTGCTGCAGTTAGCTAATCATGAATCATGTCAATTACATCGTTCAATTTAGATCTATTCCTGTAGTGTCAATATTTTCTATTTGCATTTTTTTTGGTCCATTGTGTGCATGAATGCAATCATCAAATCTGTTTAAATTCATTTGAAAGCATTTGTTTTTATACAAGAAAGAAATTCAGGAACAATTCTCAGCTCATTTTGGATGTGTAGCCTACATAAACAATATGTTTTCTCACACCACATGACCTGAACAATATGTGTCTTTCCATAAAGATGACAAAATATCTGAGATATGATATCCGGTTTATGTTTTTTTTTTTTCATTATAGCAAAATGGCTGCCTGTTGGTTAAACGACATGACTTTGATATGGTGGACAAAAGGGTTTCAAATATAAATCATATTTTAAAACTCAATTGCTTCACTGCTTTTTTTTATTTTTTAAGAAATAATAAAAGATTAATCTGCACGACTCATGCCAACATTTATTTTTTTCATTATTATTATTTTTACTCTCTCTGGACGGTAATACCACATTACATTTTTGACTTTAAGCCCTGGAAAAAAAATTAACTAAAAATGATTTCAACTTTTTATTTGAAATGTAAAATATGCTCATCGTAGAAGAGGTGTATTTAAGTAACTGTATTGTGTGAATTACATTTGATTTAAAGTTTTTTTTTATTTTTATTTTTTTTATAATTCAATAAATCTGGGAGGGAAAAAAAAGTAATGTCATTGACCCATATACTTATAGTATTTTAGTGTCTATTAATTGACACATTACAAGACCAATTATTCAGCACAAATTTATATGATAATTTGTTTATTTTAAGTGCTGCAACTGTTCTGTTAAGCCCTTTTCACCATTTTTTTTATCTCTTTTATTCCTTCAATAGTTCATTTTAAATGGTCCTGCTGTGTGACAAATTAATAATAAAAAAAAATGATGTAGTTTTATAAATATTCCATCTATTCTCTCTTTTTAATATAAGTCCTGTTATAAAAGCTGCATTCACAATAATTATAAAATATATCTTAATTATAAAATGCTGTTTAAAAATGTTTTAGTTGGAGTTTAACAATTCACACCACTGGACAGATGAACAGGTGAATTTACCAAAGTATGTCAACTTCCGCTTAATTGCTGTTTCTTTGTTACTTCATGGTTTCGTCTCATAGACCATGAGTCATCTTCGTTTGTCTTATCATAGTCTTTTAGATTTATCTTGCGCTGTTGCATACTATTGCATTTTGTTGGTGCTGTCTGAGATTTCAGCTTGGTACACTTCTGTCCTTAGCTACCCATTGAATTAATAACATGTACACTTTCTAGTTAGCTGTTTTAATAAGAAACTAAGTGCAAAGGACAGAAATAAGTGAAATGTAGATGAGTTATTATTGCATTTCCTGAAACTTGGTCTGGTGTTTTTGTGAGTCTTATCCAATTAAAAGTAGCTTTACATGAAAAAGAAAATGTGAAAAAAATAAAGTTAACTAAGAATTTTGTGCCAGTGTTTTTAGAGCTGAGTAGACCGATTTTAATACTGTCATTTCATGTTTAATGTAACACAAGGCTAGTAAGGATGAGATGAAAAAGCATCTCAAATTAATTTGTTGTGCTTGTTTTGATCATTTAAAGTAGCGATGGAGTGCCCTCTAGTGTCAGCTTACCTGCAACTACAGCACTTCAGAGGAGGAGCAGGATCTCAGCCACACCAAACCTTGCCAGACCCAAAATCCATTCTGTTGTTCCTCTATCCACCGGAAAGACTGCTTCCCTTCCATCAGTGCCATCCAAGTCTCTCCCTGAGGCCTCCGTCCCAGTTTCTACCAGCAGAGATGATTCTCCAAACACTACATTCTCAGATCCAATCAATTCACAAACCACAGCAACAGCTCACTGCTCCCCATCTTCACCAAGTCTTCCATCCACTTCTGGTTTCCATGAGCCCTCTATCCGTACAAAATCAGTGCCAGAATCTCCATTTACACAGTCTCAACAAGAGACTCCCAAACAAATCAAAACCAAGAATTCTGTGCCCCAAGAAGGTGCCACTCCAGTCTTGCCATATGTGAAGCTGGCACGTTTTGATGGACCAGGCTCCCCCCTGAAGAACTCTGAAATGACCTCAGACAAGCAGCGGGTCTTGAAAGCCCTCAAACTGAAAGAACTCATGAAGCTGGAGAGGAGGAAAGAAAGAATGGTAATGTCAACAGTAAATTAAATGAAAAATAAACCTGTTTGTACTTAATAAATTACACTTATTTAAGCTTCTTGCTACAAATCAACTACAAATCAACATGTATTGTTACATTTTTGTTTTTACCAACTAAAAGGTCGGGAAAAAGAGGCAAAAGCATGAGCATAGCGATGAGGTGGATCTTACAAAAATGACCATAGCTGACTTCATTTATTACCTACCACAGTCAAACCCTTTGAGGTAAATCTAACCTGTTAACCAAGAGATCATGCATCAACACATGATATTTTTTCTCGGCAAGCCTCGATTTGGATAGCTGGAATATTATTGTACTGAAAATAAGTGAACTTTTTTTAAAGATTGGATCACAATATGTGTTTGTCTTTGCATCATAAATGCCTAAAATTGTATTGATTGTTTCTGTATATTAAATGGCAGGTCCTCCCTTTCCACGGAGGAGCTTCAAGAAAAGACAATTGTTCCACCCTCACCCAAGTAAGTGAAATGCTCTCTCTCTCTCTCTCTCTCTCTCTCTCTCTCTCTCTCTCTCTCTCTCTCTCTCTCTCTATACACACACACACACACACACACTCTCTCGCAGTAATGTGTAAAAGTCTTGGGCACATAAGATGTTTCATAAAAACATTTGTCGTAAGATGGTTATTAATATCTTCCACTTTAGTGTATCAGTAGGAAATATACATTTTAAACTCCTGAACATTACTTTTACAAATAGAATAGAACTGAAGAACAGCGAGCTCTGCAACAGATAGAATGGCCCTCACAGAGTCCCCCACTGAACATCGAGTCAGCCTGGGAGAAGAGACAGAAGTAATTGAGACATATCTAAATAGATAGAAGAACTGTTGTGAATTCTCCAAGAAGCTTGGAGCATCCTATTGGTCAACAACCAAGAAAATCTGTCCAGGTGTACCTAGGAGAATTGGTGCTGTTTTGAAAGTAAAGGTGGTCACACCAAAATTATTTAGCTTTTTTTAAGTTTTCTGGACTTTGTATGACATTAATTGATAAATGAAAACTATCCATTGCATTATTTTTGAAGACATCCTCACTATGCAACATTTTTCACAAGTGCCTAAAACTTTTGCACTGTACTGTGTATATATATTAGCTGTCTAATGTATTAGTTTCAGAATGACCTTGCAGTGTTTTTGACTTCTGATTTGGAGTTTTATTGCATTTATGCATGTCTTATTGAGCTATATTGTGTCTCAGGGTGCTGGAAAAGATGGCAGAAACCGATGAGGAAGATGATTATGCTGAAGAAGAGATGCTGGTTCCTAAAGTCAAAGTGGCAGAGGATGGCTCACTCATTCTAGATGACAACAGGTATAGTTTCACTGAAAAATGCCCTGAAGGAATCTATAAACTGTAGTTCCTAATAGGGAAAACTTGCACTAAAATGTTTACCTTTAAATGTTTGAGGGGAGCTCCATTTCTGAAAGTTGAATTGACATGACTTTTCTTTTACCCTTGCTTTCATGGCCGCCCGCCTCTGCCTCTAGATTCAATTAAATTACATTATGATGATGGAATGTAATATGTTTCAAATCTTAAATGCTTTGTGACAAACGTGTCATTTAGTGTCATTTCACATGTATTAATTTTTCATTGACACAAATGTTTCTCAAAGAGTAGCTAAGCACACTGTTGAATCTAATGGCAATTTTAACTTAAAGGAATGTTCTGGGTTCAATATAAGTTAAACTCAATCTGCAGCATTTGTTGCATTACTGATTACCACAAAATCAATTTGACTTGCCCTTTTTTCTTAAAAAAAATAAGAAATAATATGGGTTGCAGTGAGGCACTTAAAATGGAAGTGAATGGGGCCAATACGTGTGGCTATAATCTTGAAACAGTGAGTATTTTACCATTCAAGATGTAAACAATATGTGTGATAACATGATTTTAGTCTAATAAAATCGCTTACTAACTTTTTCTGTGTTAAGTTATAGCCAATGTTACAACTTCATTGCCATGATGATGTAATGTCAACAAACCATAAAACAGCTGTAGAAAAGACTTTTTAAACGACTTTACAGCTAAAAGTAATGCTTGTTTTAACAGGATCCCAGATGTGTATGACGTTCTTTCTCTGCAGAACACAAACAAAGATTTTTAGAAGGATATCTCATTTCTGTAGGTCCATACAATGGTGATCAGGCATTTGAAGCTCTAAAAGGAGATAGCAGAAACATAAACTATCAGACTCCATTGGTTAAATCAATGTCTTTTGAAGCGATCCAGTTGGTTTTGGGTGAAAACAAACCAAAATATACTTTAACTCCTTTTTCACAGTCAGCAGTCTTCTTGGCGATCATGATTTCAAGCTCGATTACTCTTCCTATAGTGCCATCTAGTGCTCTGCACATGTGTCAAGCACTAGGAAGTGTAAACAAGCTTGAAATCACATTTGTGCATAGAGACTGCAATGGGAAGATGTACAGTAATAAAATAATAATATTTTGGTCTGTTCTCACCCAAAACCAGCTGGATCGCTTCAGAAGATATGGATTTAACCAGTGGGTCATATGAATTACTTATATGCTGACTTCATGTCATTTTTGGAGCTTCACCATTCACTTGCATTGTATAAACATACAAAGCTGAGATATTCTTCTAAAAATCATAGTTTGTGTTCTGCAGAAGAAAGAAACAAACACAAACACATCCAGCATGATATTAGGGTGAATAAATGTTGAGAGAATTAAACCTTTTGGATGAAATATTCCTTTAATCTTGTATAATGCATATTTGTTGATAAAAAAAATATTGATTCCTTTGTTCTACTCAGTTTGACAGTGCGTGTTCAGAGAACATCTGATACAGTTGTAGAGAATGCAAAACCACTATTTGAGCAAGGCAATTCTACAACATACTCAAGTTTCAGAAAAAAATGCTGTGTGAAGAACTGGTCTGTCAGAGGTATGTAAACAAACGTTGCATCTGTCAGTATATGATTATTGAGGAACATTTTTCCTCAATCATATAACATTTCAATAAAAAATGTTATACTCTCTCATGTAAAGCATGAAATTAGAAAGATTAAATGACCAACAATGTTTTGTGATTCATTCATTCGATTTTATGTAAAGAAACGCATTAAGATCATCCTCATGGTGTGTGTTTGTGTGCGTTTCAGAGACAGATATGTTCTATCTTGCCATCAGTATGGTGGGAACAGACTTCTCCTTGATTGCTCAGCTATTGCCTCACCGTAGCAGAGCAGAAATAAAGGTACTTGAGTTTTAGGTAAAGGATATAAATTAAACAGTTGACCCTTTGCTAACTTTTTTACCGTTGCTCACTCTGATTTAACTTTCCATAAGAATTAATGCGAGATTGCCATGAACGGAGCTTTTTCGGAGTTGATTCTCTTAAACGGAGTTGATCATACTGATACGTTGGTTGGAATGAAGTTACATTTTTAAGCATACAGTGAGGAAAATAAGTATTTGAACACCCTGCTATTTTGCAAGTTCTCCCACTTAGAAATCATGGAGGGGTCTGAAATTGTCATCGTAGGTGCATGTCCACTGTGAGAAACATAATCTAAAAAAAAAAATCCAGAAATCACAATGTATGATTTTTTAACTATTTATTTGTATGATACAGCTGCAAATAAGTATTTGAACACCTGAGAAAATCAGTGTTAATATTTGGTACAGTAGCCTTTGTTTGCAATTACAGAGGTCAAACGTTTCCTGTAGTTTTTCACCAGGTTTGCACACACTGCAGGAGGGATTTTGGCCCACTCCTCCACACAGATCTTCTCTAGATCAGTCAGGTTTCTGGGCTGTCGCTGAGAAACACGGAGTTTGAGCTCCCTCCAAAGATTCTCTATTGGGTTTAGGTCTGGAGACTGGCTAGGCCACGCCAGAACCTTGATATGCTTCTTACAGAGCCACTCCTTGGTTATCCTGGCTGTGTGCTTCGGGTCATTGTCATGTTGGAAGACCCAGCCTCGACCCATCTTCAATGCTCTAACTGAGGGAAGGAGGTTGTTCCCCAAAATCTCGCAATACATGGCCCCGGTCATCCTCTCCTTAATACAATGCAGTCAGCCCTGTCCCATGTGCAGAAAAACACCCCCAAAGCATGATGCTACCACCCCCATGCTTCACAGTAGGGATGGTGTTCTTGGGATGGTACTCATCATTCTTCTTCCTCCAAACACGGTTAGTGGAATTATGACCAAAATGTTATATTTTGGTCTCATCTGACCACATGACTTTCTCCCATGACTCCTCTGGATCATCCAAATGGTCATTGGCAAACTTAAGACGGGCCTTGACATGTGCTGGTTTAAGCAGGGGTACCTTCCGTGCCATGCATGATTTCAAACCATGACGTCTTAGTGTATTACCAACAGTAAACTTGGAAACGGTGGTCCCAGCTCTTTTCAGGTCATTGACCAGCTCCTCCTGTGTAGTTCTGGGCTGATTTCTCACATTTCTTAGGATCATTGAGACCCCACGAGGTGAGATCTTGCATGGAGCCCCAGTCCGAGGGAGAATGACAGTCATGTTTAGCTTCTTCCATTTTCTAATGATTGCTCCAACAGTGGACCTTTTTTCACCAAGCTGCTTGGCAATTTCCTCGTAGCCCTTTCCAGCCTTCTGGAGGTATACAATTTTGTCTCTAGTGTCTTTGGACAGCTCTTTGGTCTTGGCCATGTTAGTAGTTGGATTCTTACTGATTGTATGGGGTGGACAGGTGTCTTTATGCAGCTAACAACCTCAAACAGGTGCATCTAATTTAGGATAATAAATGGAGTGGAGGTGGACATTTTAAAGGCAGACTAACAGGTCTTTGAGGGTCAGAATTCTAGCTGATAGACAGGTGTTCAAATACTTATTTGCAGCTGTATCATACAAATAAATAGTTAAAAAATCATACATTGTGGAGTTTTCTTTTTAGATTATGTCTCTCACAGTGGACATGCACCTACGATGACAATTTCAGACCCCTCCATGATTTCCAAGTGGGAGAACTTGCAAAATAGCAGGGTGTTCAAATACTTATTTTCCTCACTGTATTTGTCTGACATTTGACTGACATTTTTTCAGTCATTTGACTAACTGTGAAGACACTGAATCATAATCGAGGGAAACGATTAGGCTATCACAGTCACTTGAAAAGAGAAAAGCATAATTTAATGGTAATTAAACACCTGATAACATTAGTTTAAGTGAACAGATCTGCTCATAACATTTCATAACCCATTCACTATGATGGTGTGAACTCCTTATTTACTATCACCTTTGCTAAGACCTGAATCAATACATAAATAAATTAACATTAAGTTATTACCTTTAGGTAGGGCTGGGATTTGTTTTATTTTTATTATTATTAATTAGAATTTACATAAAGACTTTTTTTTTTAAATCGAGGAATCAATGTTTTGCATCATTTTATATTGCAGCACTGCTCAGCACTCTATCCACTGGTGATCGAGTCCAGGGCAAGTGGTCATAGAGAGCTCCGCATGCCCTGGACGTTATTAGCAGAGGTTTATGATTATACATACAAATTGTTTCATTGAGTTCTTTCTAGGTAAACTTGATCATTTCTAGATGTTTATTTCTAGATAGACTTGGTTTAGATAAAAAAAAATAATAAGTATTTTTCAATGTTCTAATTTTGTACTATGATTTCTCAACATTTACACTATGTTGACAATTTCCTGGGTGGTGCAGTTTTGTTTTTTTGTGAAATGAAAACCTATAATGGAAATAATTTGTATTTCTCTAACAGGTTGCCTTGCATTCTAATAAAGATACTTGCTATTTGAATCATGTTGGAGTTAAAATAGAATCGTGGATTGTCCTTAAAGATTTTGTTTTGCCATATCGCCAGCCCTACTCTCTAGGTACCTCGTGTTAGTACTGCAGATGTCCCAGCCAGTTATTTTTTACCCTTTTTACATAATTTCTATAAAATTCCACTTAAAACTGCTCAAACACATGTTGCTCATTGGGAAATGGTGGTCAGAACAATGGTGGACGGCAACAGTTGCTAAGATAAAATGGGTCAAATGCTTTTAATGTGGGGCTTAGCGAAGGGTCAATTTATAGCATGGAAAAATATTCCCTCTTAGTATAACGTCTGTATCTCATATTCAGGGTTATGTCAATAAATATACATTCGATTTTGGAAATGTTGAGAATTTATTTGTGTGCATGTTATTTTTTTTCCCTTTTTGGGCAGAGAAAATTTAGGAGGGAGGATAAAACTAATTCATGGCGAGTGGATCAAGCATTCAGTGAGTCATTTGTACTTTATAGTCACATGCATCCAGGAATCATGTCAGAAATGAAACTTTATTTTTAAAAAAAAAATTTATTATATGTATCTGAACAGTCCTTGCTCTGACATTAAAATTATTTAGGAAAAAAGCGACCCTATGACCAGGAGTTTTTCAGTTTCCTGCTGAAGAGGGTTTTGGCCAAGGACAAAGAAAGAGGCCAATCTATAAAACTGGTCATAAAAAAGGAAAAGAAAGGAAAAGGTAATGCAGCTCCCAAAATTTGTTTATCTTTGTGTTGCAATGGCCTTTTTTTCTTTTCTCACCACACTGTTATGGTATTGGTATTAAATTGTTCACTTTACACTCACCCAGGAAGAAACAAAGACAAAGATCTTGAGGATGAAGACATAATTGATGATAATAATGGTGACGATGATTTGTACTTTGAGGAAAGTGGTTCTCTTGATTTAGAAAAGGAGAATGAGGACAGCAGTAATGTGAAGGTAGCTGATGCACCATTAAAAACCAGCAAAAAGCGAAAACGCACAAGAGAGCCAGAAGTGTCATTGTGCGGAAAAACACGCAAGCCAAGGAAGAATAACAAGAAATCCAAAAAAGGTGATCTGATTTTCACAATTGTTTTTTAATCATAAAAGATATACATTATATGTAAGGGTTTCCAAAACTGGGGGATGCTAATTATCTCTGGGGGGGGGGGGGCGCCTGGCTATTTGTTGACAATTAATGTAATGCACCGAGGCATCCAGTTCCTGTTAAAGGAAAGAAAACAAGATAATATGCAAGTATTGGGTACAGTAACATTTGTGAATATAATTTAGGAATATAATAAGGCTTTCCTGTCAACATCAGTGGTAGATTAGTCTCACTCGCCCTTTCTACTCTTGTCTTCACAACAATACAATGCTTTATGAACTTACTACATATAGGGGTGGATCAAAATATAGATTTTCTGATGCATTGCAATCTTCATTTGAACAATCTCTATATCGATTCTTAAATCCCAAGATCAATCTTTTACTCTTTCACTTACCAGTGATCGTAGAGTACTTAGCAGCGCATTTTAAGAGTAAAAGTTGTTCAAATGGACATTATAATTGAAATATACCCATATGAATCGAAATCCGAATCAGGAAATCTGTATCAATACCCAGCTCTAATTACATATGCTGTTGGCCTGCAGAACAGTCTTCCAATGGCCTACACATTAACATTTGTACATATAACGTGCATGTGTTTTATACAACATTTTACTATTACCTTATGTGTATCACATTTAAAATAGGGGTTTCTTGTGAACAGATTGTAAACTGATATTTTAGATTGTACATGGTTATAATTCACATTTTTCCATACAGTGGACCGTCATTTGTAGTGAAGTATGGTATTTCGAGGTCTTTTCAAAACACCCTTTCAGCCACAAAGTTTCTGAAAATAATGACTTCCTATAGAAATAAGCAAATAGACTATTAAATGTAATGTTTATCATTTTAGGCGAATGCTTGGTTGAAGAAAGTGAGCTTTTAAATGTGGGGGATGATATATTGGAGGGAGACTCTGTGAATGCTGAGAATAAAGATACACCGTGTACGTCCATACCAGCAAAGAAACGCAAACGTTCAAAAAAGGGTGACAAGAAGAGGCAAGAAGAGGAGCCACAAGACAAATGCAAGACAAAGAAGAAAAAGGCACTTAAAGGTTTCTTTGTAGACACTTTGATTAATAATACTTTGCACCTGGTAAAATACTCTAAAATCTCCCAAGCTTTACCAATAGAAGTTAATTTTACATGTAGATATAGGATTACTACCTTTTGTTAGAAGCAATATTGTAGTAATGCGTCTCATACAAATAACTGTTTCAACCAAGTGTAACAACCATATTAGAAAATGTTTGATCATCTTTCACGTTTGTTGTTGTAAAAAAAAAAAGTTTGGATTAGTTGGTAATTATTCATTTTATTCACAATTCCTAAATGGGCTTTGCATATTTTACAGTTCCTACTGATGTTGATAGAGAACCTACTCAAGATGATGGAGAAGGTGATGAGATCAGTGAGGAGCACACATCTGATGTCTCAATCAAGAAGCGCAAACGCTGCAAAAAGTTGAAGGAAAAACATGAACCCACAAAAGGAAAACTAAAAACTAAAAAGACCAAAATGTCTAATGAAGGTTGGGGATTTTTCTCTGTGTATCTTGATGTTCAAACAGAAAGTTCACATTTCTAAGTCAAGTACCTGTTTTGCAAAGTTCATTCGATTTTTATGTTATCCACAGACAGTGTTGAAGTTGAGTTGGTTGCTAAAAGTAGTGAAGTCTCAACAGCGTGTCCCGGTGGTGAAGAGGATCAGGGGTATGCAAAATTGTCTTCCCAAGATCAGAGTACCAGATTTTCTTTAAAGTCTCTCTCCCAGTTCTCTAATTACAAATCTTCTTCAATTGCCTTTTCAGGGAGAAGCTCATTCAAAAGACAGCAGCTCAGGTGGAGATCCCACACAACTCTTCAAAAATTTTGAAGAAGCCCAATTTGGCCACAAGAAAATCCAAAAAGTGCTCTGAGGCAACAATGGAGGTTGAAGACACGACACAAGAGACTCAAGATGAAAACTGCAAAGAGGCTGAGATTGAGGTATAGTATATCTATTATATTATATAAATATGGTACATGTATAACTCAATGAAACTGACATCAAGTAGGGATTTAATTAATTAATTTAAAAAGTCATCACTGGAATATAGGGCTTGGCATCTATATACATCTATACAATCACTGAGAACTTTATTAGGAACACTATGATCCTAATAAAACATCAGACGTAGTCTTCTGCTTTCATAGCCAATAGTACAGATCAGTTATCTGAGGTACCGTAACCTTTCTGTCAGCTAGAACCACTCTGGCCATTCTCCTTTGACCTCTCTCATCAACAAGGCATTTCTGACCGCAGAACTGCTGTTTACTTTTTTTTGTTTTTGGCACAATTCTGAGTAAACTCTAAAGACTGGTGTGTGTGAAAATCCCAGGAGATCCGCAGTTACAGAAATACTCAAACCACCCTATCTAGCACCAGCAATCATGCCACGGTCAAAATCACTGAGATCACACAAAAAATCTCAGCAAAAAAGAAACTTCCTCTCACTTTCAACTGCTTTTATTTTCAGCAAATTTAACATTTAACTTACTAGCCTACCTTCTGTAAGCTGTTAGCTGTTAGATATTCAGTTTATGTATTTGCTTTGAAAAGGGTTGAAAGTATGATATTTTGTTTTGGGTCTCTTCAGAGGAACTCATTTTATGTATGTTTAATGCAAAAGGTAAAGTACAGTAAAACATCTAGCTATAAATAATAAGGGCATGTTTTCCAACGTTTTTTCACTTCATGGAAACAAGGGATAATTATATTTATTTATTTCACCTCAATGTAACAATATAATCAATATAACCTGCATACTGTATATTTTAACAATAACATTTTAACATATGGTAATAGCACTGACTTCCATGAATATTTTTTAGCAATGATTTTTGAATTGATTCGTTCAAGTGGGCAATTTAAACAGATTCACAGAAATTATTTTAACTCACCAACTGTAGTGAGATTTTATTTGCTACTGTAGTTTATATTGTCTATTAAATCTCTCATACTCATGACTTCCCACACAAGGATCATCAAACTACTGTAGTAACACTCTTTAGTAAACTTAATGAATAAAATAATAGATTTTTGCAGTGTTCCATAATTTTATATTTTCAGCAAAATCTTCACAAATATATTGTGCATAATATTCAGAAAATGACATGGCCCTACTGGAATCACAATTAATAAGAATAATCCTTAAACTTTATTCTTTATTTTAATTCTTATAGTACAGAATCGGCAGTCTTGCTGATAAACCGCTCCACAAACAGGCAGTTGTTGTTCTTGAAAGAACACCTCCAAGGTAAGATGGTCCATTCTTTCATTACATTATTGCTACTATTACACAGCGATCACAACAATTAATGCTTAGTGCAAATTGTTATTTTTTTGTTAAACTTACAGGCTAAAAAATGCAGAAAGCTCATCCCAAGGAAAAGACCAGCCACATTCCCCACAGAATCTGCAAGCTTCTCCTGAACGGCAGAAGAGAGCAGAAAAGGTCAAACGTAATCTGAATGCTTCAGAAAGTAAGATCAAGGAGAAAGGAAAAATGGACGAGCATCAGGATGGGTCGGGGTCAGATACATCACCAGAAGAAATGAGTAACACTGCCATGCATTATCAGGTGGCCATCCAAAAATGTGAAGAGATGGAGGCAGATCACAGTACAAAAGAGGTAAAACAAATTGGAGACTGCTCTTACTGCACACATTGCGTTCATATGCAGTTTAGTCAGATATCATCGTGTGAGTTATTGAATACATCTTTAGAGCACGCTAATTTGTCTTGCGCCACTTTTCACCCGTTCTGTTGTGACGACGAACTCGCTGTACTGCACACAACAACAAACCCAGTGCAAGAGATTTGTGAACAAATGACTCTTTTGAACCAGGTCTTTGTCCAGAATCACCCAAAAAGAACTGAGGGTTTGAACCACTGATATATAATATGACGTCATGAGCAATCCAGTTCTATATCAGTGAAGCCACTGCGCTGCCATATTGCTATGCCCAAACATTTCAATGTCCCTACTGACTAAAAGGATATCATGTCATTTCTGCGAGTAAACATTACGTCCTTTTTCTACTTTCTTGAAATCCCGAGCAAGTTACGTATATCTACTGTATATCAAAAAGTATCCACCTCTAACAAAGTTCATCAACGAACAGATCAGCTGAATGTAAACAAGTTCACTGAAACTGAGGTAAGATACAAGCAGATATGTTCAGACTTATTCCTTTGGTGATCGTTGTGCTGCACTGATAGACTAATCACTGGATCAGGTGAATGCTCTGACATCACAATCTGCGTATATCTTTCTCGTAATGAATATTATCAATAACGAGTAAACATGATTGTCACTAGAGGTCGAAATGCAACTGTTATATATATATATATATATATATATATATATATATATATGAGATCAAGCTTTTGACACTTCGGACGATTGAGGGACATGTTCACAACTATTACAAAAGGTGCAAACATTAATTGATTCTCAAGACAACACAGTGCTATATGCATACTATACTAAATATCTGTAATGTAGATTCTGAAGAGCAGTACTAAATAACAAACTTGTACCTCTTATATTTGTATATTTGAAAGGGGTGTGAAGATTTGTGAGACAAAATGGAATGCAAACATTTCTTATCTATATTTACTTTATATTAAACCTCAGATTGATGGGTTATTATCCATCTTCTGCTTTCTATCTAGTTTCTGAACAGCAATCTAAATCGAGCAAATCTGTTATTTGGCGACTGAAAACAGCAATTTGTCTCCTTAATGTTTCAGTTTAGGAGCCAATGGCTCATAAGTCATTTTATTTAGTGTTGAGCACTGGATCTTTGATTATAAACGGAAATCGAAGATGTTTTGTTATATTGTGATGTGTAATATTATTCTACCATTTTTTTTAAAGCTACCTTTATGTTCATAGTTTGAACCGAAATGGACCAATAGAAATATTAAGTTAAAAAAATGTAAGTCTGTTGAAATCACTAATGACCATTTTTTATTTTTTTTATTAGGGTGTTAATCTGTGTGATTTGGAGTTTTTGCCTTCATCTGAAGTACATGGTAGGTTAACTTTAATATTAATGTTTGTGTGGATATCTCATTAATAATATAATTCATAAATGTGTTTTGTTTTTTTACACTTGACTGCATAATTAAAAATTAAGCATTGGTCTATTGAGGTTTATAATATAGTCAAAGAACCAATTTTCTGATCACTGATTTCACGATTCGATTCATAAACTCTCGATTAGATTTTTATGGGTATATTTCCGTTATGTCCATTTTGCTTACATATAAGGATATTAAGAGACATTATTCATTGATCATCTTTGGACACCCATTACATTGAACGAGTCAAACCAAACTGTTGGACACATTATAAGTATGCTGAACTTCACTATATTAATTTTTTTTGTTGCAAAGTGAATTTTGGTCTCAAATGTGAGTGATTTACTTGCGTTGTAAAGAGTTGCATATAGTAAAAGATCGATCTTGAGATTTAAGAACCAATATCGAGATGATGATCACGATGCCTTTGGAAATCAATCATTATTAATCAAGTAGTCCTAACTACTAGTGCACAACAAGACTGCCTTTTACTCAATATTAGGTTGGCTATTCTTCCCACCAACAAAAAACCTATTAGACAAATTAGACATTTTTGGTGACATGAAGAATTTTTCACCCATTTTCCATGCTGCTTATTAATGCAAGTGGATGATATTATCAAGAGTCTGTTTCTGAACTCCTTGTCTAATCACAAACACGGAATGTCAGACTGCTTATGTTTTTGATGTTGGGGTCACCTCAAGGTCGGACACTCCTGAAAAAGCTGGTTGTGTTGGTGTCTCATGAAGAAGTGGAACACTACCTCAGGGTCCAATCTCAGCCTGATGCAACATCCGCTAAAGTTGACTCTGTCAGTATAAGTAGAGATCATTACGGGAGTGTACAATTAAAATAGTAAGGAAGCTCAGTATTTGGCAATAAATGTTCATTTGATTTCCAGGTGGAAGAACAAGCAGATGGTCCTGAGGAGAAGGGCTCTTCCAGTGTTACTCTAAAGGAGAGGGACTCTCAAGATCGAAAGGAGAAGGATTCTGACAGTGCCTCAGTTCAAGATCCAGAGGAGAAAGATTCTGACAGTGCCTCAGTTCAAGATCCAGAGGAGAAGGATTCTGAATGTGCCTCAGTTCAAGATCCAGAGGAGAAGGATTCTGACAGTGCCTCAGTTCAAGATCCAGAGGAGAAGGATTCTGAATGTGCCTCAGTTCAAGATCCAGAGGAGAAGGATTCTGACAGTGCCTCAGTTCAAGATCCAGAGAAGGATTCTGAATGTGCCTCAGTTCAAGATCCAGAGGAGAAGGATTCTGAATGTGCCTCAGTTCAAGATCCAGAGGAGAAGGATTCTGACAGTGCCTCAGTTCAAGATCCAGAGGAGAAGGATTCTGAATGTGCCTCAGTTCAAGATCCAGAGGAGAAGGATTCTGAATGTGCCTCAGTTCAAGATCCAGAGGAGAAGGATTCTGACAGTGCCTCAGTTCAAGATCCAGAGGAGAAGGATTCTGACAGTGCCTCAGTTCAAGATCCAGAGGAGAAGGATTCTGACAGTGCCTCAGTTCAAGAGCCAGAGGAGAAGGATTCTGAATGTGCCTCAGTTCAAGATCCAGAGGAGAAGGATTCTGACAGTGCCTCAGTTCAAGATCCAGAGGAGAAGGATTCTGACAGTGCCTCAGTTCAAGATCCAGAGGAGAAGGATTCTGAATGTGCCTCAGTTCAAGATCCAGAGGAGAAGGATTCTGACAGTGCCTCAGTTCAAGATCCAGAGGAGAAGGATTCTGAATGTGCCTCAGTTCAAGATCCAGAGGAGAAGGATTCTGACAGTGCCTCAGTTCAAGATCCAGAGAAGGATTCTGAATGTGCCTCAGTTCAAGATCCAGAGGAGAAGGATTCTGAATGTGCCTCAGTTCAAGATCCAGAGGAGAAGGATTCTGACAGTGCCTCAGTTCAAGATCCAGAGGAGAAGGATTCTGAATGTGCCTCAGTTCAAGATCCAGAGGAGAAGGATTCTGAATGTGCCTCAGTTCAAGATCCAGAGGAGAAGGATTCTGACAGTGCCTCAGTTCAAGATCCAGAGGAGAAGGATTCTGACAGTGCCTCAGTTCAAGATCCAGAGGAGAAGGATTCTGACAGTGCCTCAGTTCAAGAGCCAGAGGAGAAGGATTCTGAATGTGCCTCAGTTCAAGATCCAGAGGAGAAGGATTCTGACAGTGCCTCAGTTCAAGATCCAGAGGAGAAGGATTCTGAATGTGCCTCAGTTCAAGATCCAGAGGAGAAGGATTCTGACAGTGCCTCAGTTCAAGATCCAGAGGAGAAGGATTCTGACAGTGCCTCAGTTTCTGACCAACAGTGTAATGCCCAAAATAAGAGTAAGTTCTCTCAATCTGAGCCTGGCAGGACAGACTGTCCACAAAATTCTGCACATACAGATAACAGAGTCTATATCTAAACCTCACTTTCTCTAAAGCACTTAAAGGGTTAGTTCACCCAAAAATGCCAATTTTGTCATCATTTGCTCACCCTCATGTTCCAAACCTGTATGACATTCAAAAGGTGATGTTATGCAGAATGTTACCCTCAGTCACCATTAGGGTTGGGCAAATAAATAGTGAATATGAATATTGCTGATGATTTAAAATTATGCAATATTGCAATTTGATTTTAATGTGCTTATTATTTGGCCTTTAAGTTTCATAAAGAGCATCAGTAGACTCATTTAAAAGTCCTTCAAGGCTGCACAATTTATTGGAATGGCAATATGGGCTCTTAGGCTCATCATTTTAGTGCTATTAGAGCAGTTCACATGCAGACTGTGAAGTACTCTTGAGACTCTATAGGACACTTTTTCGATAAAAATGGACTATGGGAGTGCAGTGTATGGATCTGCCAGGAAGTCATATATTAAAATGTTGGACACAGTACATCATAAGGGAATGAGACTTGCTCTAGGAGCATTTAGGACCTCTCCAATCCAAAGCTTTTATACGTTGTTTATTTTGAACACTATTGTCTTTGCCATGAATATAGCCATTGCTGCTGGTATGGCATCAAAAATATAAATAAATGAAGAGCAGTTCACATTGTGAAAGCAAAGTACTACAGGTTCAAGCACTTCCAAACATTAGAAATTAATCACTGAAATAATCATGACTTATCTGTCAATTATACACTGATCAGCCACAACATTAAAACCACCTGCCTAATATTGTGTAGCTCTCCCTCGTACTTTCAGACAGCACCAACCAGCATCTCAGAATAGCGTTCTGAGATGCAATTCTTTTCACCACAATTGTACAGAGAGGTTATTACTCAAGTACGAAACCTGGGTGTCCAGTTTGACAGTCAGCTGAAATTTTACAAACATATTAATGCTGTCGTAGGTTCCAGTTTCTTTCAGCTACGTCTACTCCGTAAAGTTAAACCTTTTTTGTCTGAGAAAACATTGGAGATAGCAGTTCATGCGTTCATCATGTCTCGTCTGGACCACTGTAATTCTCTCTATTGTGGAATTTCCAAATCACTCATTGCTCGACTTCAATTAGTTCAGAATGCAGCAGCAAAATTTCTAAAAGGAGGTCGGAAGTTTGATCATGTTACCCCCATTTTAAAATCACTTCACTGTCTGCCGGTTCAAGCTAGAATTGATTATAAATGTTATTGTTTACAAATCACTACACAACCAAGCTCCCAGTTACTTGTTTGATTTATTACATCCTTACCATCCACCTAGAAGTCTGACATCCTGTGATCAGTATCTCCTCGATGTCCCACGCTCGAGGCTAAAGTGTAGAGGAGGGAGAGCCTTTTCTGTTGTGGGTCCTATTTTATGGAATAGTTTGCCACCTTCATTATCTGTTTTTAAATATTCTCTTAAAACTCCTCTCTTTTCACTGGCTTTTAATAGTATGTAATGTCCTTTAAATTGTTGTGTGTTTATATAATTTTGTATTGTACAGCACTTTGGTCAGCCAAAGTGTTTTTAAATGTGCTATATAAATAAAAAACTCCTTGAACTGGCTATTCTCTGTTGACCTCTCCCATCAACAAGGCATTTCCATCCACAGAGCTGCCCCTCACTGGATATTTTTTTATTTTTGGCACCATTTGTTGAGTTAATTATAGAGACTGTTGTGCGTGAAAATCCCAGGAGATCAGTAGTTAAAGAAATTCTCAAACCAGCCTATCTGGCACCAACAATCATGCATGCGATTTATATAATCGGCCAATTGTGTGGCAGCAGTGCAGTGCATAAAATCATGCAGATATGGGTCAGGAGCTTCATTTAATGTTCACATCAACAATCAAAATGGGGGAGAAAATTTGATCTCAGCAATTAGGGCCGTGGCATGATTGTTGGTGAAAAATATTGGGATATACATTTTTAACACCTAGCCCAGCCCTAGTTACCATTCACTTTTTTGAATCTTTTTTTCCACACAGTCATGGTAACTGATGCTAACATTCTGCCTAACATCTCCTTTTATGTTTCACAGAAGAAAGTATGTCATAACAGTTTTGGAACATCATGTGTGAAAATTACATAAATGATGAAAAGTTTTAGATAGACCGTAATCAAACGGGATGGTCCTAATAATTTTTGTTGGATTTATGTGGAGATTCTCTTCTGAAAATCTAGTCTAAACATTAAAACAAACAAAAAATTGGCTAAGATTATCCAGTTGCTTTGCACCACAACATCGTTATTAGTGTTGTTTATTTAATCTATGTATTATTTTGCTTAATCCAGATCCCCCGTCTTCCAAATATGACTCCAGTCAGCAGCAGTGTAGCAGTTCTGTGGAAGACAAAGTGAAGACTGCCCCAAATGAAGACCTGGTGGAACAGCACAGGGAAAGTCCTGAGGAAAAATATAGTATTACTCAAGAAGTGAACCGCTTTCAGGATGTGAAGGTGAGGGAATCTGTCTGGCTAAAGTGAACAGTGAATTGTTCAGTGTGTAATCTGATGATATGATGGCATATACAATATTTGCCTTTCAGTGAATTGTTTCTCTTTAATGGCTTTCCCAGGATAATACCTCAACAGATCTTTTCCCCTCCTTTCCATCAGATGGTAAGATTTCTTGGCGGATGTCACTTCTGTTTGTTGTTTCACTGTATAATTTGAACAAACTTTTATTTAATTTACTTGTTTGGCCCTATAACTCTTCTCTAAAGAAGAAACTTCTCCATGGGTAAGCAAGAAATTCCAGGAGATTTTATCTTTCCTTGACGAGCCGCAAGTTCCCCCCACCACACCATCAGACAAAGGTGCAACATAAAAAGGCTTGTTTTATGTCATGTTAGACATCAAAAATACATCATTAAGTGCTTATGTTGTCTAGCTGCAGTTAAAAAACAAATGACTTTTACAGATGCTAATGAAAAAGAAACAAAGCCTGGAAGTTTTCTGACCTCTGAGAATAAAGATCAAATAACTGATCAAGAGGAATCTAAATCAGAACGTAATGAGTCTGAGCTAGAGGAAACCTTGACTGAGGAACCTCAGAAAGAGTTGAAGAGGACTATTCCTACCAGGTGTGTTCTGGTAAATGAATAAAGATCCATAACCGAGAAAGGCTTGGGCTAGAATATCTTTGTTGTGTCTTATCTGTGCAGCTGTTCTGAGCAATCTGCTGATGATGCCTCAGTTACTACTCAACAGTATATTGCCCCAGAAAGGCGGAGTTGGTTTTCTAAGCCCAAACCCAACCTGAGACGGGCATCCAAGGTTATGATCAACCCTCAGCAGGCCATAAAACCTAATAAAGGTGGGATTCTGATTGTAATGTTGCCCAGTAAAGCATTCTAGTACTGCCATTAATTAAGATCTTTGTTTAGGTTCTACGAGTGAGACTGGATGTCAGAACCCTGCTAAAGCCCAGCACTGTGACTTGGATCTCAACATAAAGACCGTCTCCAGAGAAGATGAGCTTGTGTCGTCTGATGTGAACTTGCAGGAGCACGATGAGCATCTCCTTTCTTCTGTCCCATCATTTAACCCAACAAAAACCTTAGGTCCAAAAGTTCCTGTGGACAACAGTGGTACAGGAAATGAAGAACAAATTGGTGCGTTTAAGATACTCTTCCATTTTTTTTCCCCTTATGACCACTATGTCAGAATAAATGCTTATCCTTGACTAAATGCAGTCCAAGCCTCCATTTCACATGAAACCGATGAGGAAGTGGATACAGGTGCAATGAGTGAAATGAATTGTGAACAAAATATTGCTTTTGTTTAGTGATGATTGTCAGCACCCCCTTCTAAACTTCTGTTTTCTTGTCACAGATAACCAAACCAACAAAGAGCCTACCTTTATTTTGACTCTGTATGAGATTCCTGCTTCTCAGCTGTTGCTTGAAGCTACCTCTGGGCCTCAGGACACTGACCTTTACGAATTGGAGCCAGCAAAAGTCCAGACACCCCTTTGCTCTGGCAATTCTCTGTCTCTTCCATCCACATTAGAGGCTTCCTGGTACATTTCACCTTATGAACAGATTTAGTCTGTAGGGGTTAAAGAAATGGCTGTTAATTATCCATTGAACACTAAGTACTGATTTTGGTTTCCTGTGTTCTTCAATGTATTGTAGCTGTACAGTGCCACAGATGAGGTCAGAAGAGATTGAAAAACCATATAAAAGTGTTTCTCAGAAGGGGGAACATGATTCCCTAATTCCTGTTGCAGCCAATGCTGCGAAAGATGATATTACACAGTCACAGGAAAGCAGCAGTCCACTAGAGAGTCAGGAGGTGCTCACCTCTAATGATGCCATGGTACAATGTTGTACACTTGTTTTTTTTACAATAATTTACCTCAAGGTGGTATTTTGTAATAGTGTTACAAATTCAATGTTTTCTCTTTTGGTAGAAGCCAACAGATATTACCAATGTATTGAAGTTAGAGCCAAGGCCAACAGAATCCACAGCAGCAAAGCCTCCTCCTCAAAGGAGAAGTAGGATATTTCAGTTCAAGGAATAATTCACCCAAAAATGAAACATCTCACATCATTTACTCACCCTAATGCCATATCAGATGTTTATGACTTTCTTTCTTCTGCTGAACACAGTTTTTTCAGAAGAATGTCATACACATCGGGGATGGCATAAGGGTGAGTAAATGTTAAGAGAATTTTCATTTTTGGGTGAACTATCCCTTTAAATTTCTTTCCTGTATCATTTAATATCTGAACTGATGTTTTAGTCGACCTATGTTGTCCTCTCTGATTTCTTAAAGGCAAAATAAAGGTTAGGCCAATACTAAGGCCATGCGTGAAGTTTGGGCCCTCAAACACAAACCAATCTTACTGTGAGTCCAGTCAGCCAACCACATCCAAAGTAAATATACCAACATCACATCAAGAAGTAGCACAACAACCTAAGATGATGGAGTCCAACCAGAAAACATCTGTAAAGGAAACAGTTGATGTTTCAGTTTTTCCTAACATCCAATCAAGTCCTGAAGACAGTGAGAGAGCAACTGATCTTGATTTCTCCATTTCTATCTCTCAGGACAATCTGCATGGTGGGAATGAGGGTGTGTTGTTGAATGCCACTGTGCCAGATTCTGAAGAAGGGAGAGATAAGATTCACTGGAAAAAGGAAAGCCCTCCCAAAACTGGTCTCCAAATGGGCGAGGAATCCATTGTTGGCTCTTCAGTGAGTCCAAGCCCATTCTCTGCCGAAGCAGACCATGTAAGCTGCTTTTCCACTCCACTTTTTGTTAAAGATAGGTCAAGACATTCACTTGGGTGTTTATTTTTCACAGGTGGTAGATACAGAAAAAATTCCTGGTCAGCACAGTACTGTGATCAAAGATGTTGAAGATAGTTGTGTGGGTGTTTCACACATAGTGTTGGATGATTCCTTGGTTCTTGCCTTTGGAGAAATGGAAGATGCTGATGATGATATGGGGATGGCAGGCTTTCATGAGAGGAAGCTTCAAAAATTTGAGGACATCTCTGTATGCCTTCCTGAAAGTAAAAGACTTCTCTCTGCAGATGATGATCAAGTAAGCGGTTTTCTATTTTTATAACTTAAATTTCTTTAAGGGAATATTTCACCCAAAAATGAAAATTCTGTCTTTATTACTCTGTCACTCTGAACCTGCATGATTTTTTCTTGTAACACAAAAGGTGAATTTTAAAGTCTTCACAGGGTTTATTTGCCACACTGTTATTTACAGTGAATAATGGCTTGGTCTGGTCAAGCTTAAAAAGGACAAAAAAGCACCATAGAAGTGATTATGACTCACTGTATTGTAAGTCTTTAGAAGTCTTCTGTGTTAGTTTTTATTCACTCTCAAATCAAATCATATTAATGAAAGCGCTTAAATATGGCAGCTATGTCAATAACAAACCTCACTGATTCTCATTGTGTCTTATGACCAAACATGCGATATGGCATAATTAGGGCCGTGCATCACCAACAACGTCACATTACCATACTGTACTTATCACGATACAGAGGCCACAGTATGATACATGTTGTTATACAGGTTAACATTTTAACTCGATTGCTCATGTGCATAATTTTGAGTTTTGGGAGATTTGTGTTAAATTAGTATAGTTTACAATATTCTAAAATTTAAAAGTTTTAAAAATAAGGTTGTTATTATAAAATAAAGTGTGCAGCATTTGCAAGGCGTCCCCTGCATGGCAAACATTTTCAAGGCAGAACGTTTTCCGTACCTCGATGCCAAGTTTTACCAGACACTTAGATTTAAAATGAGAGCACCTTTTTAGATAGTCTGAAATAATATGCAGCACTCGCATATAGAACGAAACTAATTGCTGAAATCGAAAAGAGAACTCTTAATATGCACATTCTGTGAGAGGGCACTCATGAGCGTTAGAGTGCCATTAAACATCTCACCATACAATGAATCAGACACACGCATCGACGGCTTTTCTTTCAACTGTTGTTCAAAACGGGTGTTGATTTCATTCACTGGTTGAAGGTAAAAGAAGAGCATATATACTGAAAGATGGAGGTTTGTTGTGTTCTGTACTTTGGTTTGGCTGATTGAGTCATGTTTAACTCTTGACTGCTGGGTTTTTGCAAAAAGCTTAAATGCAAATATATTTTAGATTAGATTTTAGATTTGTTGGCAGTAGCAAGATTCTGTCATCTGTTTTAAATGTGGTCATCATCTACTACTCAAGTTATTTAAATTGCCAATTTCCATCACTTGATAGACTTGGCTACCCTCAAACTTTCAAAGTGCTGCCTAATGTCGATACTGAAGCAGCTGCATCGATACACACATCAGAAAGGAGAATGTGACAATGTATCGCCGTATTGATATTTTGAACACCGCCCATAATGTTCAGTCATAAGATGCAATGTAAACCAGTGAGGTTTGACGTTGTCGAAAAAAACGCCGTATTTGATCTTTTGCACTTTATTTCTTAAAAATTTACCTTTTGTGTTCCATAGAAGGAAAAAAAAGTCAGGGTTTGAAGCTACATTAAGGTGAGTAAATGATAACAGAATTTTCATTTTTGGTTGAACCATTCCTTTATCAAAAAACTATATAGTCCTCATGTCATGTACAATTTATCAGTTTACACACATTGAGGTTCACTTGTGTCCACAGACGGAAGAAGTGACCGATATTTCGAAAAAGGTAGATACTTGTGGAGAGGCATCAGCTGTGACCCCATCTGTAACTCAAGAGATCAAAATGCCCTTCAGAAGAAGTAAGGAGATCAATGAATTACAAAGCCCCTTCGGATATGTTGTACCTACAATGTGAATAAACCAAAAAATATGATTTATGAAAAATATACATACAAATTGTTGAGGTTAATGGATTTAATTTTGTTTTGTAATTATTTTTCAAGGCAAGTTGCAAGTGAAGCCTAAATTAGCAAAGGCAAAATCACATAATAAAGATGGTTCCTCAAGAAAAGAGCAATCTAAAATTGAGCTTATACATCCAGCCACATCTCCAATCATTTCACCAGTTCCTCAGCAAGTTATTGAACCTCAGATTAAAGAAATGACTGATAAAGTAGAACAGAGATCTGAACAAGATGATTTATGCGATATGGTGCCAACTGTGACTAATGAAGTTGTGAAGGTGAAGCAACTGCTTATACCATTGACTTCTGCAAAAACATCAATATGGTAAGACTCATCTCTCAAATGTTCTCAAATCTGTTCCCTTAGAACTGTGTGATAATTATGGCTTAACTGTCTATCATAGTGCTGAATCACCACCTGTGGAAAAGAAAAGTGAGGATTGGCATAAGGATGTGCCACACACAGTGTTGCCTGATATATTCGTGCCGGTTTCTGAAGATGAGGTTCATAAGGAGAGTGGAATTCCTCTTCAGTGTAGTTTCCAGTCAAGTGAAGACCCATATATCTGTGCTGTAGAGAGCCAGCAGACTCTCATTGCAGAGGAAGATGAGGAGATGGGTGAGGGAGTTTCACACAAGGTGTTGACTGATATTTTTATCCCCGTCTCTGAGGAAATTGGAGATGATTTGACCAAGGAATGGACAACAACTGGAAGGAGAAGCCCTCATAAAGCAGAAAGATCCCAGGTTAGTTCTGAATAGCATAATACATTTCTCTCCTTATGTGTCTCAACATATGTAGAAATGTTAAGATTGTACTTAAATGTTTACTACAGCTGAAAAAGCATCCAGACATCTCAAACCTGCTATGTGCGGAGTCATCAAATTTGAGCTCATCTAATTCGCCCAGAAGGAATACGCCCATGAGGAAAGGTGGTGAAGTTCTATTGGCATAATGTGTACATTCTCAAAGTACTGCATTGTTTGTAACAATATGATGCATTTTCATTAATACATTAATGAATTCAGTAATGTTTTTTTTTTATTATTATTTCACTTGCCTTTAAGGCAAGTTAAAGGTGAAAATGAAATTTCCCAAGACAAAGGAGTCCTCAAAGAGTGTCCAGCAATCACTAACATCTTTATCGGTGCCTACAACTTCAATGGTGAAACAGCAGGGGATCAATCTTACTCTAAATTCCCTAGAAACAGAGCATGTCTCACAATCCAAAGTGGAAACAAATTCAGAAGATGGTAAAAGCTCAACCAAAGATTTGACTCCTTTTGCCGGTAAAGACTTGCAGCCATGGCAACAAAGCACACATTGTAGTGTCAAGGAGACTTTAACATGGTATGCAAACTTTTTTCTGATCTGTATTTTTATCTTTTGATGAAGACATGCATGTTGAAATTATGGATCGTTTTGTAATTTCTTAACAGCCCTGACCCTGAGAAGACATTTGAGGGTGTTTCTCACACAGCATTTTATGATGTAATTGATGAGACTGCAGAAAGCTGCCTTCACAAAGAGGGCTTTTTGGTTGGTCTTCAAGACAGGAAGGAAAAACCATCTCAAGATGTAGTCAAAGTATGTGTTCTTGTGTTTTGACAGGTCATTCATGCCTGAGGACTTAATCTTTTTTAAAATGTTTGTTGAATTTTATTTACTGAGAGTCTATCAAACTGCCACAGGTTATAAAGCCAACAGATATTGAGAGGCCATCAAATACTGAAAGAGAGGAGTCAACTGCAAGTCGATCTGTGTCGGTGGAGAGGAAAGCACCCTCCTGTAGAGGAGGTTAGAATGTTCATTGATCATTCAATTATATCAATCTTTTAAAGAGAAGAAACCATTTTAATCTGCAAATTGAGTTAAATGGGGGTACTTTCTTACGCCATACATCATAATCTGCCGTTTCTAGTTCAAAAGATAATGTCATTATGGTCAAATACATACTATTTTCTTTGTGTTTAAAATGGCCGTCCGAGCGGGTGTATTCTTCCCTATTTTTCACGGTAGTGGTGTGCAAGAGACATTCGCTACAGCAACCTTACTCTGTTGAATGTTTGTTCTCATCTCTTCATAAAGCGGCCACTACGTTGAGTTACCGTAGACTTTGTCAGTTCGAACCAGTCTGTCTATTCTCTGTTGACCTCACTCATCAACATTTCCGTCCACAGAACTGCCCCTCACTGGATGTTTTTTTTGTTTTTGCTACCATTCTGAGTTAACTAGAGACTGTTGTGTGTGAATATCCCAGGAGATCAGCAGTTACAGAAATACTCAAACCAGCCCATCTGGCACCAACAATCATGCATGAGATTATATAATCAGCCAATCGTGTGGCAGCTGTGCAGTGCATAATATCATGCAGATATGGTCCAATAGCTAAAGTAAATGTTCATATCAACCATCAGAATGGGGAAAAAGTTTAGATCTCAGTTATTTCAACCGTGACATGATTGTTGGTGCCAGACGGGCTGGTTTGAGTACAAGTCAGGATGAATTGCAGTAATTTTTCCAACATGTTATTTTTATATAATTAACGTGTTAAGTCTACAGCCGTAGTTCTGTTTTAACAGTTAACAGTGTCTATAGTACAAAACGGCTTATTTAGGGGAGCTGGTTATTGCAATAATTTTGCCATAAACCCTCTCTGGAGATTAAAATAAGTTAATGCTCTTAATATATCTCTTTAGCTACACCTCAGCACTCCCTGGAACCTCAAGCTGAGGAATGGTCTCTCAAAAGTGATATGCTGCCCATGGACTCTGATGAGATTGATAACTGGTGCGAAGGAGTTTCACACATGTTGTTGTCTGATGCCTTTGTGCCTGTGTCTGAAATTGAGGAAGAGAACAGTTCAGAAAAAGCATGTGTTGCAAGGAGCCCTAAAAAGGATAAGGAATATGCTCTTAGTCCATCAGAGACCAAGGAGACATCCTCAGAGAAAACAAACGAAGTATGTTTTTCTAGAAGATATTTAAATTTGATTTCATAATGTATTTTATATATGAACTTTTAAACAAGGTGCAGATGACAATGCAAAATCTCTTTCATAGGTTCATCAATCAGGCAGTGTTTCTCAAATGCCAAAAATTGTTATAAACTCAAGTGAGAGATTGCTGGCATCACAAGCAATAAATTCACCTGGGAGAGGTAAGTGAACACCTTGCTTTATTTGACTGTGCCCCGCTTTCACACATGCTATACTGGGTTTTGTTTTCTCTAATCATTCTCAAAAGGTGCATTCCATATGACACTAAGATCACCACAAAGAACATATCCTAAAGATCGACCTGATCTGCTAAAGTCAACCCAAGCTGTCCCAACAACACCCCAGCTAGCCAATGCATCAGATTTGAGGGAGTCTGTCCGAACTCCAACAAAGCAACAAACAGAAGAAATCACTAATGTATGTAGAGTACAGCTAGAGAAGTTATCTTCAGACGAAATCTGCTTGAGGCAAAATTACTTGCAACCAAGACATCACAGCACACCTGTCAATGTGAAAACAACTTCCAGAGGGTAGGGATGTTTTTTATTACAATATAATTTTTTTTATATAAAGTGGGACCTTTTTAAATTGTTGCTAGTTGCAGTGCTATCCACTAAAAAATGAAATACTGAGTTGTTGCATACATTTATTTTTGTTCTTAGGAGTGTTGAGATTCACAAGGCATCTCTGCCTTTGCATGGGAGCACAAGCACTGTCTTAGCATCATGTGCTGATGAGGAGCCACCCATGCCTTCAGGCAACTGGCCAAAGGTTGTCCTTAGTCGTATTGAAATAAAGGCTACTGATGCAGACATTTCCATCCCTACTGCATCTCCAGCTAGAGTGTCCACTACAGCCTCCCAAAAACTGTCTGAGCATCAGGTACATGATGTGATCTATAGTTAATGCATTGTATTATGTACTTTATTCAACTAAATTGACATTGTTTTATTTTTATGACATCCTCTATTGTGCAGTCTCCTCACAGCAGTCCTCTTAATTCTGGTTTGGAAGGGGAGGAGGAGCCTGGTCAAGTGTCTCAGTTCTTCCTTGATGACATCTTCACTGAAGTTGATCCTGATTGATTCTGATTTCTGACCTTTTGGTTACATTTTCACTGCTGCTATCACAGTTCATTGCACTTCAGTTTAATATGTATAAGACTTATGACACATTTTGGAGAATTGGATGTAATCTTGATTACATTTCTTTGCTTAAGTTTACAATGGGAAAAACTACAAACACAGATAATGGGAATAATTGTTCTGGCCTTTGCTGTAATATTTTTGTTTGTAATTAGAAATCCAGTGACGATGTGCAACCATTTTTGAGTTTTAGCCATGTCTTATGTATTTATTTCTATTTATTTAATGATACACTTTTGCTTGTTATCCAGTGTTGTTTTACTGACACTGGTTTGAGTTTAAATATCTTGTTTTGTTCAAATCTAAATGTATTTGTTTTTATGGGTGATGTATGTTACATTTAATTTTATTGAACGTTTTCCCTGCGAGCAAAACCATTTTCATGGAATATAATAAAACTTTTTTTTCTTTTCTTTTTTTTTTTAAGAACACTAAGGTTTTAGCAAGGGTCAGTTATATTGGCAATTTGTCGCAGAGTCTGGAAAATGTGGTTAGTTGACAAATAACTGGTCCTGAATGTTTTTGTGTTGGATTTTATAAGTAATATATGGCAGAGGTATTGAAATAAAGTTCCAAGAAGTCTTTACATCCCATCAAAGATCTGAACAATCATAATTTACACTATTTATGGATAGATGTGTTTTATCACTATGAAATTAAATAAGCATTTCAGGAATATGTTACTTTTTATAGGGGAATATGTATTGCAGGGTGATTTCAACATTGTTGAATCATTTACCGGAAAACAATTCCCATGAAGTTATTACTTTGTCTTTGCTCATTTTAATTTCTTCATTTCAGGCCTGGTTCCTGTTACAAGGTGTGCTTGGGTCGTTGCCAGGGTGGACCAGCATATCATGGTTTTACAGCATTAGGGAAATTTTGAATTAAACTTTGAACTAGTACAAACTATGTAGATATCTAAAATGAACGACAACACTTGACAATAAAGTTCCATTCATTAACATTAGTTAATGCATTAGGTATCATGAACTAACAATGGTCAATATTCATTTTTACAGCATTTAATAATCTTTGTTAATGTAAGTTAATAAAAATACAATAGTTTATTTTTAGTTTGTGTTAGTTCCCAGGTGTGTATGACTTTCTCTTCTGCAGAACACAAATTATTTTTAGATAAATATCTCAGCTCTGTAGGTCCAATCAATGCAAGAGAATGGGGGCCAGAACTTTGAAACTCCAAAAATCACATAAAAGTAATCCATAAGCAATATGAAAAGATGAGAAATACATCAATATTTAAGTCCTTTTTTACTATAAATTCTCCTCCTTGCCCAGTAAGTGGTGTTATGCACAAAGAATGCAAATTGTTAAAGAGATTTATAGTGTTTTCCAAGTGGCATTTTTGCACCCTTGAAGGGCACTGTAGAAAGGGGATGTAATCCAAAGATCGTTTTAAACAGAAGCAGAAAGCTAAATTCACATAGGGGCCTTACATAAGACTGTTAGCGAAGGGTACATAAATGCTAGGGTTGGGTGATATGACCAAAATCCTATATCACTAATTATATATCACAATATAATTACAATTTTCAGAAAATAAAATACATTCAAATTGGTTTATAAATTAAATATATTGTAATGCCTGGTTGTGAAAAATCCAGTCATTTAATTAAATACTTAATATATGAAAACGACTAACACTTATATAATTTTCCCTTTATTTTGAACTTGACAAACTTGGTAAGATTAAAACAAATAAAAATAATAATAAATTGATGGCAATCAAAAAAGTGGTAATCAACCTTACCACAATGCAACATTTTACATTTCAGTCTGATGTTGTTGACTATTATTATAACAACATTTCCCTCAAGAAACTTGACATCTTCTGTAAGCAATGCAATAAAGGGTATAATTAATTATTAAAAATCCTATCCTTGATAAAAAAAAAAAATAATAATAAATAAAATAAGCTCTTTAAGTCATCTCTGTAGAAAATATTTGAATATATGGAAAGCAAAGCTGGTTTGACTTCTAATATCTAACATCATTCCAACTGAATTTCATTAAGGGTGACGAGGTGTAGTTTAAAAAAAAACCTGCATGACAGATGACATCATTGTTGCTTTCCAAAGCAGATGCATTGTCTCGTGTTATCCACTGCAATGTCACTGGATGTCTCTGTGGAGATTTCTAGAAAAGTGGACAAAATTATAGTTGACTTTTCTGAACTTAAAAACTCAATAAAACAAAAATGTTATGATGGCTAATCATGCTATGGAGGGGGTTGAGTAAATACAAAAATCAGATCAGATCTTAATAGAAGTCAGATCTCTTTACCTGCCTGTACTCATTTTTTTTTTAATAATAAATTCAATGACATAGAATGGAAAGAATTCTGTATTCTTCTGAAATATTCTGCTGCCCAACAAAGTTGTTGAAGTCTCTTTTAAGATTATTCATAATTGTTACGCTGTAAATTATAAACTACCAAAGTTTAATAACAGTATTTCACCCAACTGTTCCTTTTGTCATCACTTTCAAGAAACAATTGTCCACTTATTTTGGAATTGTGTTTATTGCAGTGTTTTGGATTTTACTTTTCAAATTTTATAAAAAGGTATTTATCCCCAAACTTCTGTATTAGCCAGAATTTGTATTTATTTATTTTCATTTTTTTGTGATTCCTTGAAATTAGATTATACATTTTATAATTATTTTTAATTATTAACGTTTCATTCATACGTGCACATTTTCAAAGAAATAAGATCCAATCCAATTGCTTGTAAGACTCTTTCATGGTGTTGGCCTACCACTTAAGTTAATATAATGCTTTAGTTCATTTCAGAATTTAATTTACTGTAACCCTCATGATACATATTGTTTATTATATTTACCCTTGTAAATGTTTAATGTTTTATGTCTTACAAATACAATAAAAAGTGTTGGTTAGAATGTCAGGCTCTCTTGCCATTTGATATCCTCCAGCACTTTAAGGTTAAAAACTCAAATTCAAATGGGTCACGTTTTGATGTTGCGCCACGATAGATAGAAACTGGACTGAGTAGCGCAAGCAATCACAAGCTCTGCGCTCTCTTGCCTGCTGGATTGGACTCACTCACATTTATCATGTCTACCAGTATATCACCCATCCTTAATTAATTAATACCATGCTCCCTTCAGAGTGCCTATATCCTTTGGAGTGAGTATGGTAAAGGATCAGTTTCGATTGGAATTCACCCTTATAGTAAAAAAATATATAAAAAATTGATTACTTTTAAGCTGATTTATATGCCTTTTGGACCTTCAGATTTCTGGTCACTATTCACTTGCATTGTATTGTATGCAAAATAAGGACCAACAGAGCTGAGATATTCTTCTAAAAAATCCTCATTTGTGTTCTGCATTGAAAGAAAGTCACACACATCTGATGACATGAGGGTGAGTAAATGATGATTAAATGTTTATTTTTGGTTGAACTGTCTCTTTAAATGGAAGAGGCGCTGTTCCATTCCAACATATTGTCATTGACTTTACAAGGCAGAGCGTTTGAACTTTAACCATTTGCTGTCCGTACACAAGCGGTGAGGTTAGGGAGTGTGCATGTTGAATTCATCCTTTGATTAGTTTGTTAGACGATGAATCATGATTCTACAATATGTTAGACCGACGGTCTCGCTCATTCGGGGCAAGAGTGTGAATGCGGCCGTCTCCAGATTATATCATGCGGATAAAGTGGCAACGCTGGGCTCGCAGCCCGACGTTCAGGCTCCGCTCTTTCAGGTAGGCCAGAATGAAGCCCTGAGCTAAAGTTACTGTGGCGCATCTAGTGTCCTTGTGCACAACATTGCCTTTAAACAACTTATCTTAGTTATGCATACCTATGAGTACTTAAAGAGGCAGGGAAATATCTGAGAACAATACTCAGACTGTTAATGTTTTATTTTGCGAGACGAATAAACTTGAACGATTACCGGCCAACCGGTAAGCAGTTTGTCAAAGTATGTGTCCAAAATATCCATATAGCTGTCGCATGTATATTTCAGTCTTGGTCTGATACGTTCATGCAAAAAAAAAAAGTTCATTATTGTGAATAACCAAACGTGAAACATTTTACATCGTAGGAGAATTACGAGCGAATGCAAGCGCTGGTGAAGGAGTTGAAGGACAGAGCAGAGAAGATCAAACTTGGTGAGTTCGCATTTACGTTCACGGCGAATAAAGCTCTTGTATATGGACAAGACAAGTTTATGCTAGCTTGTGAAGATTTCCTTGCACTAATGTTTACACAACATTGCTACTTTCAAAGGAGGTGGAGAAAAAGCACGAAACCTTCACACGTCCAGGGGAAAGCTTCTGCCTCGAGAACGCATCGACAGACTTTTGGATCCTGGGTAAACATGGACTCACTTAATATATATATATATATATATATATATGTATATATATGTATATATTGGCGTTATTAATGTGTTTTAAATTGTGTTTTTCACTTGGACTGTTTTTTTTTTTTTTAATGCAGATCTCCCTTTCTGGAGTTCTCCCAGTTTGCTGCCTATCAGTTATATGGTAAGGAGGAGGTTCCTGCAGGAGGCATCATCACTGGTGTTGGCAGAGTCTCAGGGTGTGCATACTGTTGGATCTCTCTCTTTTACATTATTTTATTTATGCAATGATGAGACTGATACTGTACAAGACTATATGATTATAACAGGTAGCCTGTACTTTTTTTACAGGGTGGAATGTATGATAGTCGCAAATGATGCCACTGTCAAAGGTGGTACCTATTATCCAGTTACTGTAAAGAAGCACCTACGTGCCCAAGAGATTGCACAGCAAAACCATTTGCCATGCATATACCTGGGTAAGTTATCGCAGAGGTTTTAAAGTCCATGGCTATATTCAGAATAGCATACTGCTCCATAAAACATGCCATATTAGTATGTTAACTGTGCATAGTATTCAAAATTATATGAATGGAATATCCAGATGGCCTTCAAAATTTCCCCAAAATGTGCTGCATACAACAAAGAAAACCGTGCTGGGCATTGTACCCCGCAATGCACTTGACTTGACCCCATTTTCAGTGATGTTGACTCATTTTTAAGTGAGTTTGGCATTTTAACTAAATTTAAAATGTTATTAAAGGAATATTCCAGATTCAATACAAGCTGAGCTCAGTCCCAGATGTGTATGACTTTTTTCTGCTGAACACAAATAATGCTTTTTAGAAGAATATTCTAAATGGTGTCCAGAACTTTGAAACTGTGTAAGGTCCAAAAATGCAGCATAAAAATAATCCATAAGACTCCAGTAATTAAAACCAAATCTTTAGAAGCAATATAATAGGTGTGGGTGAGAAACGGGTACAAATGTAAGTCCTTTTTTACTATAAATGCCTACCGACACATTCTTCTTTGGTTTTTGGCGATTCACATTCTTTGTGCATATCGCCACCTACTGGGCAAGGATGAGAATTTATAGTAAATATGTACTTAGATATTGATCTGTTACTGTGCAGTATTCCATTCTGAATATAGCCTATATGTAATTCTACCAAAGACTGTGTTAACTAATATAGGTCTGGTGTTGGTACAAATGATCTGGTCTGTTTTCTGTAGTGGATTCTGGAGGAGCAAATTTACCCAGACAGGCAGATGTATTTCCAGACAGAGATCACTTTGGGCGCATCTTCTTCAACCAGGCCCGCCTTTCCTCTGAGGGAATTGCGCAGGTCTTTATGCAATAAATGCCTTGTGAACTTTATTTGTACTATTTGTTTTGGAGACCTTAAGTGGAACAGTTATCTACATATTAGCCATTGAAAAGTGAATATCAAATATAGTTGATTGGTAAAAATAATATACAAGTATATACATTAGTTTCTTGCCTAATTCTCAAAAGGAGGTGATGCATGAATTGTACCTGTCATATTTCAGATTGCTGTTGTAATGGGTTCTTGTACAGCAGGGGGTGCCTATGTCCCTGCTATGGCTGATGAGAGCATCATAGTACGCAAACAAGGGACCATTTTTCTGGGTGGACCACCACTGGTAAATGTCCTAAGGAATGTGATATGACTTGCTGGTTATTTAGATGCTTATGATTTCTTGAACAGTACCTACTATTTAGCAGTGTTAAATAACCAATGTTATGCTTGGTCACCATTTAATCTGTGTATATGTTCAACAGGTAAAAGCTGCTACAGGTGAAGAAGTGTCTGCTGAAGACCTAGGAGGTGCAGACCTTCATTGCAGGTTAGAGAAACACTTGTACTGTATAGGGCTGCAATTAATGATTATTTTGATAATCAACTAATCTAACGATTACAGGGCTCCAGACTGCGACTTTATTATTACAAATAATTGATTGCTACAATAATTACAAATCTAGTCGCCGTTGGTGACAGTTGGGTCGTGTGTGTTCATATGTGGTTTCATCAGATATCATCTTGTGAGTTGTTGAATACATCTTTAGAGCGCCAATGTGTCTTGATCCACTTTTCACCCGTTCTGTTGTGATGAGCTCCCTGCACTGCACACAATAACAAACCCAGCACGAGAGAGTTGTCTTTCTTTTTTATGGCGGTTCACAAGCTAAAATAGTGCATTACCACCATCTACTGTAAGCACTGGATCAGAGACTACACCTCTTTGAACCCCTCTCCATCTTGACCTAGCAGGGCTCAAGCGCTGCATGTTCAGCTTCTCCAGCGTATGCTCAGAGCCCCTCCCAGCCCAGAAAGCGTGAGAGAGTCGTGAGCAAATGGCTCTTTTGAACCAGGTCTTTTTCATGAATCTCCCAAACAGAACTGAGGGTGTGTAGTGAACTCTGGAGCTCAGTTTAGCAGTTTGAATCAAATTCACTTTCTCAGCGAATCATCTGCCATGTGTATTTCCGGCTTGTATACAATGGTGTGTGAACATTTATGAGACAAAAGGGGAATGCAAACTTGTGTATCTTCTCAACTATATATACTGTTTATTAAACCTCAGATTAATGGGTTATCTGTCTTCTGGTTTCTGAACAACAATCTAAATGGAGAAATTGTATGAGTTGGCCACTAAAAACAGCCATTTAGCTCCTTAATTTTTCAGTTATTCCAAGTTTTTTTTTTTTTTTTTTTGAGTCTGCAGCCCTGGATAATTAGATGATTATTCAACTATTCGGGAAATTATTGCAACGATTAATCATTAGCTCTTAACTGATATTCAGCTTGTACCCCGAGATAAAAGGTTGTATTAAACATGCTTACTAACAATAAAGAGGACAAAATAATATTTTAAAAGTACCTCTAAAAGATATTCACTGAATTAAAGGAGGGGGGGGGGGATACATTTTATAAAGTATTTTTTTTTAAATGCTTTATAAACAATTACTGCAAAAAACCCTATTATCAAGTGTTTTTGTCTTGTTTTCCATTTTAAAAATATCTAAAAATCCTTAACATGATACATGTACTTGTAGTACATATTTAGTACATATAGTACATTATTTGTAGAACATGTAAGATGTTAAGAATTGCTTTCAAATAATGTATCTTAAATATGTGTATTTTTTTTTTTACTTGTTCATACTTCTGTGAGTGCAGTAAATACAAAATATACTTTTATTCAAGATCTATTCTTTTCAGCCCTTGTACTGTATGTTCACACAAATGCCTGTTTTTACGTTGATTATGTTGACCTTACACACTTTCAACATTTGTCTCTCTTCAGAAAGTCAGGGGTAACTGATCATTATGCCTTGGATGACAACCACGCCCTTCACCTTGCACGGAAAGTAATTCGAAGCCTGAACTACAAGAAAAAACTTGATGTGAGGGCACCCCTGCTCTTTCTCTTATTAGATATGTTAAATCTGTCAGTCATTGACTGCCAAAACTCAAAACTACAGTGTACTGCTATAATGTTCTTTTAACTTACCCACTTCTCATTAGGTGACTGTGGAGCCTCCGGAGGCACCTCTGTTTCCTGCTGATGAGTTATATGGTATTGTGGGGGACAACCTCAAACGCAACTTTGACATTCGAGAGGTATTGCTCACAGCTTGATTACTAGAATACAAGCCTGTAAGAAATGCTGCCCCACTGAGCAGAATAACTTTTATTGAAGCTATATTATACTACAGTTCATAAAAAAATGTAGTTCTGAAGAAACACAATCAATGATTAATTTCAGGTTATTGCTCGTGTTGTTGATGGCAGTAAATTTGATGAATTCAAGGCCTTCTATGGAGACACACTTGTCACAGGTGCGTGTTTGTTAAAATCTGAATCATCTTTTTAAATTAATTCCTTTTTAAATCTTTGAAATCGTAAAATGGGCTTTTTACTGAGTGTGTTCTGGTTTTGTTTGTTTGCTTTCTAGGTTTCGCCCGGATATTTGGTTACCCTGTTGGAATAATTGGCAATAATGGTGTGCTGTTCTCAGAATCTGCAAAGAAAGTGAGGATCTCTTGACAATTGTTTTGACCTTAGATACTTAGTTCATCAGTGTAATGTCTTATTTTGTTACACTAGAGTTGTGGGTTTGTGTAGTTATAATTCTGTCATAATCTACTGACCCTCTTGTGTCTTGAATCACATTTTTCTGTAAGTTCTGTCCAGTCTGCTTTTTATCATGCATCAAAAGTTGATAGTATGGTGGCTGAAAAGTGCAAAACGCAACCAAAAACTGCAAAGAACAATAAAGCTGAAGTCACAATGAAAATATGCCACAGCACAAAAGAAATAAAGCCACAACACAACGAAATAATGACACAACATAACAAAATTAACAGAAAATAAATATTTTTGAACACTGTAATTTAAGTCATGTGACAGTCTGACTGAGAGATGAGAGATCATAAGGAGATGATCATAAGCGTGAGAGATCATAAGGCTGCTTGGAAGAAGCAGAGAGCTGTTCGTCCTACTCCGTAGTGTGGACTGGAGAACAGTGTTTTGGCGTCTGAGTGGGGGCTAGAGTCTACACACTGTGGGAGCAGGACACCTTGTATGAGCTGCCTGTATGCAAGAATAGCTGCAGGTACTCTGATGTAATTTTCAGTGATGATATTTGTGTGAACATTGCCCAGTACTCATTATGTTGTAGATTATTTCTGTTGTGTTGTGGCTTAATTTTGTTGTTGTTTGTTTTTGCTTATTTCCAGTGTGTATTCAGCTTTTATTTGCTTTGCTAATTTGGTTGGATTGTGCACCTCTTGGCCACCATACAATGGTTACTGGTGTTTTCAAGCAAAAATCTTGCCTTCTTGCATTCATACCTGCCGTGTTCACAATACATGTTCATTTCTTTGTTTGCATACAGACTTTTTTTACGGAGAGGATTATGTGTCCTCATTAATTGAATACTGTTCAATTAATACTGTTTAAGATCTTGCAGCTACTGCTTTGATAGAGTATGTTATAACTCTTGTATAACTTATGATAAGTAGGCTTCGGAGACCTCCTCAACATCGACTAGTAGATAAGAGGTCCACATGGCATAATTTTTAACATTTTCTGCTCTGAAAATCAGCAGAATGGATTAAGAAAAATAAATTAGTCAAAGCTGAGAGTACTATGCTCTTATTGGATGCCAAAAACATGATCAAATTAGCTGAAGTATTTATTAAGCGGATATGTAACTTGTGAAAATAGGCATTTATCTGTGGAACTTTCTGCAGAGTTCTGTAGGTGCAGATTGTGTGCAGGCCTTGGCAACTCATAAAATGTATTAAATGACTGCCAAGAAATATTTGACATAGAAATGGTTCTTTACTTTTACAGGGAACTCATTTTATTGAGCTTTGCTGTCAGAGAAACATTCCGCTCCTCTTCCTTCAAAATATTACAGGTATGAACCCATACTTCAGCTGAATGTATAAGTGCTAAGTTACAATAACGTTTCTCTGATATTGAAAGACCAAAACATTTTCTGAATGCCTAGTGAACTGACAAACATAATCAACCCATGATGTATTCTGTCCCTGTTTTTATCAGGCTTCATGGTTGGCAGGGAGTATGAGGCTGGGGGTATTGCTAAAGATGGAGCTAAAATGGTGACAGCTGTGGCCTGTGCCAATGTGCCTAAGATTACTGTTATCATTGGAGGATCGTATGGTGCTGGGAATTATGGCATGTGTGGCAGAGCATATAGGTAAGCTTTATACACTTTCTTGCTCATTTATACTAGCGTTTAGCTCAAATGGGAAAACCAATCAACATCAGGTAAGCTGCCTCATTTATTAAAGTGAGCCCATGTGCATTTCACAGCCCCAGGTTCCTGTACATGTGGCCTAATTCACGGATCTCAGTGATGGGAGGGGAGCAGGCAGCCACCGTACTTGCCACCATAACTAAAGATCAAAAAGCAAGGGAAGGAAAGGAGGTATGAAATTATCAACTAAAATTAACAGTTTTTATCTGTTAGTACATATGTAGGGTTTCTGAAATTAAGTTACAGTAGATTTGTTGACATTTTTTGTTTATTTTTGCAAAGTAATTTTTACAAATCTCATTTATACATCTCAGACTTTGTAATTTATATATTTTGGTAATTTTCCAGTTTACAGCAGAGCAGGAAGCTGCTATGAAGGAGCCAATTATCAAACGCTTTGAGGAGGAGGGAAGCCCTTATTATTCCAGTGCCAGGTAACTATATGAATGTTTAAATGGTGTATTACATAAAATGATAAACTACATAATTATATAAAATTCATATTACTCTGTGTGCATGTCTTACTATCACTCTTATTGTACTTTCCCTAATTACCTAGATTGTGGGACGATGGGATCATTGACCCTGCTGACACTCGCCTTGTCCTGGGATTGAGTCTAAGTGCTGCCCTCAATGCCCCCACACAGAAAACCCGCTTTGGTGTCTTTAGAATGTAAATCTGGTCTTGTACAGATAAAAAGATATTTAGAATTGGTCAATTTCATTGTTTTGTCTTTTGGGCAGTGCATAACTTTATAGACTTGTTTTATCTTTGTATGTTTGACATTAACAGTAAAATTCGTAAAACCAGTAGTTCACTCTGTCTTAGTTTAATTTGTTTTGTGCCCCTTTTCATTTAACAAAAATTGGCAGATGTAATGACATAATCCTTGAAAGTGTGAATGTGGTATTATGGTCTTTCTCAACAGTGAAAGTGGTAAGAAAAAGTATGTGAACCCCTTGGAATTACCTGCATTTATGTATAAATGTGTCTTAAAATCTGGTTTGCTCATTATTGTAACTTAGATGAAGATCAAACACATTTGTTTTATTGTTCTTGTGTACATATTGAATACATCATTCAAACATTCAGTGTAGGTTGGAAAAAGTATGTGAACCGCTAGGCTAATGATGTCAACAAACCCTTTCTCGAATTAGAGAAAGGGTTGCAAAGTTATCTTTAAGAGCTTAGATATTCATCCTTCCACAGTTAGACTACTTAACTCTAAATGGAGATGATTTAGTACTGTGGCTACTCTCCCTAAAAGTGTCCCTAGAGTGACCGCTAAAGACTTGAAGTAATTATTGGAACTGGTTAACATCTCTGTTCATGAGTCTACTATATGGTAAATATTAAACAGGCACCATGACAGGACACCATGAAGGAAGCTGCTGCTTTCCAGTAAAAACACTGTTGCATGCCTGAAGTTTGCCAAAGGCCACCTTGACACTCCAGAACACTACTGGGAAAAAGTTTTTTGGACTGATGACACTAAGGTTGAATTGTTTGTGAAGAACACGCAGCACTATGTATGGCGTTAAAAGGCCACCACGTAAAATGAAAACATCATCTCAACAGTGTAGTTTGGTGGAGGGAGCATCATGATTTGGGGCTGCTTTGCTGCTTCGGGGCCTGGACAATTTGACATCTTAGAGTGAAAAATGCATTCCCAAGTTTATCAAGATATCCTACAGGATAATGTCAGGGTGACTGCCAGCTGAAGCTCAGTAGTTGGGTGATGCAGCAGGACAATTAGCCTATACATCGAAGTAAATCCAGTACAGACTTAAAACAACAACAAAAAATCCACCTTTTGGAGTGGCCCAGTCAGAGCCCAGATCTTAACTCAATGGAGATGCTGTAGAATGACCTCAAGAGTGCCGTTCACACCAGATATCTTAACTATATGGCTGAGCTGAAGCAGTTCTGTAAGGAAAAATAGTTTAACATTCCTTCTGAATGTTGTGCAGGTCTAATCCGCAGCTACCGCAAACACTTGGTTGAGGTGATCAACCATTAAACCCAAGGGTTCACTTGCTTTTTCTACAGTGATATGTATGTTTAATGGGATGTGTTCAATAAAGACATGAATTATAATACTTGTTTGTTTGTGTGTTGTTAGCTTAAGCACATAGTGGTTGTCTATACATTGATGAAGATAACTTAACGTTTTATGAGCAATTAATGCAGAAAATGAGCTAATTCCAAAGGGTGCACATACTTTCATATGCATTTAATGCTCTGAAGCTTTTCAAATAAGATTAACATTCACTCACCACAGCAAGATTTCAGACCCTTGCTTCTAAATCCTCATGTGGGACAAATATTTACAGAAGAGTTGGAGAGCAATTTCTGCACACCCCACACTGTCAAAATGTGAAAGTCACAGATGTGGTCTGTGATGACAGTACCACCTCCACTACTGTAAAACTAAAATATACCAAAATAATTTGGAATGTAAATTGTGTGTATTCTCTGGAAATTGTGATGTCCAAAATAACCATAACATACTGCATGAATGTCAGTTTCATGCAGTAGTGTTTATTTCAGCAAAACTTGGGATACATTCGATTTTGAAAGCTAATTTACTTAAAGACTTGAAATATACATTTGCATAATTCTTAAGGAGACAAAAGTAATCCAGGGTGAAAGCAGGATGAACTGGATATGCACACCACAGGGAGACAAGACTTGATTATTAAACAATAGAAATAAGGGGAAAATATATTGGTTGTAGAAAAGAAAACATAGGCCTACATTGATCCACTTTAGGCTAACCACATACTCCACAGTTTTACTTTAGAGTTCATATTCATATTAATTAAATTGTATACCCTTTCATATGCTGAAATTAGAACTTTTCAATTATTTGTCTTCTTTATCTTATTTATGTATACATTATGACTCAGTGATTGTATTCATAAATTGTTTGATCTTATTGAACATTTATATAGAAAAAACTATATAGACTTTTTGGACGGTTCTTTACCCACCAGAGGCACATTTTCCAACTTATGTTTAATAAGCGATCTGGAACGATCTAACCGTGACGCTATCTGACCAGCATAAATACTGGACAAATCGACCGTACGTGATCAGCGTGAAGCATTTACATGTTTCCATTGATCATGGTATAAATATACCCCCCATCCCCCCGTAATCTACGGCCCTATGGGCAATTTTAGGATATTTCGATGCAGAGCCAATCCTTGTTGCTAAGCAATAGGCAAGCCCACAGTGTCGCATTATTTGAACGTCATCCGCATATTGCTTACAACATCAGTGGCGCATGCTGCACTTGAAGTACATTTAACTACTCGGTTGTAAATTAAACATTCTAATGGCAAATGGAGCGGAAGACGTAATATTTTGTCGAGGAACGGGTAATGTGAGTATTTTAACCGATTTAAACGTGATTTCAAGAGGAAAATATAGGTAGGTCCGATGGTGCTATGTTAGCTTTGACTTACATGTACCTGATTCCGTTTGCTAATAAGCTAGCTCCTGTTGCACCTTTTAATAGCTGTACATTAAAAGTAAAAACAACACGCCCAGTTTGCTTAAACTTTTCTGCTTGTCTTGATGGGTTTTTGGAGTTTAATTTAGCTCCGTGAATAATTTAGCATGAAGCATATAGCTTGGTTAATGTTGATTAACGGTGGTTAATGATATCTTTCCCTCTCTTCAGAGTGATGATTCTGATATTTGGGATGACACAGCTTTGATTAAAGCATACGATAAAGCAGTTGCGTCGTTCAAGGTAATGCAGTTAAAAACAACACCTCACACTATTTTTTTATTTTCAATAACCTTGATGTTGTATGTCTCTCTGTGCCTCTTACTCATCAGAACGCATTGAAAGGAGAGGATAATGTGACAACGAACAAAACAAATGAACCTGGAAAGAAGCGTAAAAACGGCAATAAGAGTAAAAGCAGAAAGAGATGTAACGCATCGCCTGATAAAGAGGTAATCAATTTTTCAATTTAGAAGTACTTTATTGGCATGATTGTGTTTACATACAATATTGCCAAAGCATTAATACACAAAACAGATAATGACAAGACAAATAATAATGATAAAATAGTAACAAATAACAATAAAGAGAGAATTAAGATAAGGTGCTGGGTAATGAATCAAATAAAATAAAAACTATAATAACAATATACACTATACAATATAAAATAAAATATGCATTTAACAGGACATTATGAGCATAAAAAATAAAAGTACTGTGAATGAAGTACATTAAGGCAGTGGTTGGTTTCTGAGGGTGAGCAGCTCAAAAATGAATTTAGCTGCAACTGATGCATGATGGTCCTCCCCCAGTAACACCAGCATCTGATCTGTTTCTGCCAAACTGGAAAACTGTGGCATGAGGTTTGAGAGTTTGTGGAGGTATCTCTCTCTCAACTCTGTCTCGACCTCACCAGTGTCACAGTGAGCACAGACTCGTTCTTCCTTTGGAAGCCATGTTTGTCTGTGTCGGCCTTTTTTATGTTCAGACTGTGATCACTGAGTCTGTATTTGGTGAGGATCCGTCTCTGTTTTGGATCTCTGCAGATATTCTGCAGATTATATGTTCTGTTTAGGGCCTGATAACATTTCAGTTTGCTTTGGTTTTTACTTTCATTTTCCCAATGGTCCAAATAAAAATGTTTGCTTTTATGATTTGGTTTTAAATCACGAACATCCTCAGTAAAGCAATATAGGCTTGTGCATATGAACTGAAATATGTTTAAATCTGTCGTTCAGTGGCAAGTTGGGGACTCCTGTTATGCATTGTGGTCTGAGGATGGTAACTTGTATGCTGCTACCATTTTATCAATCGACCACGAGAAGGGCACCTGTGTCGTCTTTTATTCAGACTATGGCAATGAGGAGGAACAGAACCTCAATGACCTACTAACAGAAGCTTCGGACTTGGATGAAGAAACTCAAAAAGCAGCAGATGTACAAGTATGACAGAGTTATCAATTAGATACTAATTGGTAATCGCCTACACTTTTTGTCATTTGAGGGTTTAGTGAAGCGGTTGTTTAATATAGTCATTCTTTTGCCCAATTCTAGGTCAAAGAGACTGAGTCCTCGACAGAGGAGAGTGATAGATCTTTTACACCTCACCAGTCTGGTCCTCAGAAGCATAAATCTAAAGTCAGATCACCCATGGGGCCTCCATCTTGGGTTCCTGGCTTCCCTCCTGGACCCCCACCAGGACCTCACTTCCATAAGGTGAATATTGAACATCCCTATAATGTAGGGAAAGACAGCAGCCACATAAGTCACCATAATCAGTTTTACTTGTGCAGTGTGATTCTCAACATGCATATCACACTTGACAGACTTAAAGGTATAGTTCACCAAAAAATGGAGATTCTCTCATCATTACTCACCCTCATGCCATCCCAGATGTGTATGACTTCTTTAGAAAACAAAAGAAGATTTTAATAAGAATATTTCAGCTGTAGGTCCATACAATGCAAGTGAAGGGTGACCAGAACTTTGAAGGGCCAAAAAGCACATAAAGGCAGCATAAATGTAATCCACAAAACTCCAGTTGTTGAATCAGTGGGTGCTTTTCATTTCTGAGTTTGTGCATAATAATTTCCTTTCCTTGCGTCCTTTCCTCGTTTCCTAACTCGAAAGGATGCAAGGAAAGGAAAGGAAATGAGGACAGAGAAATCCAAGCAAGATATGTTTGTAAAATGGAAATCCCATCTCACTTATGCCTCACTTCAGAGTGCTGTCTCTGCACAGCTGCATTACCTTGGAGCACTTGCGGTTATGTTGTTTAAATTTGATGTATGAAATTTGATTCGAAAAAAATATTCACGATAAATCATACTTCAACAGTGCATCTTGAAGTATTATGTTACAATTTTGGTTTATTTAAACTGCAAAGGTGAAACTTAAACTCAGAAGCAATATGATAGGTCTGGGTGAGAAACGGATCATTATTGAAGTCGTTTTTTACTATAAATTCTCCTCCCTGCTCAGTAGGTGACAATAGGCATGAAGAATGTGAATCGCCAAAAACAGATGTGAAAGTAAAAGTAGAGATTGATAGTAAAAAAGGACTTCAATAATGATCTGTTTTTCACCCACCTATCATATGGCTTCTAAGGACATTCATTTCACCACTGGAGTTATATGGATTACTTTTATGCTGCCTTTATGTGCTTTTTGGACCTTCAAAGTTCTGGCCACCATTCACTTGCATTGATTGGACCTACAGAGCTGAAATATTTTCTAAAAATCTTTGTGTTCAGTAGAAGGAAAAAGTCATACACATCTGGGATTGCATGAGGGTGAGGATTTTCATTTTGGGGTGAACTATTCCTTTAATGGGCCTCATTCTTGAAATACAAGCAGAATAAAGTTTTCTGAAAATCCTTTGTAGAGCCGTTGAAATATTAAAAGTTTAAATATTTTCAAAACATAAGCTGGTACATACAAAATTTACACCTCCTCCCAACCACGTGTAAATCATGCTCAAGACATCCAAACATGTTCTTTCAGATAAATGACATTATTTTGATAGAAGTAAAATTAAATGAGTAATGGAAAAAAATTACCAATAATTAAAAGAGTGAAATTAATCTTAAACGATAACAAATTGGTAAAAAAAAAAAAAAAAAAATCTGTTTATTTTTAAACAATAGCCATACTTATTTAGAAATATTTCTTTGCTGATTGCATTTATTTTTTGACTATAATTTTTCCCGATGCACTGTGAACTGAACCAGAGAAGGGTAATGATGGTGGACATCCTACTGCTGCCATCAACTGAACATGTCAAACAATTGTTATTGACTTCTTGAACTGTTTGATTCACAAAAGAGCATCATGTGACAGCAAAATCATGTGATGACAGCAACTCCCTTTCTTTGAGATACTATTGTGTTTGCTAAATCAAAATTTTACGATGTGAACGCACTTCATTTCTAAAAACAATTTCATTACTGTTAACAGCATTCACTAGCGTGTCTGGTGCCTTTCTTGTATGCCGTTTTAATGGGTGTGGATTATAATAATTGTGAATGAGCATGAACATTCTTTACACTCCTTTACAAATGTTTGGAATACACTAACAAATCTGGGGAGTATGTAGCGATTGTGAATTTGTTGGAATTTTTTTGTGAAAATTACTCAGAATTTGCTCATATGTTTACAAAAGTTTCATGAATAGGCCCAGTGTTTAAAAAGCTGATTGACCACTTAAGCAGTGAATACAAATTTGAATCGTGGAGAGACCACACAAAATCATAATGTCTAGTTTTTATCTTCCTTTAGAAATTATATATTCTTACTAATACCATGTTCTTTCTAGTCGGATGGCAGACGATCACAAGGTCCTGGCCCTTTCTTCCCTGGATGGCCTCCCATGATTCCACGTGGTCCCCCGGTAATAAGCAACTGTAGACTTTTCAGATCTATTAACATCTTAAATTCCCATTACATAGGATATATTAACGTTTACTGTATTAATTATGGATGGGCAATGACGGTCATCCATCAGCCGGCTAGTCGGTTAGTGAGGTTGACTAAAGGGATGATTATTTTTAAGTGTTGATTGTTATAAAGTTAAAGGGCTGTGCTTAGAGTCCATATATCCATCTAAAAGTGTTTGGGATCATTTGGACATAATATAGGCTAATTATGCATGGGGTCCATCACATCGACTAGTCCAGAGTTTCCCCAAATGGGGATTCGTGAGATAGTGTGAGGTTGCATATGGAAATATTTCTGTCATTTACCCTTTTTTATTTATTTAGTTTTTTTTAAACATTGACCGATAATTCCAAAATGATGTCCGTCTTTTGACTAATAATAATAAAAAAGAAAAACCACAACTTAAACCAAGCATGTACATTTTTCCTTTTAACCATTCTTGTGTCTGGCTTTTCTCACTGTCAGTCAGTTGCATGAGATCTCTAGATGTAAAGGGGACATGTTCTCCCACCCCAGATTATAAATTGCTACAGCCCTGGCTTTGTTACTTCAATTAAAATATTTTTTTTTATATGAAAAGAAAAAGATATAATAAAGGTTCATTAAAATATAACCATAATAAGAAAAATAAATTGCAAAGATGTAAAATTAATTATATTTGAAAGATTTAATTTCTTTAAAATATCAGGGGGTACTTTAAGAAAATCATTCGTGTCAAAGTGATTCGGCTGGCAAAAAAGTTTGGCAACCCCTGGACTAGTCAATTATTCACTCAGACAACCCTCTGTCTTGTCAATTTTGTAAGCTGGTAGTTTTGCGCATCCGTGGTATTAATTCACAAACACACAACTCTTTATGGGACAAATACATTTATGAAAATCTGAATTTATTATTGACCCAGATGATCCCACCACCTCCACCAATGAGTCCAGACACCCTGGAGGATGACGACGCCTTGGGAAGTATGCTTATTTCCTGGTACATGAGTGGCTATCACACAGGATACTATTTGGTATGGTTGTCCTTGCATTTCACAAACATCAATCAATTTTCACTGTACCCACAAACATAATTCTGTAACCTTGTTATTTTCATCAGAAATCTTTCAAAATCTGTCTTATACAGGGTTTGAAACAAGGTCGTAGAGAGGGTGCAACATCTAAGAAGTCCCATCACAAATAAAGACTTAGGGGTTTGCTTGTTTTTATTATTTCACATATCATTGCCAAAATTCAAGGAAAGCTATTTCAATTAAACTGCATGTGAATGCACATTGTTATAGATATTACTATATTTATTCATTTTAGTAATGTGTGTAACACAGTCATTGTAAAATAAACTGTAACAGTTTATGGGGAAATGTATATCTTGATTTGTTGCCTAAGTGTCCCTGTATTAATTTTATTTGATTTGTTTTCTTTATAGGGCAGAATATGAACGTGATGGTGCAGCTGACTTGAATACAGATTTTTTTGTATTGTTTGTAAATAAATGAATTCAAAGTTATTGTGCTCTTTTCTACAGTGCTCTTGAGTGCCTTTTTTAATTAATTGATATTAGATCGGTAGAAACTTTAGCTACTTGTCATTTCAGAGTGATTTGAGCAAAAATAATTGCAAGTAATAAACTAGTTAGATACTGGTTTTCTACGTTAATTGGTCATAAAATTTGAGCTCACCTTCAAAGTCACAAGTATAGCCAAACACAATGTGCTTAAGCCAACAACAGACAAACAATTATTACCTTTAATTTCTTTGTTGAACACATTCCAGTAAACATTCACAGTGCTGTGGAAAAAGTAAGTGAACCCTTCGATTTAATAACTGATCGAGATTTTTTGTTTTTCAGCAATAACCTCAGTCAAGTGTTTCCAGTTTAAAAGGAATTTTGGATCATTCTTCCTTACAGAACTGCTTCAGCACTCTATTCATATTGTTAGAATGTCTGGTGTGAACAGCTGTCTTGTGGTCATGCTTTTTATTTTTTTAAGCAATTATATAGTGGATTTATTTCGAGGTTTAGGGTTATTGTCCTGCTGCATCACCCTACTAATACTGAGCTTCAGCTGGTGCACAGTCACCCTGACATTATTCTTTAGGATATCTTGCTATACTTGGGAATGCATTTTTCACTCTGACATCAAATGGTCCAGGCTCCGAAGCAGCAAAGCAGTCCTAAATCATGGTGCTCCCTCCACCAAACTACACTGTTGAGATGATGTTTTCATGTTTTTATGCGGTGCCCTTTTAACGCCATAGGAAGTGTTGCATGTTCTTTCCCAAATGATTTACCTTAGTTTGTCAGTCCACCACTCATTTCCCAGTAGTGTTGTGGTGTGTCAAGATGGTCTTTGGGAAATTTCAAAAGAAAGAGAAGAAAAACGAAAAAGGTGGGGGAAAATTTCAGGTGTGCAGCAAAGGCGGCAACAACGTCCTTCATGATCTTTTTTTCTTCTTTTTTTGTGTAGATGTTAAACAGTTCCAACGATTCCTTCAAGTCTTTAGCTGTCACTCTAGGTTTTTTTGTTTTACCTCATTGAGCATTCTGCGGTGTGCCCTTTGAGTCATCATTGCTGGAAAGACAATTCTAGGGAGAGTAGCCACAGTACTAAACCATCTCCATTTATAGAGCGTACATTTCTGCTTTCATGTCTCGGTTCTCAGTCACACTCGGCTCGACATCCTTTTCTTCTCTGTTTTCTTGTTGTGAGTATTCTCCTTTCTCCTGCTATGTCCACTTTAGACTTGTTTTTCTTCTCTTTCCATTTATTTTTTCCCACCATTTCTTTTAGCTGAATGTTTTTCTGTTTGTCTTCCTAAGGCAATTCAGTATCATCTACTGTACCTCATCCTGATCCACCTCAATTTGATCCCTTTCCTCTTTGTTATTTTCGCTTTCATGACTCTGTTCTCCTCTGTCTCGTCCTTATCATTCAACTCTAATCTGCAGAGCCACAGTTTTCTCTTTCTTTGTCACCATTTCCAGTTTCTCCACCTGAGACACAAGGTATTCCCTACCTTTTTCTTTATTACTTTCATTCCATTCCTGCCATTACTATTTGGGAAGATGTTTTTTTTTTTTCATTTTCCTACCTGATTGAAATAATTTTCAGAATAATCTTGCTCAGTGTATTTTCTTCAGCAGTGATTTGCTGCACTTTCCTCCCATAATTGTAACCGCAACCCAGGGCCGGCCCTAAGCAGAATTTGATTTGGGGGCCCCTCGGTGCTGCCAATATGATTGAATATTGTCAATGCTTGATTATTCGCACACTAAATCTAACACACCTCTTATCAATTTTATTAGTTGTAGCTGTGTTGCTTACAACATACCAATGTCTGCCTGGCATGGTTTTACCCTTCTACGGTTTTAATTGTAACAGTAGCACACCTATATTTACCCAATCCTGTTGTCCCTCTGTTACCAGTTTTGTGGACTTGCTAGAGAACAATCTGCAGCAGAAGCTGTAGACAGTATCATTTCTTTTTGAATAAGTGAGCGGCTCCACTTACATTTTTTCCCCATTAATTAACTTTTTGTAGGTGTAGTGGAAGCTTCGGCCATCAGGTTTTTCAGGGAATGTGAAGTTTTCCTTTATAGGCAGTGGCCCTCTGCTTACCAAATCAGTCCTTTCTGAGTCAGACAGGATAGATGGCAACATCAGTGGATACACGTGCTGGGAAGTGCTCCTCGCCTGCAGAGGATGGACCTGATGAAAATAATAATAAAAGCTAGCCATGTTAGATGTAATGCAACTGTCTGTCAAAAACAAAGGCATGGTTTATCCATATACAGGTGAAACTCGAAAAATTAGAATATCGTGCAAAAGTTCATTAATTTCAGTAATTCAACTTAAAAGGTGAAACTAATATATTATATAGACTCATTACAAGCAAAGTAAGATATTTCAAGCCTTTATTTGATATAATTTTGATGATTATGGCTTACAGCTTATGAAAACCCCAAATTCAGAATCTCAGAAAATTAGAATATTGTGAAAAGGTTCAGTATTGTAGGCTCAAAGTGTCACACTCTAATCAGCTAAACACCTGCAAAGGGTTCCTGAGCCTTTAAATGGTCTCTCAGTCTGGTTCAGTTGAATTCACAATCATGGGGAAGACTGCTGACCTGACAGTTGTGCAGAAAACCATCATTGACACCCTCCACAAGGAGGGAAAGCCTCAAAAGGTAATTGCAAAAGAAGTTGGATGTTCTCAAAATGCTGTATCAAAGCACATTAATAGAAAGTTAAGTGGAAGGGAAAAGTGTGGAAGAAAAAGGTGCACAAGCAGCAGGGATGACCGTAGCCTGGAGAGGATTGTCAGGAAAAGGCCATTCAAATGTGTGGGGAGCTTCACAAGGAGTGGACTGAGGCTTCAAATGTCGTATTCCTCTTGTCAAGCCGCTCCTGAACAACAAACAACGTCAGAAGCGTCTTACCTGGGCTAAAGAAAAAAGAACTGGTCTGTTGCTCAGTGGTCCAAAGTCCTCTTTTCTGATGAGAGCAAATTTTGCATCTCATTTGGAAACCAAGGTCCCAGAGTCTGGAGGAAGAATGGAGAGGCACACAATCCAAGATGCTTGAAGTCCAGTGTGAAGTTTCCACAGTCTGTGTTGGTTTGGGGAGCCATGTCATCGGCTGGTGTTGGTCCACTGTGCTTTATTAAGTCCAGAGTCAACGCAGCCGTCTACCGGGACATTTTAGAGCACTTCATGCTTCCTTCAGCAGACAAGCTTTATGGAGATGCTGACTTCATTTTCCAGCAGGACTTGGCACCTGCCCACACTGCCAAAAGTACCAAAACCTGGTTCAATGACCATGGTATTACTGTGCTTGATTGGACAGCAAACTCGCCTGACCTGAACCCCATAGAGAATCTATGGGGCATTGCCAAGAGAAAGGTGAGAGACATGAGAGCAAACAATGCAGAAGAGCTGAAGGCCGCTATTGGAGCATCTTGGTCTTCCATAACACCTCAGCAGTGCCACAGGCTGATAGCATCCATGCCACGCCGCATTGAGGCAGTAATTAATGCAAAAGGGACCCAAACCAAGTACTGAGTACATATGCATGATTATACTTTTCAGAGGGCCGACATTTCTGTATTTAAAATCCTTTTTTTTTTTTATTGATTTCATGTAATATTCTAATTTTCTGAGATTCTGAATTTGGGGTTTTCATAAGCTGTAAGCCATAATCATAAAAATTATATCAAATAAAGGTTTGAAATATCTTAATTTGCTTGTAATGAGTCTATATAATATATTAGTTTCACCTTTTAAGTTGAATTACTGAACTTAATGAACTTTTGCACGATATTCTAATTTTTCGAGTTTCACCTGTAAATATGGAAAAATCATCATCAGCTGTAGCACTGGAACTTGGGGCAGGTGGCATCGGTTGTGCCCCACGTCCAAAATATTTCAACAGTGCTCCTAGGGAAGTTTCATAAAAGTGCATATTTGACAGAATATTTATAAAGTTATTTTCTCAACACAAATTATTATACACAGCACCAAGCCATCTGTACACCTAAACAACAACTCTTAATCTATAACTAGCTAACTGAGGCATAATGATATTGGAATATAATAGCAAAGACCCCAAAATGGTAGACTAATGTAAATAATGTTACGTTGTTATCAGTACAAAGTTTATGGAACAGTAGCTTATTTTTATTACAAAAATATATACCTAGGAAAGTTATTTTTACACAGAAGACAAAAACTTTAATCTAAAACTTGCTAAGTAATATGTTGTACTAATAATATATTAAGATGTCAAGGGTATTTACGGATGATTAATCAAACTTTCCTAAAAAAGAAGATATGCTACATAGGCTATGTTAACCAACTAGCCAGCTAATGTTAGCTCGTAACTTAGCCTAGCTACTTAACCTACCTTTATCGTTTTTAGATTCAAATACATTCCCTTGTCTTATCAAAAGTTAGCTTTATGGACCTTTGGAGACTAAAAATGTTCATAATATATTATACAAACTTCAGATCAGGGTCTTTTTAGTTTTTGCTTTTTCTATAGAATTAAATAATGAATAATAAAAAGTTATTTGTGGAACTTAGAAATGTTTTTTCTCTTCCTCTGTTTTCTTCTTTTTCCTTTTCTTTGCATCAGAGGATATGTTCTTTTTTGTGACATTGCTGTTTTGCTGTCTGAATGTGCTTGCATCCTGCAGCCCGTTAACATAATATTGCATTTAATATTGCGTTTTTGTATAATTACCATTGTCCATTGACAGTATAATCACAAAAAAAAAAAAAAAATTAATGTGCTCTTGGGGGCCCCCTGGTGGCCACCAGGGCCCTTAGCAGCCGCTTAGTTCGCTTATGCCTTGGGCCGGCTCTGCCGCAACCTCTCCTTAATTCCACAAATTTTGCAGTTTATGATATGTTGTTGTTTGACATGAGAATCTGTTATGTCACAGCAGTGTACTGAATGGCCAAACCATATGAACTGTGTTCTGTTTTGGTTGGTTACTGTTGCTATGGAAGTATAAACTTGAGTGCCTTTGGAACACAACAAATTCTAGTGTCTTTAAAGCATTTACAGTATAATTAAAGATATTCATTTGAGTGATTGGTTATTTAGATTTTTGTTCTACAAGAAAAAAAAAAAATGTTTTACTACACTGACATAACTCTTTTGGATCTGGCCCTTAAAGAAAATGTTACATAAATTTGTTTCATAAATCCCCAAATTGCAAAAGCTTCCTCTACAAACATTGTGACAAAATTAATTGCACTTTATTTCAGTTTAATTGATTATGTTTCTGCATTTTTCTTAGTATATCTTAATTTTGTGCTGTATATTTTATACACATCAGACTGATTTATGTGAATGTTTTACACTTTAACACAATAATGCATAAACTTAACACCTACCATTCATTTTATTAATTAAATCTCAAGTTCTTACAACATCACCTCAAATGATCGTAAAACATTAATAAAAGATAATATAAATGATCAAATGTCTTTAAGACTATAAATAATCTATAGCTTGTTGTAAAAAAACATGTATAAGACATGAAAATGTCATAATTAGCAGAATCTTTCGGAAACTAAATGGAAACAAAAGATGTGCGCTTCATAAACTAAAGCAAAACCACAGAAATTGTGAAAGTTGATCTTAGATCCACAATATGTTAAAGAATATGGCACAAAATGTAAAAAATAAAAACTGTCCTGTATGTAATATTCTAGTGCACTGAAATTTAGCCATCAGTTCTCTTAAATTAGAGCATCTAAAATCAGAGCATTGCCTACCATACTTTAAAAGCTTTAGCTTTGTAAATAATCATCACATAATGTTAATGTAAATACAGAGTCACGTACATACAGTCATAACAAGTAAAAAAAAAAAAACATTTCAAAGACCAAAACAATATTTACAAATTCTCCAAGGATATTAAAAATGGAAAAACATAAGATGAAAATTTGAAGTAGTTCCTCATTAGTACCTCAACATGTGGCAAAATGTGATTTAGTTTAGAGATGATTCAGAGTGTGACAAGATAAACATGATGCAGCACATCTCTGCCATTATGCTCCAAAAATGTCTTCATGATATCTCTTCTCTCCCTACCAACAAAAAGCATGATAACATGAGTTCACTGGTCAAAGAACTTTTCACACAAGGGCAATAAAAAAAATCCACAACTTAAAGATTTAAACACGGATTCCAAATTTTGCCACAATTTACAATGTTAAGAGCTCACCTTTAACCTTTCCAGATATTCTCCAGCCTCTGTGATGGTCATGCCAGTTTTGCTTGCCAGTATCTTCTTCAAAGTGCATACAACATCGCGGGCCATGTTCATGCCACCACAAACATATAGATGACCAGTGTTCTTGTGTAGAACTTCCAAGACCTTTTCATTTAGCTGTTCCCTCAAGACATCCTGCACATACATCTGTTCCAATACAGGACAAGTTTATAGACAACACAACACAAATTGATAGCAGTTCAAATCAATTTAATGAGTACGACAGGCTGACATGGTCTTACGGAATAATAAAGTTTAAAAAATACTTTATTTTTTTATTACAGTATGACAAATAGAACTTCTGAGATACCTTTGGTTTATCAGGATGGCGGGAATATGCTGTATTGACGTCGCTTAGAACACCATCAATTCTCAACTTCAGTGTCTCTACTTTATACAGATGGTCTGTTTCTGAATCACGACACCCAAATACCAATGTCATCGCACTACTTTTCAGACCTAAAAATAAATACATTTAAAAGTTAAATGGGGAAAAAAAAACCATACTATATTAAGTAGAATTTACTGCACAGTACAGTACAGAAATGACTGTACTGGACACATTCAAATGTATGATATTGGAATAACATGTAAAACAACTCAATGCCTCTTAAGATTCATATTAAAATGCTTTTTGCATAGTGATGCTCATTGATGAACTGGATTAACTAACCGTAAATTAGGATTTAATGTGTATTACCTGTCTTTTTCATGTCATGAACTCGCTGTTGCCAGAAGCTACGGAAAGGAGCAATACCACTTCCAGCCCCTATCAGAATAACTGGAGTGTTGGGGTCTGCTGGGAGATGGAACCCACCCGAGCTAAAAAACAATTAGCAGGAAGCAAGTCAGAAAATCCATATGCAATCATTCTCAGTGGACAGATTAACTAAAACTGAGATGCAGTTTTTGGTTTCCATGTTAAGATGTATGCAATATAAAATACCAAACTGCCTTCATAAATATTTGTATGAGATATTCATATTTAAAAAGCTTTTAACTTGCATTACCGATGAACAAAGCAGGGAACCACATGTCCTCTTTTGATGGTGTTAAGCCACGTGCTGCAGGTGCCAAAATGTCTTGGGCCCAGTCCGCCTGGATTACAAGAGAAAAGATGAGAAGTTTTTAAGTAACTTTTTGCAGTTTCCAAAGAAAACGTATTGTCTTGTTTTCTGAAACCTTCTTTGAAACTCAATGGAATTAAATAAATTTCTTAAAACATAATAATCTTCACGTCTATTGCAAAATGGATTTTGGTTATTATAGAATAATTTGAAATGTGTTTCTTTGTTTATATGATACCGAGTGTCTGCATACCCTGAGTGTTGTATTCGACCACAGATACTGTGAGGTGGAGCTCGTTCGGATGACGGTCTAATGAGGAGCTGACGGAGTACAAACGGGGCTTCATCAGAGGAAGCTGGCTGAGAAGGAAGGCTGCAGGGACATTTAGAGAGGGGAATTCTTCAAGCACCTCCAAGAATGTAGGCCTGTGGAGATCTTTCCATGTAGAATATTCTTGGAAATCCTAGGGAGAGATTGTAATACTATAAACCTATCCACTGGTCATGTTTGCAATTTAGCACAATGTCATGAACAAGAATGTCTTTAAACATTGACTCAACCAATGGCACGAGCTTAGGGCGGGACTATCTGTTTTTTTGACCAATGGCAGAAGAAGGGAATATTCAGGAAAAGCTGTTTGAAAAAAATGCTTATTTTTAGGGGCCAAGCCTCAAAGAGTCTGATTTTGTCTGATTACTCTCCTCCTGATTTTTGGTAAATATTTGGTTTATCGTATTTTCAGAAAATGCAGAGAGAAATGCCAAAATGTATTTATATATTTTTTAAGACCTCCTGACTCTTAGCTTGATATGTCTCTTTAGCACCTCTACAGTTTATGGCTTTATAGCCAGTGGTATGTGCAATGTACCTGTGTGCCGTGGAGCTGTTTGAAGGAGGCACACATATAGTTAAAAAGATGACCCACACTTGTGTGCTGACTCTAAACTCAGCTTGTCTCTTGCCACTCATTGAGCATGTCAATTGAGTGGCACAGTGTGTTAAGCACTGGACTATAATTCTAAAATTCTAAAATTCATAGGTTTGAATCTCCACCTAGGCTGGTCATATGGTTTGATTTCTCTTTTACTGGATGTCTTTGTGCTGTGCTTACTGAATGATTGCAGTGCTAATTGAATTTAGATTTTCATCTTTGTTTAAAAGTTACTTCAATATGAAGTTGATCATGGTAACCGCTGTGTGTACTGTCAGCATGGTATGCACTCTGGTGGCTGTCAACCACTAGGCAACATGGTTCAGTGGATTGTGCAAAGAGCTGGAATACGGAAAGATACAGGTTCGAACCCTGCTCTGATGACTTGTGAACCAGTATGAATTTGAAAATTACACCATAGCCACTCTGAGGGTCCTAAATGTCCTGTAGGCCATAAAGGCCATATTGGCAATATAGGGGGCTTGGCCCTGAAATGGCTGCTCGCAGCTATATTTCTAATTGCATTTGGTGATGCAAGTGGCACAGAAATACTTCAGCTTAATACACTTCAGCTTAAACAAAACATTTACTGTGCTTTTATGAGACATTGAACATTCTCATTATTTGTTGCAAGAATATTGTACATTTTATTTGCATAAATCTTATCAACAAAATATAAGTTACTCAAATCAAAAGCAATAAAGACAAATAAAGCAAACAAATCGCTACACTTTTGGTCACAAAGGCGTTATGAGGAGGTATGTAATGTACTTACTGATGCAAGTGCCTCAAGTCGTTTACAATCGGCTTTCTGACCAGCCACTGTGGAGAGTTTGCGCAGTAGACTTTGTGAAGGAGGAGTATTGATATCAATAAAGTATGTAAGAGCCTGGACTAGAGTGCAAGCAGGGATCCGTTCATCCATCTGCCATCTACCTTCCTCTAAATGACACAACAGAAAAGATACAATAGAAAAATAAGATCAGATTTGGGGTACATACATACAGTAGCTTGTAAGAACTGCCATCATATAACTATCATTAGTGTACTGTTTATTGTCTGACAAAAAAAGGCAAGATAAACAAATTGTTACCATGAGTAGAGTCAGAGAGGATTTCCAGGTGGAGGCTCTGGTTTGAAGGAGAGGCATCTGGAATATGCTTCAGAATACCATGCACCAGTGTTGAAGAGTTCTCAGGGAAAACACCTACATGATCTCCTGGGGCAAAGTTCAAGGCCTCTGTGTTCTTATCCACCTTTAGCTCAACCAGGATAGTGGAACGACTGAAAAAAGAATAAATAAAAATAAATAAATAAAACAGCACTGCTAAAAACATGTATGGACGTGTCAATTGAAGTGGTAGAATCAAACCTTGACTGAGCACTCTGCAGTTTCTGCCTTCTCTTCAGTGTCATAGGAATCACAGTTTTAGAGTGAACAGCAGACAGTGCTGTAAAAACAGAACATTAATGGATGTAAATATTATATCAAGAGGGAAAAAATCAGGTTAACCATAAAGTTGATTTTCATAAAAATATGAACAAATCTTCATAATATGAAAATATAATTTTATTATATTATAATACAATTATATATAATATATATCAAACATAAGTCCAAGACATCCATTTCAAAACTTTTTTTTTTTAAATAACCTTTTAGTTTTGTAATTAAATAAATTAATAGGTTGGTACAAAAGGTTTTTAAGATCATGAGAAACATTTCAGGCAAGTGACCCCAAACTTTTGAATGTTAGTGTGTATATATATATATATATATATATATATATATATATATATATATATATATATATATATATATATATATATATATATATATATATATATATATATATTACATCATATTATATATGAATAATATATAACTATTCAAATATATAACTACATTATTAGGGTTTTGATATGGACTCTGGGGATGTACCTGTAACACGGTCCAAGATGCAACTGTCAGGCTGCACTCTGTATCTCTTTGGTTCCCAGCAGTCGGACTGTTGCTCGACCGCTTTCAGCTGTTTTTTAATGTTAAACTCCTCACATGCTTCCTTGAAGTACAAACAGAAATAACACAAATCATGATGCATTTCTTTAACAAAATTTAATTTGTTTGTTGTGCATAGCTTTAGTAAAGATTTATTTCTGTGATTCGTTGAATCATTGATATCTAAGGCCCAAAGGCTTTATAGGAAACCTCACCAACCTTAAAAGCAGTGCAAGCCCAGGCAGAGAAGGCCTCATCCTGCCCATTAAGTTCATCTCCCTCCCCTGTTGCAGTCAGACGCTTGGCCCCCAACTCAGCAAGCTTGTCATCCACAGCATGGGCAAAGGCACAGAACTGAGGGTACACACGTGACCCAAGGCCAAACACACTGTACCTGTAATAGGACGAGGATGTCAGGGCTGCTGTTCTACAATAGCATATCTACAGGTCAATCAATAATAGTGAAAATTTTCACAGTGAAAGTCTACAGACCTGACATTGTTTTTCATGTTCTGCAAGTTGAAAAGCTGCTTCTTGAAGCTCTGAGGGATAGAAAATATGAATGTAATTAAAATATGAATATGTGAAAATCCAAGTATGAATATTATTACCTTTCTTCTGATTAAAATACAGAATTGTGCCCATACCACTCCATTTCCTGGACTTTCTCCATTGCCGAATGTACTGGTGACCACCATCAGGAGGCTCTCAGTTTCAAGTTCACTGAAATTATAGTCTTCCATACAAACAAGCTGTATTGAATGAAATGAAAAGTTTTTTGTTAAGAGGCTGAATCACAGGTTTTTGTTGTTGTTATTATTTTTTCAAAGTTTCCATACAGCATTTCTTACCCTAGAGTCAAAGGCTCGTTTGAGCATGGAGTTTAGCTTTTTGGCAAAGGTCAGTGATTTCCCAGTTTCTGTGGCATAGAGAACAGTGCAGCGCACTCTCTTGGCCATAACAGCTTTTATGAGTGTTTGAGCAAAAAACACAGCTCTAGAGAAAGAGAACACAAGTATTTCAATTTAAATGCTTACCTCATTAACTTCATCTTAACCTCATCATTTTTTTTTTATTTATGCCTCCTTTCCTCAACCTTCCTCTTATGAACCATGTAACAATAAAAAGTGCCAAAATTGCAACAAAAATCTATTAAAAAAAAAAGTGTATTGGGTCTATTGTGACCCCAGATATGTAATATTGTCAAAATATATTTCTTCTTCTTCTATAAATCATATTTTATGATAAATTTGCTATCACAGGATATCTGTTTCTTTGTTTATTACAAGACAAATGATTCACAAAAATGATCTTTTATATTATTTTCTGGGAGTGGTGATTAATTATTAGTATCCCATATGTGCACATTCATATTATACATGTTATTTGTTACTCAAGGTGGTGCTGTTGTTTCAGTGATTGACTTAATTTACATTTGGCATTGCCATTTGACAAAGCAGCAACATGGAAGTAAACTATAGCAAATACGATACATTAACATTTATATGTCTCTATTGTCAGTTGGATATGCTACAGAAATTCTGTAAGTTACAGATCTATTTAGACTCAATTAGTATTTGAAAAAATACATATGCATAACTTATATAAATAAAACAAAATATAACAGAATATATTATTTTCTATTGTTTTCTAATTGTCTTAAAAATCCTTTGACATTTTTACAGTCTGGTAGATTAATTTCTGATGGTACTGAGTCATTAAAGATACATTTTGGCAAAACACCCATGCATAAATGTCAATGATTGTTGACATTAATATGGTGCAATGTAATATTGTTTTTGGAGCAGCTGATCTGTTAGTACCTTATAAGGCCTTTGAAGCTGACCTTACATCTCCTAAATCCTTTCTTCTCATCTTTCCACTTGTGTGTTAGCCATGGATCAGTCTTCAAAAACAAAAACACCACATATTTTTATTGGTAATTATTTTTTGTAAATATTTATTTATTTTAGCAGAACAATTTCTATGTAAATTTGTAAAACAATTCTTATATATATATATATATATATATATATATATATATATATATATATATATATATATATATATATTCTCACTTAATTACTTTACAAGAATGTATTAATGAATGGTTTACACAGCAATTCTTTCTGCCCGCATTTCATTAATAAGGCACAAAATCTTTATACATATTTTCATTTATTTCCATGGCCACCCTTCATTGTCATAAGGCTGATTATTATTTAGAAAGGTTGATACCTGATAATAGAAGAATGGGGAGAGGACATAGTTTAGCATCTCCTGGTGAAACACTGGGGTGAGTGAGCCAGACATGGGTGGCACCAGCCAAACCCAATCAGCTGGACAGCCACCACGCAATCGGACTTCTGTCTCCATGTGCTGCATGAAGGACTCACATGCTGAGTGGTGGTCTGTGATGGTGACCTTACTTTTCTGCACAGCAATAAAACAAGAGAAAACATAAAGACCAATCAATATCAAAATGTTTGTATTACCTTTACTTAAATAGCATGTTTAGTAAGTTCAAAAACATATTGATGTAAAAAATATTTTTAATGGCAATATATGTTCCAGATACAATAATAACATTGAGATGTTGATATAGAGAAATATTGAGGATCTTTTGATTGCACCTATATGCAAGTTATTTTAAGCATATTTAACCTTTTTACTTGTTCTGCAAGACAAAGATCAAAGGAAGGACACTTTACCTGGTAGCTATGAATCACAGCAACATTGATGGCCACAAGTGCCTGGTCTTTCCACAACGAAGACAGCTTGCATGTCTCTAAGCCCATTAACTGACCAACACGCTACAGAATATAATGCAGTAAAAGTAAAAATCAGTTTCAAACAGAGGTTTCAAAACATGGCTTTATTTGTTTTACAGATACTTCTGGAAGTCAATCCCAGCCATATGACACAATGAAAGAAAACACACCTCCAAAATATTGTAGCGCTGACTATCACAGAAGTCTCTCACTCCAATCTCTGTGCCCATGTACCAGCCATTGAAGGGACATGCTGTGAATTCCACACCACCGATTTCCATTAGCATGTTGGCAACTGCAGGAATTGCATACCATTTGAGGTTGAGATCTTTGAACCATTCATACCTGCACAAAAGTAGAACATAAAACAGAATTTTAACTTCCATGCAAAAAATACCATGAGAAATATTTTGTGATTCTGAATTCACAAAACTCATTGGATCTTTCGAATGAGACTTTAAACCCAGGTCCTGACTCTCTGTGGTCATTAAAAATCCCAAGGCACTTCTCGTAAAGAGTAGGGGCATAACCCTGGTGTCCTGGCCAAATTACCCCATTGGCCCTTATCTATCATGGCCTCCTAATAATCTCCATCCCTGAATTGGCTACATCAAACTACTCTCATCTCCACCAATAGCTGGTGTGTGGTGGGCGTTCTGGCGCTTTGTGGCTGCCGTCGCATCATCCAGGTGGATACTGAACACTGGTGGTGTTTGAAGAGATTCCCCCTATGTAAAGCACTTTGAGTGTCTAGAAAAGCGCTATATAAATGTAAGGAATTATTATTATTATTATTATCTAAGTGAGGAACCATTACTGGAAACATTGACTTATTAATAAATTTAACCTAACTCCTTTTTAAACTTAAAAGTACCTCCAAATTTTCCCTGAAATGACCCAAATCCCTTACTGTGGGTGCTCTATGGGGACCTCCAGGATCAGTTCTGATGGTATGTCAAAAAGTTCAGGGTCCTCTCCATTTGCCTGCAAGACTAGTGGAAGCACATCAAAGCAGCCATACTTTGGTTTCCATCCAAGCTGAATACACACCTATAATGGTACAATGTGGATGGACCACACAATAAAATATTAAGATTTTTTTAAATATTGAGATTTAGTACAAAAGTGGTAATTTTCTATCCTTCTGTAAAATAGAAACAATTTCTAGTAGCCATCACTAATGATTATTTAATTGTAGAGCCAAAGATTTGGTGGGCAGATGCCATTTGAAATTGAATCACAAAATATGTAAGAAATCATGTAAAACAGATAACCAACAAATATTTGCACAAAAACGTATAAATGTTTCAGTTTTGATTCAACTTTATTTTACATGGTTGGTTACCTGTGTGAACTCTACACCTGCTGGGTCTCCTATCACACTTCCATCCTCCATCTGATAGCCAGCATATTTTATAAGCTGGCCATTCCAAATACGGAAATCATGCTCTCCATCTGTTCTCTGGGGGAAAACAGTGATGGCGGATCTGCAATCCACAAAAACATGGTCCTTTAGTGGCTGTCATCCAATATGTGCAGGTTGATTCATTCATAGTTAAAATTTGTAAATTCATCACAATATAGTACAGGGTGGAAAAGTTACGAGTAAATTCTTATGAAATTGTATGATACACCCACCAATGAGAGACTCTTCCCTCGATTGTTCCGTGTTAATCAAAAATTGTGTTTTTGTAACTTTTAAGCAAGTATGGGTCCCTGATATAAAATAAATAAATAATCAGACTTTCACACAAACAAATATTTTAGCTTATTTTTAAGATTTATGCATTTTAATTTCATAACAAAATTCCATCAGATAGAATTTTGTCATTTTTAGCAAACTGTATAACATTTTTTTATTATTATTTTGTTTTATTATTTAACCTATATATTTTTTATTTAGTAAAAGATTACTTAGTTTAATTTGATGGAACTCAGAGAAGACGATAAGTAAAGGATTGCTCAAAATTAGCCTTATTGTATTCACTATAAATTCAGCCTACCTCAGGTTTCCTCCATTAGATGCGTACTTTAGATGAGTACACAAGGCCTGAAACATGTCCTCGGCAGTCTTGCACTGACGCGCATCGAAAACCTGCAGAACAAGCACTTTGTTTGTTTAAACGCATACATGCGAATGACATTGCTGCCGAAGTGCTATCCATGATCATATTGCGTGAATAAAATCACATACCTGCAAATTGGACCACTGAATCCTGCCAATGCACCTCGGCGCGTTCCTCCACGCTTGTTTGGCCCCAAAAGCAAGTTCATCTGCAGTGAGTGTGTAGCATCCGGTCAGGGTGATCTCCAGTGCGACCCTGTCAACCCGAACCTGGTGTTCCGTTGGATTCGGACTGTTTAAATGGTAAAACATATTTCACCAACCTAAATGAGTCATCTTCCCATAATTTCCATCCTAACATCCTAAATATATAAAAAGTGCTATAAGAAATGAGTACCCTGTGGCGTTTTCTGTTGATTGGCTAATAATAACTAAATATAAATACTATTGTACTTTTACGAATGTTTCCTGGCAAGAAACTCACAGCACAAATGAATCGCACTCTAGTGCCAATCTTCACCTGTCTTCACATCTGTCCATAATCACAATATAAAGCCCACTATCACTTTTCACAAACGTTAAAATGGATCCATGTTTAAGACCTGTCCGACAAACTAATGACCTGTAATGACTAGTGTGCGGAGTTGGTGTAAAATTTAAAGAATGACTTTAAGTTCCTACATTTTGAATGATTTGTAGTATTGGTCGATGAAATCCACTGCTTGGGTGAGGATGTCAGAGGAGCCAGGTGTGATTTTGGGTGACCCACGTATCAGAGATTTGGGGTTCATTATGGAGCCCTCGCAAGTTTTCGAGTTGCATGGCGTATTCTGAAATAAATAAATAATAATACAAAAAATAATAATTTTATATATATATAAATATATATTATATATATATATATATATACGATATATATATATATATATATATATATATATATATATATATATATATATATATATATATATATATATATATATATATCGTAAAAATTGAAACTTTCGTAGCTATAATATTTTGGGTCTAAACTGGATCGTTATCGAAAGATACCTGAACTGCTTTTTGATGCAGGGTATCTTGGTGGGTTGCGCCATCCTGGTAGTTTCTCAAATGAACTGCGACTGGGCATCGACTTCTGCGGTCGACTGACAAAAGCTAGGGTAAAAAAGAAAAAGTAATTATGCTAATCAAAGTTAATGGTACAATAAATATAAAAAATAAATAAATAAAAATGCGAAATTGTACTCACCTTAGATGGCACAGTTGTTTTGTCATTTGCAACACTGGCTTGGAATTGCTTTCCCATCCTGAGGAAAATAATATTGAACTAATTCTTAATTATGCCAATTAAAGTAAGCTATATAATGTTCAGCTACAGTGCTGTTAAGTCATGACAAACAACAAGTAAAATAAAGAGAAGTGATATGGTAGAAAGATCAAACTTAAGAAAGGTACATTAATAAGAAATAAACGTAAACATAAAGTACGTACCTTAAGCTTGTGTAAGGTGTCTGCCTCAGTACATATACAGCAGTAGTTTTTAATTTAGTGTTCTGGTCATCCATTTAAACATCCTTTTATATAGTCTAGTAAAGGATGGCACCACACTGGATGAATCATTGCCTCCCATGATAACTGGGTGTGAACTATTACGAAATCTACAGGAGGAAAAAAGAATATGAAACCACACTGATGCTGCAAAGGAAAGGATCGTACTTCCTTGAACAAAAGCCAGTAAATTAAATTTCCTTCCTGACTTTATAGTATGCATGTTATCAGTATTGCAGCCTAAAAAAAGAACATGATTTTATAACAATTGCCAAATTTTACCCATGTATATTAAAACCCAAATAAAAAGATTAGAAAAGATGTAAAGTGCAACATATATATATAATATTATTATTATTATATATATAATAATAATAATATTATTATTATATATATATATATTTTTTTTACATATTTCCAGCATTGTTGGCAACAGCAAACCAAATGCTTGTAATAAACAGATTAGATCAAGCAGGAATAAGCATGATCTTCAACTGGGAAATCTGACCCATCAAATTTTTGTATGCAGCCCTACAATTAATTCTGATGAAATAAAAAGTTGAACTATAACCCATAACAAGTCGAGTACTTTTTATTTGTGTAGCACTTTTAACATGCATCATTTCAAAGCACCATTACAGAAAGTTATGCAACAGAAAATGATGTAGTAATGTCTCAAAAGTCCTCATCGAGCAATTCAAATGAAAACATGATTGTAACTTATGCTTTAAAAATTATTTGTCTTTAGTCCCCACATTGAGCAAGCCAAAGGCAACTGTGTCAAGGAACAGTAAACTTAAGATGTTAGTTAATGGAGAAAAATAACCTTGGGAGAAACCAGGCTCAGCTGGGTTAGCAAGTTCCCCTCTGGCTAGAGCATTAATATAATGCCAATATTAGTTTGTAATTTAGTTAGCATTAATTTGTTCTCTTTGTTTTCAATTTAAGAGAGTGTAGTCCATACAATGACCAAGATGATGCTAGCAGAGGTCAGTGAGGTGTGCCTTGCAGTCCAGCTGGAAGCTTGTGGCAGTTCATATATGTGAAGTCCATCCTAAGTCATAGGAGCAGGCAGTGGCCACTGAATTATCCTTTGTTGTACAGATGGAGTTTGCAGCAGTTCATAGTGGTGAGCAGGGTGAGTAGGGCATGGCTGAGCAGTGTCTGGGAAGAGCGATGTTGGAGAGATAAAGTCTCGCGTTCCAGTGAGGAATAACAGGAGTACTTAAGGAGAGGAGACAGCAGCAGATGGGGAGAGAGAGATGCACAGAGTTGTGTGTGTGTGTGTCGATGTGGTTGTGTGTTAGGAACCACTGACAAGCAACCCGGACCTGTCTGTGTCTTGAATGTTACAGCTGAAAAGTCATATTGTATGACACTGAAAAGTGTCTATGCATAACATTTCTCACGTGGATTGTTCACCCAGCACTTGCTTCCTCCTTCATAGGAAAGGCAGAGGTCTGCCACATTCATACTGTGTGAAGTCCATCATAATAAAACAGTATTATAGAAAATGAGAAGTGTTTCCGGATGCAGCAGACCTAACTAATGCAGCATAACTATGAGTTGATGGATAAATTAGGTAGGGATGTCCCGATACCATTTTTTTTTTTTTTTAGAACGATTACGAGTACTGCTAGTTTATTTTTAGTTCTCACCTATACAGAGTCCAATACCTGTTTTAACTCCATATCAGCAATTTATTTCTATTTTATCATCAAAATTATGTTAAATAAATAAACTCTTTGAAACGTTAATCAAATGAAAGTATAACAAATAATTTTCAACATGATATTAAATTATTTTATACAGAACCTCACAGAACAATCATAAATAACGTTGGAGTTCTTTTTGTCAAATAAAGTGCTGAATAATAGAGCATCAAATGTGTGTTATTGCTTAAATATGATACAGTTACTATTGATGTATTATTATTATTAGTATAACAGTGTATATTACATAACTATAGAGTAGTGATCTATTTCTGTCATAATTTTTTCAATTAAATTGATCTTTTATTTTGGCAGAGCTTTTATATTGAAGTGTTTGTGTTGTTAGACTAAGGAGCTCTAACATAATTACAGCAGCTTCCCAATCAGAAAAAGCCAGTCGTTACATGAATCACAATGATTATTAAACCGAAAAAAGATTATATTTAAATAATTAAATTAATAGATATGTAGTCAGTATATGACTTGTGCTAAAAAGTGAATTAGCACTCTGCTGTCATCTGCTACAAACAGAGCATGCAATGCTTATAATAGTGTTTTCTATGTATGAGCCAATAATCTCTTAAAGGTATGAGCAGTTTTTGCCTCTATGCCAGCACAACACTGGCTCCTCACACTCACAAGCACTCACATTTAAATTGCAGTTTTTGCTGTTAAATAATCTCACTAGGACTTGACATGATTTTAATTTGTGCACTGAATGTTTACGTAATGACATTTGTATGTCAGATTGTATTGTGTTTTGCTATCGGACATGAGCACAGTATCGGACCTGATTCTGATACCAGTATCGGTATCGGGACATCCCTAAAATTAGATTTATCACTGGCTGAAAAGATGAGTCTTTAGTCTAGACTTAAACTGAGAGAGTGTGTCTGAGTTCCGAATAATGCTAGGAAGGCTTGTTTCCCCAGTTGTTCCTTGTTTCCTCTTGTATTTAAGCCCTTGTTTCCCCTGGTTTCTTTGTCAGTCTTCACATGTGTTGTCATTTTCTGTGCCTGGTTCCATGTGTTTTTGTTTCGTTATATTCTGTGTACTTTGTTTATCTTTTGTTTCATTAAAAGCTACATTTAGATACTTATTCCACACACGCCTCATCACACTTTCAAAGCTTTGTAAGTAATTAGAAAATGTTTGAAATTTATATGAAACTTAACAGGTAGTGCTGATAAAATCGGGCTGATATGATCATATTTTTTGGTTCTCGTCAGAACTGTAGCTGCTGCATTTTGAACCAACTGAAGCTTATTTATTAAACCTGCTGGACATCCACCCAGTAGTGCATTACAATAATGATTACAAACACTTCATTAAGTAACCTATCCTAATTCTGTTCAACTCCAATTGCTAGTTTAGCAGAGAAGTCTGACAAATCATTTTGCACATATAATGAGTTACAGGCAGTCTATTGAATTTAACAATTCTCGTTAAGTCAACAGATTGTTTGTTGTGCACATTTGGCAATTCAATTGCTAAAGAAATTATACTTTGTCATTATTTCATCCATATGTTTGGTGTTAAAAGGCTACAGAAACCAAAAAGCATACATGCAAAGCAACTTCTTTCACTGATGCTGCAAAGGAAATGATCGTACTTCCTTGAACCAAAAGCTAGTAAACAAAATTTCCTTCTGACATTCTTGGCCATGTTTTCACAAATGTAGCCTAAAACATAACATGATTTTTTGACCATAGCCAAATGTATCCATGTACGGTATATTAAAACACAAATAAAATTATACTTATTTATTTATCTTTTTTCCCCACTTGAAACCTAATGTTTTTACAGACTTCCAGCGCTGTTGGCAACAAGAAGTTTTGTGTTTTGTGTCTTAAGAACTAGACTCGGAACCATTCGACAGGTAAATCACAGTGACAACAAAAAGCACACAACAAAGTTTATTTTCATAGTTCAGCTTCAAAGTTCTGAGGCTGTGAACTAATGCTTGCTCTCCAGCCAGACCTTTTGAAAGCAAGGTTAACAAGTTTGAACTGAAAACCCCTTATTATATTAATTTTAATAAACACAGTATTAAAGTTGATTCGTTTTGTTGATTAGATGATTAGTTTTGTGCGTACTCCGGGCAGCGAAGGAGGTATTGCCCCAATTGAAGGAGTTCAAATACCTCAGGGTCTTGTTCACGAGTGAGGAGACAATGGAGCAGGAGGCTGGCCAGAGAATCGGGGCAGCGGGGGCGGTATTGCACTCGCTCTATCGCACCGTTGTCACGAAAAGAGAGTTGGGCTGGAAGGCAAAGCTCTCGATCTACCGGTCAATTTTTGTTCCTACCCTCACCTATGGTCATGAAGGCTGGGTCATGACCGAAAGACCTAGGTTGCGAGTACAAACGGCTGAAATGGGTTTCCTCAGAAGGGTGGCGGGCTTCTCCCTTAGAGATAGGGTGAAGAGCTCAGTCATCCGTGAGGTGCTCGGAGTAGAGCCGCTGCTCCTTTGCGTCAAAAGGAGCCAGTTGAGGTGGTTTGGCATCTGGTAAGGATGTCCCCTGGGCGCCTCCCAAGGGAGGTGTTTCAGGCATGTCAAGCTGGGAGGAGGCCTCGGGGAAGACCCAGGACTAGGTGGATGGAGTTTTGTTTTTCATCCTAATATGTTGGACTTGACAGTGGTAAGAACTGATAAGTACACAAGCATTTGAGACCCCCTTGAATTTTAATTCAGGTAGTCTGTCCCTTGAAAATAATTATTTTGATCAAGACTAGTGACATTGTGTGAAGTACATTGTGTGCTGATTGCTGAAATATAATTATGTAAACAGTTATATAAGATGCACTATGCGGTTTGGCATGCACATTGCCAGTTTTCCAAAGATAATTGATGACTGTTCTTCTAATCATCCAACTACCATACACTGATGCAGGTTTACAATGCTTCCGCATTCTTATCTGTTATCTTGAAGCACTGGAAATCTTTGGCTCTTGGCTGGCTTGGTTCCTGGTCACGCCCACAGATAAATACTTTTTTGAGAATTTACAAAGCATCTCTGTGACTGACGTTTCAACGATTGACATTTCTTCTGTTTTTGGGCATGAATTTAGTTAAGGGTCTTCTCAAATGAAGATTCCCCCCAAACTCCCCAAAAATTCCCCCCAAAAGTTTCACCATGACGTCCTAGATTTCCATCAGTGGGATACCATGTGGTGTGTAGGTGAGCATAAGTTTATAAAACCTTAAAGTAGAACTAAAGATTCTTATACTGTGTCCTTGACCTTTTCAAATCAGTTAGCAATCTAGCTAGACACATTTCTGCTTACCACTAACTTTTGGTCATGGAATAAAAGGTCTGAAATAAATTAATAAAAATATATTCACTACATGTTGAATTGTAGTTGTGTATTACATTGTACATTTTGAATGATATTTGCACTAGATGTAAATAGAAACTTCCACACAGCACAGCTATTTGTTATCCTATAGTCTGGTATAAACACAAAATTATAGAGAGCTCTATGATTTAATATTTAAAACCTATGGACCAACCTCTCACCATTTTATGTATATTCCTCATTTTTGTGATTATAGAATGCGGTCACCAAGAGTGGAATGATTCCTTAGAATGGTTGTTATGAAACATGAATGTGACCTGGCCAGACATAGCCTTTCATTTTCTCTTTTGCACACATGCATTTCATGTGTCTTGAATCTTGACATCTTCCTAATCAGGGACTGATAATCTGACTTCCTTTTTAAGACTTGGCACCTTTCAAGGCAGTGGGTGAATGATAATGTGAGAAGTGCACTGAAATTGCTCTTAAAATCATAAAGGTGGAATGATTTCCTTTAGTTATTTATGGGTATATGCTTTTTAAGAATAGCAACCCACTTTTAAAACAAAGCAGAAGCCTTAAGGAACAGCATTTTTGGGCCATGCAGGAAGTTTATTCCATGAAAATAACAAACTTCAGAGAGTTATGTAGGTCAGTTCATGAGGATGTAGATCAGCAAATAATAAACTGGTATCATGACGGTATAATGCAGCTAACTAGGAGCTAATTACACATTCCACTGGTATGTTCATTGGCCCATTAGGGCCAATAACCTTTTAGTAAATATTGAGTTGATACTGATTTCAGATGCCTCTTGTTACTTAATAGTTCACATTAATAGTTCACAAGTAATGCTTATGAAAGCATTAATTCAGATCAGTTATATCTTATCTTAGTGCTATATTAACCCTTGAATGCATAATAGTGTTGCAAGTGTTGTACTTGCTTTAGTTTACTTCCATGTTGTTTCTTCATCAAATAGCAATGTCAAATGTAAATCACTGAAACATCAGTAACACCTTGAGTAAGAAATATCACCAACTGATAATAACCATTGTTGTTAATACATTGTTGCACAGAAAATCAATGTGATATATTATATAATATATCTTGTATGAATTGTATGATTTGTATGAATAAAGTACTAATTTCTCTTATAATAAACCAATATATATATATATATATATATATATATATATATATATATATCATTTGATGGTAAACTTACATAGGTAGGAAATAATAATCATACAAATATAAGTGCAAATGACACTATTACATAGGATCTCTAATGACCCTATACACATTTGGTACTTAAACCATAATAAATAAAAAATGGCAATTTTTAGAAAAGTATCATTAGAGGCCAAATAAAGGCAATGTTTAGATGGATTTGTAAATTTTTTATAAATAATATAATTAGAATGATAACATCGGATTTTTGTTGCTGAAATTTGCTGAATGTGGATATATGTGCAAAAAAGGGACAGTATCTGTGTCTGGTTTCCCAATAACTAAGTAAATATTCTTCTCGATCCTGCACAGGCTGATAGTTATTCATTCTTTCCATCTTTACTCTGCTATCTGACACACTGCTTAACAAAACAATCCCTTCAGTTCCAGTTGTTTAGTTTGTTGTTTCTAAATGTGATTGAAATTGTTAATTTTTAATAGGTAGGAGTGGTCACCAAGTACTGATTTGTAAATTATATAAATTATATAAAGTATTATTGTTTTGGTGGGCTTGTGTAAGACAGTGTCTTTGATCAGGGTCAGATTTTTGCATCTGAAAACAAACATCATCCATCAAGATATACATAAAAAAATTAATAAAAACAAAACTGCAAAAAAGATGTTGCCTTTTTTAACACCTTTGCACACTGTGTCTATGGATAAGCTATAATTAATCTTTACACGAGTAGGGTCTAAATTCCCCTGTAGTGCCCCCTGGAGTGAGTTGTTTTTGCATGTGACTTTGGATGGCATTAGAAAGGGCAGAGTGTAGACAGGAATTTTTTTTCATAAAAAAATAATAATACTGTATATAATATAGTAAACAAAAGGTTTATATCTGTACTGTTTTTGCTTTATTTCTAAATATTTATATAAAATTAACAAATAATGTCAGCAGTCGTCGTTTGACATCTCAGACATTGTGTGTGTGTGTGTGTGTGTGTGTGTGTGTGCGTGTGTAGCAGACTCAGCATGTGTTCACTGAGGATACAAGTTTTAAACTGTTATCGTGGCGCTTTTGTGATAGTTTGGCTCTCTGTTTCAGAAAACAAATGTAATATATTCCTAAAAAGACTGTTTGAGTTGCTGTTTGTGTGAATGAAAACTGCATCTGCACCTAAGCAGACGAAGCTGCGTGCATGGAAAGATTGCGTTTAGATATGATGGCTGTTCATATAAAAGCTGTTGGTGACATTTTGTTAGATAAAATAAACATATTATGTGCTTGAAAACACTCTTAAGTTGCTGTTTGTTTGACGAATGACAACCACTACAACTGTAAACAAACATAGCAGCATGCATCGGAGGAAGATTGCATTTGATGTATTGACTGTGCATATAAGAGCTGTAAACTTTTTATCGAGGTACTTTGGTGATGAGTTGGATGCAAATTATGTATATAAAATGAATATATTTTGTGGTTTAAATGACTGTATGAGTATCTTTTTCAGCGAATAAAAATTACAGGCGCTTGACCAGTGCAGCCTGTGTCGGTGCGAAAGCTGATTCAGTGCTCCAGACTGTGACTAAATATAATTGATTGAGACAAGACAATCAGTTTATTAAATCTCTGATTAATGGGTTAGCAGCTGTCTTCCTTTTCTTCTGCTTTTTATCATGTTTCTGAACAACAATCTAAATCGAGAAATTCTATGATTTGGCCACTAAAAAAGCCATTTGGCTCCTTAATGTCTCCGTTTGTATTTGACACTACTCTGCAGGGCCCAGATATTAAACGTCACATATGTGTGACGAGACATATGAAAGGGTTAAAGATACCCTGCAATTAAACCTGACTGTTTGTATTTTAAGCCTATTCAGCTTATCATGACAAATTGAAAGTATAGAAACACAGACCAAAAAGGGTAATAAAAGTATAAGCACTTTAAGCTCACTGTCTGAAAAGCACTGAAAATACCCTAAGTCTTCCTGGAGAAACAAATTGCTGTATCCTTCTTCAAAATAATGTGATTAGTCAAGCTAATCTTGTTTGTAATCAAGTATGGCATGCTTGTGGTAAACACTTGTATAACATTAGTGAAAGGATAAGATTACATGTGCAGTAACACATTATGAAACATGATTGTTTCAACGAAGTAAACAACAAAACTGTTCTGGATTTGCATAGAAACTAATTTACAGTAAATATCATTGCTTTTGCTGCTATTGATAATCTTGAATACTGAAAACCTTGTTTATATATAATACAGAATCCCACTTAGCTGCAGCTAACTGATTTTCACTGCTGTTTTAACTCTTACTTTTGCACATATTTTGGCCAACTTTTTGTGTTAATTGATTTTGTTGCACTAAACAACAATTACAACATTTATTTAGTTATGTGGGTTGTTGACATTAAATTTCAAGCATTGTCAGAAGTATTAAGTGTGACATATTTTCTTCAACTATTTTAAGCAACATTTTCATATTGTAATTTGTAACATTATCCAGTGCGGTTGTATTTTTTTTTTTTACATTCACTACATTAGTTAACATATACTAACAATAAAACATCCATAATAATCTTGGTTTATGTTAATTTAAAATACTAACGCATTTTTAACATTAAAAGTTGTATATGTAGTTAACATTAATTAATGCAATATGAACTAGTGATAGGCTCATATATTTGCCACGGCCTCGTTTCCCAAGAATGATTCTTAGCGGTTAAAAGTTTTTTCAATGAGCGTTTCTTATTTTTTACCTGCGTTTCCCAAAACTGCACTTAACCTGAATGTGAGAGGGCACACTTTAAGTGCTACTTAAGAGAGTCGTTGTCCATAAATGTGAAGTGCTGAAATGTGACCGTATAGTGCCGTTCGTCATTGTAACTTTATTATATTTGTGTTTAACTTTAAAAACATTTGTAATTTACCTCCCTGGAAATATAAAATATTTTTTGACTGTACAACTTAATTCACCATAAATGCATTTTGTTTTGCAATAGTTTTATGCAGAACGATATATTTCTTTTACACAATCACTGCTTCGTTCATCAGAAGTACATTTTTATATTTTGTTTTCAAAAATTGCCAAATTTTTGGTCCAGCTAATGACAAGCATTAATTGAATATAACGAGGTTCAGCGTATGTGATTTTGTAGAGCGTAAAATAAGAAAACGTGTGGAAGATGCGCTTTAGGGACATTCCACAATCAAAGGGAGATTCACTCTTTACTCCCAAAAGTAATAATGGTAACAGCAATGCTACACAACATATGCAGTACTACACAAGCATGATGCGGTTGAGAGCGCTCTTGGGTGTCAGAGAGAAAGAGGAGACGAGGATGAGAAGCCAGTTTATACAGACGATTTTCATGCAGGGCAGCAAGTTATTTACTTTTTTCCATCTCTCTCTGATTAAATTTTTTTACAGTTCTCTGCAACAGTCATGCTTTAACTTTATCAACTATTCCACAAATAACTTTTTGTTTACTTATTTATCTTTTCATCCAATATTGACTAACAATTTTATGCATTTATTAGTGGTGCTTGCAAAGCATCACTATTGTAATCTCACATACTTATTTTTATTTTTATTTTTCTTCTTTTTATTATTATTCTATCTCCGTACAAAACTTCGGCACCTAACTCGTCCCGCACCGTTTGGCGTAGACCCACAAATGAGGTGTCAAATCGAACGGCCTATTGAGGACACGTGTGCTATGACTTTTATAAGCGATCGGGGTACGGTATTTGCCCCAGGGGCAAAAAAGCGGCCGAAAAATCCCATAGACTTAACATTGTGACAAACTTTGAGGCGTCACAGCTCCGAGCGAGGATTTCACAGAAACGTGTGATTTGCCACATTTGAAGAGGCTGGCAGGCTCTGTAAGAGCATACCTCAATATGGGGTAAAAGTTGCACCCCTGGGGGCAGGAGCTGCCCAAAAATGCCCCAATTGACTTATAATGGTGTAGGACGGCCCATGAAATGAAAAGGCATAGGGATTTCTATTGAACATAGCTCTGGATCACAGTGTCATAGAGACGAGGGGTGGGCTCATTTTACTCAGACGACCAATCAGTCTCTCAGGATCATTGTGAAGCTATCAAGCCACGCCCTAGCAACCATTAAGAGCACCTTAGCAACAAGTCCCATAGACTTCTATTGAAACAGATCAAAGGGATATCTCCGGATAGAAGTGTCATAGAAACACAAGGGTGGTCTCGTTTGACTCGGGACAGCAAACAGCCAATCATGCATCAAATCAACACTTCCTAGCCCCTCCCTAGCAACCATTGTCGAGCACCTTAACAACCAAAATCCATAGAGGGATATCTTCCATTCTGAATGTCACAGAGGCATGGGAGTTGGTTTATATCATTCATACTGACAAGCAGCCTTTGGAGATTCATGATTGGCAGCTGCCAAGCCACTCCCTAGCAACTAAACAGAGTACCCTAGCAACCGTTTAGCAGTAACTATATCTCTGCACCACAAAATCAGAGAGACTTCTGGGTTGATTTATTTCAATCAGGATGGCAAGGACACTTGATTAGTATCACTATGGTAACTGCCTAGCAACCACATGGGGTTACCCTAGCAACCGAGTAACAAATCACATATCTCTGCATCAGAAAAACGTAGAGACTTCCGGGTTGACTTATTTCAATCAGGATGGAAAGGACACTTCATTAGTATCACTATGGTAACTGCCTAGCAACCAGATGGGCTTACCCTAGCAACCGAGTAACAAATCACATATCTCTGCATCACAAAAACATAGAGACTTCCGGGTTGACTTATTTCAATCAGGATGGCAAGGACACTTCATTAGTATCACTATGGTAACTGCCTAGCAACCAGATGAGCTTACCCTAGCAACCGAGTAACAAATCACATATCTCTGCATCAGAAAAACGTAGAGACTTCCGGGTTGACTTATTTCAATCAGGATGGCAAGGACACTTGATTAGTATCACTATGGTATCTGCCTAGCAACCAGATGGGCTTACCCTAGCAACCGAGTAACAAATCACATATCTCTGCATCACAAAAACATAGAGACTTCCGGGTTGACTTATTTCAATCAGGATGGCAAGGAGACTTGATAAGTATCACTATGTTAACTGCCTAGCAACCAGATGGGGTTACCCTAGCAACCGAGAAACAAATCACATATCTCGGCACCAGAAAAGAGTACAGACTTCCGGGTTGATTTATTTCAATCAGGATGGCAAGGACACTTGATTACTATCACTATGGTAACTGCCTAGCAACCAGATGGGGTTACCCTAGCAACCGAGAAACAAATCACATATCTCGGCACCAGAAAAGACTACAGACTTCCGGGTTGATTTATTTCAATCAGGATGGCAAGGAGACTTGATTAGTATCACTATGGTAACTGCCTAGCAACCAGATGGGGTTACCGTAGCAACCGAGTAACAAATCACATATCTCTGCATCAGAAAAACGTAGAGACTTCCGGGTTGACTTATTTCAATCAGGATGGCAAGGAGACTTGATTAGTATCACTATGGTAACTGCCTAGCAACCAGATGGGGTTACCCTAGCAACCGAGTAACAAATCACATATCTCTGCATCAGAAAAACGTAGAGACTTCCGGGTTGACTTATTTCAATCAGGATGGCAAGGAGACTTGATTAGTATCACTATGGTAACTGCCTAGCAACCAGATGGGGTTACCCTAGCAACCGAGTAACAAATCACATATCTCTGCACCACAAAACAGTACAGATTTTTGGGTTGAATTATTTCACTCAGAATGGAAAGGAGCCATGTATTGTATTACCTTGCTAACTGCATAGCAACCACATGGGCTTACCCTAGCAACCTAGTAACAAATCACATATTTCTGCACCAGAAAATTATACAGACTTCTGGGTTGATTTATTTATGACCACAATTTCTGTTCTTTTCAAGCAGGCTATTTGACGAGTTTTGCCACGGCAAGCACCACTCACATTTTCTTCAGGAAATGTACCTATCTAGTTATTGTTGTTATTCTTATTATTAGCCTAGTTGGTTAAAAATAGTAATACAATAAAAGGTGTATATATATATATACTGAGATTAAATATAATATCATAAAGTGTTGCTATAGGCATTTAAATTTTATTAGGTGTAATTTCGTGATTGTCTGGCTTATGATGCTTTTGGGATAGGAGGCCCAGTGCTTTGTTGCCCAAAAGCATCTAAGCCTAAGTAGATTGTAGAAGCCATCTTACGATTCATCTTAGTTTTGCAGCCTGTTTCCCAAAAGTATCATAACTTTAGTATTTGAAAATGCTTGTAGATTTAAGAGTGCTCTGGTGTAATCGTACAGCGCAAAGAGCATCATAAGCGCATAGATTTATGCAGACACCTGCAGGACAAATGCGAAAGTACACCTGATACAATTTAAATGTATATAGCTACACTTTATGCTGAGACTTTAATATCAGGATATATGTGTATTCTTTATTTTAATTTTAACAGATAAGTCTAATAATAATAATAATAATAATAATTTTTCTTCAATGTTTTTTTCTTCTTCAGTTTTTAAGTTTATGCACATTTCAGTAAATATTGCATAAAAATAAGTGTGTTGTATACTTAATACATTTTGTATACATCTGAATTGCTATTGTTAAATTGTGTTATGTTTATCTGCATTTGCTGTATATTGGCCATCCTGCTCTCTAGATATCAACATTGGTCAACCTCTAATATCAACCAATATGAACAAACAAAGACCAATTTTTTTAATATATATGATGACTTTTCTGTATAATTAAAGATTTTAAACCGATAAGTTGAACTTTTCATAAATGTCAGGGCAAGAGTTCACATTTGTATTGGGGGATGTTGTCAAATGTGTTTTGAATGTTAAAAAGTTACAACTTATACATTTATTAATTGCAATATTTGCTTTTTTTGGTGCCATATTGTGATTTATAGTTGTTTTATGTTTTAATCTTGCTTCAAAGCCTATAATATGCTGTTTAATGGCAGGTTCTGTTGACAATTTATCCCATTAAAATGTATTAATTCACTCGAGTAAAAAGTTTGGCAAGTAGTCCCAGTTTCCACAACTCCCAATCTCTGATTCACTATCACTAGTTCACTATCTGATTGCTAATAAACCTCAGAGTTTATGTAGGTGACTAACTTTAAATTCTGAGATATTTGATAAAGTTAGTCACATTACCATGTAAATTAGTAATCTGTTGAATCAGTTGAATGCTTTAAGCCATCTTTACAGTCTCATATGATTTCTCAGAAATGATAAAGGCTTATGAGGCACATTCTCTCTAAATCTGGCGGGTGGATTTAACCAACATGGACCTGTTTTCTCACTTCTGTCTACATGTAAAATATGAAAGGGGAAATGAACGCTCTAACTGGTAATGTCTTTCTGGTTATGCTTTCCAATAAAAACATTCCATCACGTGTGAACCGCATCTGTTACACAACGTTTTGAGTTCCTAGACGATGTGGATTTTTTGTCTGTCATCATTTTGTTTGAGAGCAAAATGTCAATGTTAATTGTATATGTTGGATTAACTTTGAAATTTTAACAGCGCATATTGGTTGTGACAGTGAACAAACATGGATGACCACATGTGCTTCTCAATATTCTCATTGAAGCTTCTTTATAAATGAGGAAACACAGGTGCATCCTACACCTCAAAAAATTGCTGGGTTAAAAAAGAACCCAACCTTAACCCCACCGCTGGGTAACTGTGGGACAGAACACGCGCTGGGTTGACCCAATTGCTGGGTTTTACCATTTAACCCAGAATGCTGGGTTGTTTATTTGACCCAAACTAGAGCGTAAAATTAACTCTAATGCTTGGTTAAAATTACACATACCCTGGGTTATTTCATTTGACCCAACCTAGTGACTGAAATTAACTCTATTGCTGGGTGAAAATTACACATACTGTACCAAGTCAAGTCAAGTCAAGTGGTTTTTATTGTCGTTTCAACCATATACAGTTAGTACGGTACACAGCAAAACGAGACAACGTTCCTCCAGGACCATGGTGCTACATAAAAACAACAAAGGACCAACATAGGACCACATGAGACTACACAACGCAATAAAATACCTATATAAACTACCTATATATACCTATATAAAGTGCACGTGCAAACATGTGCAAAAATTACAGGACAGTACAACAAATTACTGACAATGAACAGGACAATAGACAGTGCAGCGCCGACCAGTACTCAGTAGTGCAAAAAGATGACAGTTTCTAAAAATGTAAATGTCTTTGATGGAGGGAAGAGAGACCCCAATGATCTTCTCAGCTGTCCTCACTATCCTCTGCAGGGCTTTGCGGTCCGAAACGGTGCAAGTCCCAAACCAGGCAGTGATGCAGCTGCTCAGGATGCTCTCAATAGTCCCTCTATAGAATGTAGTGAGGATGGGGGTTGGGAGATGTGCTTTCCTCAGCCTTCGAAGAAAGTAGAGACGCTGCTGGGCTTTCTTGGTGATAGAGCTGGTGTTGAGGGACCAGGTGAGGTTCTCCGCCAAGTGAACACCAAGGAATTTGGTGCTTTTGACGATCTCCACAGAGAAGCCGTCGATGTTCAGCGGAGTGTGTTCACCTTGTGCTCTCCTAAAGTCAACAACCATCTCTTTTGTTTTGTCGACATTCAGGGACAGGTTGTTGGCTCTACACCAGTTCGTCAGCCGCTGCACCTCCTCTCTGTATGCTGACTCGTCGTTCTTGCTGATGAGACCCACCACGGTCGTGTCATCGGCGAACTTGATGATGTGATTCGAGCTGTGCATAGCTGCACAGTCGTGAGTCAGCAGAGTGAACAGCAGTGGACTGAGCACACAGCCCTGGGGGCCCCAGTGCTCAGTGTGGTGGTGGTGGAGATGCTGTTCCCGATCCGGACTGACTGAGGTCTCCCAGTCAGGAAGTCCAGGATCCAGTTGCAGAGGGAGGTGTCCAGGCCCAGCAGGTTCAGCTTTCCAATCAGGTGCTGGGGAATGACTGTGTTGAATGCTGAGCTGAAATCTATGAACAGCATTCGAACGTATGAGTCCTTATTGTCTAGGTGGGTGAGGGCCAGATGGAGGGTTGTGGTGATGGCATCTTCCGTTGAACGGTTTGAACGATACGCAAACTGCAGTGGGTCTAGTGAGGGGGCAGCTGGGTCTTAATCTGCCTCATGACGAGCCTCTCGAAGCACTTCATGATGATGGGTGTAAGTGCGACGGGACCGGTAGTCGTTGAGGCAGGACACTGAAGACTTCTTTGGCATGGGGATGATGGTGGTGGCCTTGAAGCACGTTGGAACAATGGCGCTGCTCAGAGAGATGTTGAAGATGTCGGTAAGAACATCTGCTAGCTGGTCTGCACATCCTCTGAGCACTCTGCCAGGAATGTTGTCTGGTCCAGCAGCCTTCCGTGGGTTGACTCTACGTAGAGTTTTCCTCACATCTGCCGTGGTAAGACAGAGCACCTGGTCGTTGGGAGGAGGGGTGGACTTCCTCACCATCACGTCGTTCTGCACTTCAAACCGAGCGTAGACGTCGTTCAGCGCATCTGGAAGGGAGGCATCTTTGTCACAGGCAACTGATGTTGTCCTGTAGTTGGTGATGGCCTGGATGCCCTGCCACATGCGCCGCGTGTCACCGCTGTCCTGGAAGTGACTGTGGATTCTCTGGGCGTGTGCGCGCTTTGCCTCTATGATTGCCCGTGACAGTTTGGCCCTAGCTGTTCTTAGGGCTGCCTTATCGCCTGCTCTGAAGGCGGAGTCTCGGGACCTCAGCAGCGTGCGCACCACTATTCTGGTTGGAGCGTGTGGTGATGGTCTTGGAGAAAGTGACATCATCAATGCACTTGCTGACGTAGCTGGTCACTGATGCTGTGTATTCCTCCAAGTTGGCAGAATCGCCATATGTTGCAGCCTCCCTGAACATGTGCCAGTCAGTACACTCAAAACAGTCCTGAAGAGCAGAGATGGCTCCTGCTGGCCAGGTTTTCACCTGCTTCTGAAGCGGTTTTGTGCGTCTGACGAGCGGTCTCGTCAGACGCACAAAAACAGACGCATGTTTTTTTCCTGACTCATTGCCTTGCTACTTTTATATTTAATAATAATAATAATTATGGTAAATTATATATTAATTATTGTTGTGTACTTTATAATAATTTCCCATAATAATACAAACACACACTATACAAAAATTTTTGCCAAAATGAATCATGCATGAATACAATAACCCCTCCCCACCCCACATAGATAAAAACACCAGTTTATAGAACTGCTTCTTAAAAGAAAAACCGTTGCATCAACAGTGCACTATACCACAACACACAGCACATAATTATATAAAAAAAATCTAAAACACACACACACACACACACACACACATATATTATATATATATATATATATATAAATAATATACACAAAAAATTGGAAGGGCAAAACGAAAACCAACCTTTGACCAGAATTTCTGGATCTCGACACACTACCAAAAAACATGGGCCATGTGTCCATCCTCCATTTGGCATCTCCAGCAGGTGGGTGTGCCTTTAAGAAGCATATACAGTCTAGAAGGAGTCCAATAAAATCTATGCAAAATTTTGAATTATATAAGATGCACCCTTGCATCTCTAGATGAAGACTTAATATTTTTAAGAATTTTAGCCCACACTCCTTCCTCCAATGCCAAGTTTAAATCTTTCTCCCATTCTCTCTTGAGAGAAGTTAAAGCTCAGTTCCCCAGACTCTGAATTAACAGGGAGTAGTACACTGATGCCTCATGACCTTTTTCAAAAGACGCAGTCACCTCTCCCAAAGCATCTGCCTCCTTACGGGGGTGTGTGATACTCCCAAAAATAGTACAAAGCAGGTGGCACAGTTGTAAATACCTATAAAACTGAGGTCTGAGGATCCCAAAATTTCAAACGATATCAAAACATGACTTTCATATAGGTCACAGAGTGTAGCAACCCCCCTCACAATCCATTCTGGCCAGCAGAAAGGGGACTTGCCAATACACAAATACACTTGGGTTCTGCCATATGCTCAAGGCAACATTTAAATAAGTGTCCGATTTAAACAATCTGGACACTTTAGTCCATACAGAGTGTAAATGTGAAATAACAGGTTGTAACTTAACATTTCCAATTAGTTTGATAAAGAGGCTTTGTAATGGCAAAATAGGTTCAAACCAGGGAAGGGCTCTCTCAGGTGGAAGTGACCAAAGAGCCAAATGTCTAAGACTGGATGCATAGTAATAAAACAAAATATTTGGTAGGCCTAGCCCACCTTTGTCTATTGTCCTATGTAACTTATTAAAATGCAATCTGGGACGTTTACCATTCCAAATGAAGACCTTTGCTTTGCTATCAAATTGGAATAAGTGAGGGGGACATCTACAAGGAGAGATTGTAGCAGGTAGTTACATTTTGGAATACAATTCATTTTAATAACATTATATATGTAATGTAATGATAAATTTAATGAAGCCCACCTGCCCACATCACTCGAAAACCTTTGTATTAAAGGCTCAAAATTAACTCTAACTAGGTCAAACAAATTTGCCAGGAATAAAATCCCCAAATACTTCCCTGTTAATACTAAATAGGAAATACTAATTCCCTGTTTGGGCCACTGGAAGGCACCTGGCTGGAAGGCCGTTACTGGATAGTATGCTGTCAGAGCCAAGACTTCAGATTTAGACCAATTGATTTAGTATCCAGAGAACTTGGAAAAGGAATTCATAATTCTGTGGCAGCAATATATCTAGTAGGGTCGGAGACAAATAATAAAATATAATCTGCATAAAGCAGAAGCTTATGCTCCACACCTCCCACAAACACCACTGGAAAATCTTCCTCCCTTCTTATCGTGAAACATATTCTGAAATTAACCCATTTGTTTGCACCACTATTACAGTGTGTCTATAAAATAACTCCAACCAATAAATGTACTCCCGAACCCATACATTTCCAAAATCTTTAAAAAAGAATCCCATTATACCATATCAGACGCCTTTTCAGCGTCAAGTGATATGGCAGTGACCGGAGACTGATCATTCACTATTGACCACATGATATTGATGAGAAGCCTAATATTATCAGAAGAGCTACGGCCCAGAATAAACCGCACCTGATCTATATGTATAAGAGATGTCATAACTTTACTTAATCGGTTAGCCAAAATGTTTTCATCTAATTGGATCAGGGAGATTGGACAGTAACTTTTACACTCACTTGGATCTTTGTCCTTTTTAAGAATCAGACTTTCCCCATTCTTTAATGATTCTGTATAAACTTCTAAAAAATGTGGAGCCAATTGTGTAGCATAAGATCTAAAACATCAGAGGCAAAGCCATCTGGCCCCAGAGCCTTGCCAGTAGGTAGGGATTTCATTACCTCATCACCTCACAAATATTTCACCACCAGTAGATTTCACTGAGGGAAATCTGAAACTCTGCTTTATATATCTAGCCAAAAGCATTCCTGCTTTGTCCCCCGACTCAAAGTATTACTGTCTTGCCCTGAATAACCAAAACTCCACTTTCCATGACAAAATAGCATTATATCTACAGTGAGGAAAATAAGTATTTGAACACCCTGCTATTTTGCAAGTTCTCCCACTTAGAAATCATGGAGGGGTCTGAAATTGTCATCGTAGGTGTATGTCCACTGTGAGAGACATAATCTAAAAAAAAAATCCAGAAATCACAATGTATGATTTTTTAACTATTTATTTGTATGATACAGCTGCAAATAAGTATTTGAACACCTGTCTATCAGCTAGAATTCTGACCCTCAAAGACCTGTTAGTCTGCCTTTAAAATGTCCACCTCCACTCCATTTATTATCCTAAATTAGATGCACCTGTTTGAGGTCGTTAGCTGCATAAAGACACCTGTCCACCCCATACAATCAGTAAGAATCTTTTACACACTTTTGCTTTATTATGATCAAGGACTGAGTCGATCAAAAGATTAAAGGCTCCTCCAAATATGATATCATGAGGGGTGCCAGTAGCTTGCAATATCCCTACAAGATCTATAAAAAAGCCCTGATCGTCAGAGTTAGGTGGGTAAATATTAGCCAAAATCAGCCTTTGCCCCTGAATTTCTACCAAAACAATAATGACTCTCCCTAATGTATCTTTAAATTGTTTGAGACATTTGAATTGTAGATGTTTACTTATCAATATAATGACTCCTTTGCTGTTACTTGAGCCAGCACTAAAAAAAACAGCACTGTTTTTTCAGTTTCCTGCAGGGAAAGATGTGTTTCTTTAAGAAACACAATATAAAATGTCTTACGTTTCAGAAAAGTAATAACCTTCCGTCTTTTTTTGGGGTGCCCCAACCCATTCACATTCCATGTGGAGAGAGATAGTACACTCATATTAACATTTTACATTTAGATATAATAGAAAAAGTTAATTGAGTGCCAAAAACAAAATTATGAAGACCACATTTCAACATTAATGCAACGACATAACCCTGAACTTCCCCTCGAACAAAACAAACAGAAAAAAGAGAAACGTGCACATTAACCCTGCACACAACAGCGCCAATCACTGTCAATCCCTCTAAACTCAAAAGGTCCATGTACTCCTACAAGAGCCCCCGTGACAACTTTTCCATCAGATTGCACGATTCTGCCTTACGAATTTGTAAGGCAAAATTACATAACATAAAATATTTTGTAAAATAAACCCCAGCCAATAGGCAGAGTAAACACAAAGAAAGTGTTGATTCATTCACAGAGCTGTCTCAAAGGTGTGTTTCTTCACAAAACAAATTCCAGCCGATATAAAGCTGTAGAACGGAGGAGGGCAGGGATGGGCTGGAACAATGCATGCCCGATCCCCAATCAGCCTGATGGGGGCACGCAAGGTATAAAGGCTGATTGGGGACCTGGTGTCAAAACTAATTGAACAAATGACTGATAAGCTGTTTGATGGCGTGTTGAATTTGCATTTGGAAGTTGTTACTGTGAACCATATGTAAGTTCTAAAACGAAGGCAACTGGACTTGCTTGGGTTTCTTGAAGACCAAGCAAGTCCAGTTGCCTTCGTTTTAGCACTTAGAAATACCATGACCTGGATAACTGAGAATCCACAACATGCAGTTGAAGGAGCTCTCAATGCAAGTGAAACAAAACAAATCCATCAGATAGATAGCGGGAACATTAGGAGTGGCCAAATCATCAGTTTGGTGTATCACACAGAAACTTGGTATAGCACACAGAAACAATTATTTTATATTTCCTTGGAGGCTTGAGAGGCAGAAAGCCTGTGGGATAATGCTGAGACCAAAAAAATGTCAAATGGTGGTGACAAGATTACAGAAGGAGGACATGCAGGATCAGGAGATGTGCCAGAGACACAACTCAGATCCTGAGGTCCAAGAGCCAGAAGCTCAGGTGTGCAAAGGATACTGTGTTTTCAGAGCAGGACTGTGAACCTGAGAAGCCAAGATAATCCACCAGAGCAGGTCAACCAAGATGTATTTTTACATATGATGAATTAGGATAACCTAGTATGACTCCACTAATAAAGTAGAGATTTTCTAAACACAGCGTGTGTGGTAGTGTAAGAAGGAGATACATAAAGTGTTCTGTAATGAATAATACTACAATCAAAAGTATGTATAATGCTAGTATGCATTAGGTATGATGATATGGTAGACATGGCCATGTCTGTCTTCATGGACTTGGGAGGCCTACTAATGTACCAACAGATTAAGAAAATACACCGAAACAGGAAAAGAGAGACTGCTATCTATCCTGTAGTCATGCTGTTGTGAAGATGTGTAGTTATAGATGTTTGTGTGACGATGTACTTCAATTGTATTTCGATTGTTTTCTTTCAAATATATTGTGGTGATGTACAGAGCCAAAATTATGAAAATTGTCCAAATATTTCCGAACCTAACTGTAAGTCTGGAACTGCAACAGAGATGGAGGTAGACAGAGCAAGTAGAGAAAAGCAGAGGGTAGCAGAGGATACATTACCTATATCTGTCAGGATGACCGTTTGATCAGCCTAGTTGTGTTTGTGTCTGTGCTGTTGTTCGGCTGGAGAGCATGGCTGTCTTGTTTGTCCGGCCACGCGCTTCTGTGTGGGGTGTCTGTGTTCATTCGCCATGTGTTTCTACACATGTTGTTCTCTTGTGTTTGCCATGTGTTCAGCTGTCAGTTGTCACCACGCCCTCTTGTTTCCCTGTTAGTTCAACATTACTCTCACGTTACCCCTCATTAGCTTCTCTTTATATTCCCTTCTGTGTTTATTGTTCCGTGCCAGATCGTGTTTTTGCATCTTGTTATTCACTACTTGTTTTTCATCTTGCCATCTAGGTAGTCTAGTTATCTAGTCAAGATATATTTATTTTTTTCAATTTTGCTTTGGATTCCAAGTTATTTCTGTTTTGTTTTTCTTTTTCTGTGTCTTGAGCTCAGCTTTATCCAGACTTGTTTTGATTTTTTGTTTAATCTAGTTTTTAACTCTTTCCTTTTTCAATACTTTTACTTGGCATCTCCTTTGGATTGCATTCAGACCAGTTTAGTCTTTTTTATTTCTCTCCAGTCTCCCCATCTCCCATTCTACTGGATAGTGCTTATTCCCCCCTCCACCTCCGTCCTCCCCGCTACCATCTCCCTTCCCCTTCTCCCCGCCTCACATGCCACCACTGCCCATTACTCCCCCCGTCTCATTCGCCATCATCCTTGACCTCCTGTGCGGACTGCTGTTGGCTGGGCGTTACCATTCCATGGACCTTGTCTACGCTATCTGAGGCCATCGTTGACTCTGGACCTTATCCAGCCCAGCCCGTGCTTCTGTTTGTTACCCCTTGAATCGGTTGCTGCTGCTCATGCCGGTTTGACTCCAGAACCCTGAGTGCCCACACTGACCTCCTACGATGGTGACCCCATGTCCTGTCATTCATTCCTGACTCAGTGTTCCATCATCTTTGCCTTACAACATACCACCTATGCTTCAGAGATCACCAAGGTGGCATTTGTCATCACTCTGCTCACCGATAAGGCTCATGAATGGGGAACCACTGTGTGGGCAGCCAAGGCTCTGTTCTGTGCCTCTTTCGAGTTGCTTGAGAAGGAGATGTTGAAGGTACTCGATCGTTTATTGGCCGGTAAGGAGGCCGCTAGCCAGCTCACCAGGTTGAGACAGGGGGACCACTCTGTGATAAATTACTCCATCCGCTTCCGCACTATTGCTGTCTTAACTGGATGGAATGAGGAAGCTTGCTGGCACCGGGGGGGGGTGGTAGGAGAATCAATTCATATATGAATCGCGATTCTATCTTCTACCGATTCAAATGGGGGAAGTCAACTGCGAGAGCAGTGCAGCACCTGGACGGTTTAGAGAGTGCACACCTCACGCCATGAGCAGGAAGTGCATCAGCAGTGGAGTATCCACAAGCAATGGAGGAGGAAAAACAAATACATCCTTTTCAGTGAGGGCAAGCATTTCAGCAAACTTTGGATTTTATTATCTCCAGGGAAAGAAAGTGCTTGAAAAGACTCCAAAACTGAGAATTCACATTGAACGCTATCATCCAGAGATGAAAAACATGGAAAAAAAAAACTCCAGTAGCAAGCATTCAGAAAATCAAGAATCGATTTTGAAATTAATCGAATCGAATCGTGAGACGATTCCCACCCCTAGAGTATATAAATATAATGCTCTCATCTATTTGAAAATGTCACTGAAATCAGCTGGTTTAATCTGTGGATGAAATGTGTTGTAAGCTTTTGGTAGCACATGGTTACCCATCCCTGCTGTATGTTCACAGGCCAATTTAAATGTAGCTCACTCAAGTTTCACCATTGTTTTCCAGCAGGTGGGATACAAGGAGTCTTACAAGTAGCTTATTGTCACGATTCCCTTGTTGTTTGCCCCGTGTTTCACTTGTCTTTGTCTAAACTACACTTCCCACAATTCCTGGATCTCATCACTGCCATCATTGTGTCATTGTTCGCACCTGTTTGTCATTTGTGATCCTCCTGTGTCTGTGTATATAAACCCTGTTTGTTCTCCACTCCTTGTCGAATGTTGAAGTTCTGACTGTTTTGATGTTTCCCTGTCCTGATGTTCGCTCTGCTGCCCGTCTTGCCATGTTTATCCGTTCCGTGTTCCTTTGATGTCTCCCTGTTTTAGTTTCAGTTTCCCCTTGTGGATGTTTCATTTGTTCCAGTTTTGTTTTATTTTCACTTTTGTTCAATAAACCGCGTTTAGATCCCTCGTCTGTATTCCTTACACTTATTCTGTTGGCTGGTGATAGATTGCACTTCATCCAAACTCTTTAATATTGATTTCCCCTCAAGAGTGTGTTCCAAAATCTGGCAAATTGCCTATAAAAATAGAATGAATCACAATCAAAGAGCAACATAACCTCTCTGCAAGGACATTTTACATACATGATAAATAATCTCATTGCTAAATAAATTAAATATTTCAGTTTCATTAGCATTGCATTTCATGTATTTTCTTCATTGAAAGTCAATACATACAAATGTTGGATAAAGTTGCAAAGTCAAGGTGAGAGGATTTGTTGTTGTCTGTGTTGGTTCCACCGTCCCCTTCCCCACTGATTCTGTTGAACTATGACTCTCTGCAGAACCTGGTGGGTTGCTGAGAATGGCAACCTAGTGAGTCATCATTTGGAAGAATTAAAATATCTTCAACAAACAGTACATGATTGTCAGATGACAGAACACAGAATCTTAAAAGACTGTCTAAGTGCAACATATAAGTAATTGTCATTATCTCTGTAGGACTTCACTGCATACAGAGTGTGATGGCAACATATTAGTTGTTGCTATTATAGCATAGGCAAAAAAATGCCTCTCGAAACCAACTGTATCCCACTTTTGAACAACAAGTTTGATTAAGTGATCCAAGACTAGAATATTTTTCACTAGGACAAACTGGGGCTCACCATCAGGAGCTTAAGACAGAAATACTGTCACACCAGGCTTATATTGTGTACCATTTACTTTTACCCAAGCTGACACAAAGGTTTCTGTAAAAGGTGGGATACATTCAAGACCACTTTGTACATCATCCATTACAGCAAGCAAAGTGCTGTGACCTGGGCCAACTTTTGTTTCAGTTTTGAACACAGAGCCAGAGAGGAGAGAGTAGCATATCATCATCTGATGTTGAAATTACATGGCCTTGCAAATATTCTTGAAGTTACAGGTGATGTGGCTGTTGCATTTAAGAAAGCCTTGTTTCATCTCAAATCACATAGACCAGAACTGGATCAGGGGTCCCAACTTTAGAATTTCATTTGGATTATGCACTGTGAGGTGGTGCTTAAGCCGAAGATGCAAAGTGGGGTTCAGCTCAAGGAACAGAGAGTGATGCTCGTCAATGATGGTGGCCAAGTAAACTGTAGCTTCTGGTGTAAGAGATGGAGAGAAAATAAATTTCATGCATTCCAGAAGGAGGAGCAAAAGCTCCCAGTGCTTGTTTTCTTCCGGTATGAGGTCCCCAATCATACATGGCAACAACCTGAGGAGACACCATGTTTGGGCCACAGACGGACGCATCGCTCCTTCAGGATTTTTAAGTTCATGCTTCCCAATCACAGATGGCTTGTTCTTCAGACCAGGAAAGCCATAATCAAATCTTGTGATTCGTAATTTGGTTTTCAAGGGTGAGGTGTTTGTGCTCAAACAATGAACTGAGCATCAACTTCAATTCATATGGTCCCACCCCTTCCAACAAGTCATGCATGATGTACATAACTTTATTGTGTGTCACATTGAAGTAGGACAGATTATTCAGAATACTGTCTCTCTTAACACCCATCTCTGACATGTTAGCATGACGAACATCTTCAGCATTGTTTGTTTAATTTCTCATCAGGGTAATGTCTTCTTTTGTCTGTGCCCTTGTAGTGGTTTTGTGTGCCTTGCCCATGCAACAGAAGTAATTACTGGAGAAGCTCTTAGTGAATGCAAGAAGGGCATTTAAGTCAAGATTGCCCCACACAACTGGGCAACTGAAAACTGCATTTCATTCTTGAAGTGAGGTGTGTTGAGGGAGATACCATTGACCTCAAGATCCTTAATTTCCTCTATGACTGAGAGCAGAACACTATCAATTCCATATGTTTTGGCATCGTCTGATTTATAAACCTCAACCAGAAAGTGCAACGAGAGTTTTGACAGAAAGACTCTTGATTGTGAAGTAAAAGAACCCCAACTTGTGCACCACAACATTTGAACCAAGTGGGTTGAATGTTTCACAGTTGTCATTGTACAAAAGAAGTGGAACAGACAATTTGCTTGAGAGGAGAGGTTGCTGTTTGCAATACTCACATCATAGAAGTCTAAAAGGAGTCCATTTTATCTTTGCTGCCATGTAAAAATGGCATCCAAAAGGACAGGGATCTCAAGCAGTTTAGTCAAGAGAGGTTTCAGTGGGACCAGATAAAACATATCTTGAAGTGCAACCTGTCGAACTGTCCCAGTAGCAGAGTCCCTTCTCTGCACATAGGAGACTCCAGGAAAAGCCTCCTCTACAGGGTGAATGAAGTTGCCTGATATCGCAAAATATTGCATCTGTTAAATGGAATTGCTGCTGCTTCAAAATCATGGACAAGTTCTTGGAACTCTTGGAATTATGACCTAATTTTCCAAACAGAGACAAAGTCTTCCTCTGAAGTGAACCGACAATGTCTGAAATCAAGCTTGATGGCTGCTGGACAACAAAGCTGACTGTACTGTAGGTCTGTGCTGATTTGGACATAAGGGTGGCCAAAAACAGAGCTTTTCGCTCTGTTATGGTTTCTGGTTCCTACTCATCCCAGTAATCACCGTCTTCATTATCTTGTGTTGGAGCCTCTAAAGGATCTGACATCTATGAATGCTGAAGAAGAGGCCCTCTGAAAGATTGAATGTATCCAAAAGTCCGCCTGCAACAATCTTTGCGTCATTGAAAGAATGTTGAAGTATTATTTATGCCATGCACTGTCCTCAAGTGAACGAACAGACCCTTTGCATGACCAAGTATTACTTGTCTGCAGCGTAAGCATGTATAAGCCATTATTAATCCACATATGTAGCATTGTAGTTCTTACAATGCTTCAGCAATGGCGAGAATTCAGCAATCTACCCTGCCATTTGCCACATGGTCAGTGGCATTAAAAATAAATCAAAGGCCAGGTCTGAAACATAGGAGTGTCTTGTGGAGAAACAGAAACTTACCTACTTAAAAAAAAAAACCCTACAACTGCATTTTACTCACAATTTCCTTATGATGTTTCTTGAATTTGACACGCTGTCCTATTTTGGGAATGAGACAGATAATGGCACAGTCATCTAATAGAAGGAAACGCTCCTAATCTACTTCCTGGTCTGAAATTCATCAAGACAGTGGTGCGAGTAATCTAGCGGAAGAAGGGTAGGGTTAGGTTATCAATTAAACAGCAAACTAAAAATATGTTAGCCATTAGCCTTGCTAAAACAGGATCACACCAACACATCTCTGGCTTGAGGCCCAGCATGACATAAACATAGAAATAGCACCTGGCTATACAAAACAGAACACAGTTAGTTTGTTTGTTTATTTGTTTGTATACTTTATTGTCCTTTTTCAGGAAATTTGTCTTGGACTCAAAGCTGCATTAATACACAACATACATACAACAAATGGACTCAAGGCTGCATAATATATACATATAACAAATGCACACACAAACTATAGACCTACATTACTGCATCTTGCTATTTAACATATAAATTGATAGAGGAATAAAGGATTTTTTATAACGGTTTTTTCACTCTTACACAGTGGGAATCTATACCGTCTCCCTGATGGCAGCAACTCATACATTGGAGATAAAACATGGCTGGTATCACCTACTATTTTCTGTGCATTTTTTAAAACCAACGATTCATAAACTGATTGAAGTGATGAGTATTCCCTTATACCCATAACCTTCATTGCAATTCTCACAAGACGTGCAAGCTGTGATTTTAATTGAACCGAAAGATTGCCATACCAAGTTTGCATGCCATAATTTAAAAGGCTACCTAAAACGGCATAATAAAATAATTGCATAATTCTCTGATTTACACCAAACAGCTGAAGTTTTCTTAAAAAATACAAGCGTTGTTGGAATTTGGAGGCAACGTAATCAATGTGGGCTTTCCAAGTAAATGAACAATCAATAACCACACCAGTTGCACAATAAACTTATAAGAAACATCTATCCTTTTAAATGAGCGGTTGTCATATGTTTGTTAAAAGTTTTCTGTTACATATTCACAACAGTCACTATATTATAAATTATCAAGATTCAATAATTACATTTTTAAGGCTAAAGGCTTATTAATCATATTGAGCCAAATACTTCTCTTACCAACTTGTCCATCAGTGTCAGCCGTAAACTCAGTCACACACCAAGAATTACATTTTGATTGAAGTTGATTAGAATTTCACAAAACTGTGCTTAAATGTATTATTATTATTTTTTACAGGGTAATCTTAACTAAAAAAAATTTGCATTCTCTTATCTTAATTTAGCAATATTAATGGATATATAGTATGTTCAGACATTATTAATCTGTATAAAATGTCAGGTGAATAAATCCAGGGGACCGCCACACATTAAATTGCAAAATTCAAAAAGGGTACATCGGCAGATATAGGGTGGATATTATCGATTGTTAAGGCTAGCTAGCTAGCATCTAGTAAAAATTGCTAGATATTTAGCTAGTTAATAAATGTCACAGAATAACAGGAAATAACATTTCCACATACATCAAAAGTGTAACATGTTTTATAAAGATTAATTAGAATGGACGCTTTAGATTATAGCCCTCAATTTACAGAGTAAGTACACAGAATTTACAGCGTACCTTTTTGTAATAACAGTGTACCTATAAATTACTTACGTGTAGGTATAAGGGAACAATATGCAAAGTTTGAGGAATAAAGGGGTAACAACCTGGAAAATTACAAATAATTTATACTGTAAGTATTTTAGAACTAAGTGGTAACTATTGTAATATTATATATTATATATATATTACGTGGTATGTATGACCAACTATGCTAAACAACAATCTTATGTTTGCAAGCAATTTAGCAAGAACATACACTGTTCATACATATACATATATGTACCTTTTGTAATAATACATAGGAATTATTATTATTATATACTGTGTATATGTATATATATATATATATATATATATATATATATATATATATATATATATATATAAATTGTTGTGGCAAAAAATTATTAACCAACCATTATCACCGAGTAAGAGACACTCTTACTCAGTGAATCAAACAGTCTTTTAAAATAATTTATTCTTGCAAGAAGGACCCAGTCATTACACAGGAATTAAACTGTGCCATGTATATATATATGTGTATATATATATATATATATATATATATATGTGTATATATATATTTTTTATATTTTGTATTTTGCTAACTTGGTGTGCTCAAACATTTTTAATCTTTGTATGTTCTTTGGGTGATGTCAGCTAAAGTGGGCTATCAAGTTAGATGGACCAGATAAGGTTGAAATGTCATAGTTTTTAAAGATTCAATATCCAATCACTGTAAACTATTTAAAACAGTTGCCACAATAGTACTTGACATGTTTCAACTGTTTTCATTGGTCTGAGTTCGTTTAGGTAGGCAGGGCAAATAATTTTACAAAGGCTTAAATAAAAGCAACTTTTGAACATCTAAATGTAAGGGATCATAAATTATGTAATGATGAACTTTGCATGATTTGCAAAACAAGCTAAATATTTTATGAAAAATACCTTTTAGTTGCTGGCGCATTTTAGCAAACCCTCATCAGCTAAAATAAGCAGCTATATTTCAGCTAATATGGGCCACTTTACACTGATCAGCCACATCAGTGTAGTGAATAACATTTATTATCTTTTACAATAGCACCCATCAAGGATTGTGATATATTAGGCTGCAAGTGAACAGTCAGTTCTTAAATGTTTCCAGTATGCAGTGGTTAGTACCTACCAAAAGTGGTCTAAGGAGGGACAACCGGAGAATCTGCATCAGGGTCATGGGTGCCCAAGGCTTATTAATGCATGTGGAAAGCAAAGGCTAGCCCATCTGGACCAATCCCACAGAAGAGCTACTGTAACACAAATTGCTGAAAAACTTAATGCTGGCCATGATCGAAAGGTTTCAGAGCATGCAGTGCATCGCAGCATAATGCATATGGGGCTGCATAGCTGCAGACCAGTCAGAGTGCCCATGTTGACCCTTGTACCCCGTCAAAAGTGTGCCACCTGAGCTCAGAAATGGGCCTTGGAGCAATGGAAGAAAGGGGGCCAGGTCTGATGAATCACATTTACTTTTAGATCATGTGGACAGCTGTGGGCATGTTTGTAAGGCAGCAGGATGCACCATGGGAAGATGACAAGCCGGCGGAGGCAGTGTGATGCTCTGGGCAATGTTCTGCTGGAAAACTTTGGGTCCTGGCATTCATGTGGATGTTAGTTTGACACACACACACCAACTACCTAAAGATTGTTGTAGACCACGTACACCCCTTCATGGCAATGGTATTCCCTGATGGCAGCGGCCTCTTTCAGCAGGATAATGCGTCCTCCCACACTGCAAAAGTTGTGTTTTTATTCATATGGTATTTGATGTGCTGAACTGAACTGAGATACATGACGAGGATAAAGTGTCTGCCAAATGAATAAATGTAAATGTAGGATGATGAATAAACATACAGATTGTTTTCATGCACGGCAGCAAGTTAATAACTTTTTTCTTCTTTCTCTGATTTTAATTTATACAGTTGTCTGCATCAATCATGCCAGCACATTGCTGTTACAACTAGTCCACACAATTAACTTCACAAATAACTTAATTTGTTCACTAGTCTATTCATCCATTTATATAGACATCCATCATATAACATAACATAACATTGATCTATTTTATGCATTTAGTTATTATTATTTTTATTATTATTAGACTTGTCTGTTAAAATTAAAATAAATACAACACATATATCCTGATATTAAAGTTTCAGCATAAAGAGTAGCTGGTTTTTAAAGAGCAACATGCAGGTTGGACACCCCTATATAGCATAGTGTATGTTGATGATAAAACAACTAGATTTTCTGAACTGGAGTAATATATATTTAGCCATTAACGATATTTTGAGATAAATTGTGATAAAATAACTTCCGCGTCTATAAAGCACTAACCGGAAGTGACGATGGGCGAGGGAGTCTGGTCAAGTTCAAGCTCAGGTTACAATGGATGCGAATGAAGAAACCGAGTTCTCCGGTGTGGTTTTGCAATTTATTGGAGAGTATAACGTTAGCCAACGGGGATACAAAATCAGACGGGAGGGCGGCGGGAGAACAGTTTGAATTGAAATGCGGGGGGAAACGGGAAAGTTGGGCTAGCTTCCTGCCAATAGCATTGTGCAAACTACTAAATTCATTTCAGAAGGCAGACAATTACGTTACGACAACCTGTCCTAAAGCCCAGTCTCTCTCCCTCTCTCTGTATTATTATACTAAATAAATATTAAATATTTAATATTATAAAAAATATATTATATAAAAATATTATACTATTATTATTACGAAATTACACAAATTAAGAGTTAAAATAATTAAAAGTAAGACTTACTCTGCTAAGTCCTCTTTTCGTTGCACAGAATGTCTGCTAACATTAGCACTTGGTCCTAGAGTCCAGCCCGCGCCAAAATCCGGTGTACACTTTGACGGTGGACTTGATTCCATCAAGTGCACCGAGGAAACAGCATCAGTAATCAGCCTCACGTGGTCCTTACTCCGAAATCCCATCCGAGACTCCAACAAATCTCCAGGTCGATAATTCTCCGGAGTGAAATGTGCGCCACAAACGACCGAGTGTGTGGTAACAGACGCGGCAGTGAAGTCTGCTCTCTTCACCTGCACAAAACGCACCCAAGACCGAAAAGCCTTGTTTTTCCTAGAAGGAAAATGATGGACACGATGTCCTGACAGGCTGGAATTCGTGCAACCAGCACAAACATAATAATTTACCATTATGGCTTCTCTAAAACTCGATCTAAAACTTTCTGTCTCTCACTACTGCTCTAACTACATCAACACCCAACAATGAGAGAGCTGACCGCGAGCTCTTTTTTTGCCTCGCCCTACGTCATATGACGCGTTGCTATAGCGGGAAAGGCGTATTCCAGAGCCTAGCACATTTTCATCAAAATCTCCACATCAAATGAGATTTCATTAGTAATTTCTACATATGTGTTTTTAAAAGACCTCTGCAGACAATATAAAGTATTAATTCAGTTATAAATTCAACCTGCATGTTGCTCTTTAAATTGTATGAAGTATAATTTCGTGATTGTCCTGCAGGTGTCTGCATTAGTGTATGTGCTTACGATACTCTTTGCACTGTACGATTGCCCCAGCATTTTCACGTACTACTTACAATGTTTTTGGGAAACGGGCGCAAAACTAAGATGAATCGTAAGATGGACTCTACATCTACTTAGGCTTAGATGCTTTTGGGAAACGAGGCCCAGGATGATTAATCAGCCAACATTTGGCCATTTCTCGATAATCGCATTGGCAGATAACAGTGTTCGCTTGGCTAATTAACAGAAGTGTTAACTTTCCCTTGTGTGAGTTTCCAAATACTCCAAAAATATGTCAATGGAGAGTCAACAATTTCTATTTACAAGGTTTTTTCTTCCATGTGTGCTCAGTTGACCCCAGATGCAGGCTGCAGTGCGCACAATAGTGAGTCAATATATTTAGCAACTGCTGACCATTTTCTCTTCCTCTTTATCATGTTCCGCATACTTATTTCTGTGATCTGATTAAGGTCACACCCGTCCAACAAGGTCAATCGTAAGGAACATCTGTATATGGCCTCTTTTCTGTACACCCATTTTCTCATTGTTACCGCTTTCCCATTGGCTGCTTATTGTCTCATGAAAATATAAATGACATGCTTGCTCTAATAAACATTGAGTAGATTGAATACAGACCGATCGTGTGTTGTTGTTTTTTCTACTTCCTTCGCGAAGTATCCAGAGACTCAGACTCACGACTGCACCTCCCTAACATTAGGTTTATGCAAATATGAATAAATATTGAATTTAATGAGTGTTTGTTTCACTTTAGAAATGTTGTGTACATCTGATTTGCTGTTTGTTGTATTATGTTTATCGGCATTTATATCGGTCATCGGCCATCTTTCTCTCTAAATACCAGTATCATATCGGCCATTGAAAAACCAATATTGGTTGGCCATTAATTCTAGGTACTATCAATAGCTATTTCAATTTGTGATCCTAATGAATATAATGGATTATGGCGTGATAGAACATCGCTTAAGTACTCAAGCTTTGTAAGTAAATAGAAAAATGTAAATATTTATATGAAACTTAACAGTGCTGATAAAATTGGGCTGATATGATCATGTTTTTTGGTTCTCGTCAGAACTGTAGCTGCTGCATTTTTAACCAACTGAAGCTTATTTATTAAACCTGCTGGACATCCACCCAGCAGTGTATTACATCTAGTTTTGAGGTCATGATTACAAACGCTTCATTAAGTAACCTATCCTAATTCTGTTCAACTCCAATTGCTAGTTTAGCAGAGAAGTCTGACAAATCATTTTGCACATATAATGAGTTACAGGCAGTCTATTGAATTTAACAATTCTCGTTAAGTCAACAGATTGTTTGTTGTGCACATTTGGCAATTCAATTGCTAAAGAAATTATACTTTGTCATTATTTCATCCATATGTTTGGTGTTAAAAGGCTACAGAAACCAAAAAGCATACATGCAAAGCAACTTCTTTCACTGATGCTGCAAAGGACATGATTGTACTTCCTTGAACCAAAAGCTAGTAAACAAAATTTCCTTCTGACATTCTTGGCCATGTTTTCACAAATGTAGCCTAAAACATAACATGATTTTTTGACCATAGCCAAATGTTTTCACTTGACTTATTTGATTTTTTTTACAGACTTCCTGGATTGTTGGCAACAGGAAACCTTTTGATGGAAAATAAACAGATTAGGGTTGGGTTTCCCCGATAACGTTGCGACTTAAGCTTTTCAGATCATCTTAAAAAACGTCGCTTGTTATTTTACGATGGAGTAACGCCTGTTTCCCAAACCAGCTCGTAGATCGCTCGTCATAAAGTTGAACATAAGTGCTTCGTTACGGGAGCTGTCCGGTCCAAATTGGTGCGGATCACTTTGGCTATGGCCAGTATGTCCAGGAGTTTGTCTTCTCAACTTGAAAATAATGTGGTAATACTATAAACTGTAACCTTGTCGAGGTGCAGCAATGTATTAACTATTAAAGAATTTAAACAAATAAATAATGTATACGGAGATTCAGATGTATTGATGCCCAATCGTAGAGATTAATGAAAGTAACGCAATAAATGCATGTAACGTGAATACACGCGATGTGAATCATAAAGGGCTCTCACGTAGCATATAGTTTTATTACTTTGGCTGGAAACTGAACAAATGCACATAGAACAGAATTAAAATAATGGTCAACACTACTGAACTACTTAGACCTACTGTATGTAAATATTAATAGATTATCTGGTTAGACTTCACTGGACAGATTTAACCCCTATTGAGGCACAGTGTATCTGTGAGTGAGAGCGCGTCAATAAACAAAGAAATATATATATGTGATAGTAAACTTATATAGATATGAAATAATAATTATACAAATTTATGGAAGTGCAAAAAAAACAATAAAAAATAAAAAAATACACACTATTACATAACTACGGTCTCTAATGACCCTAAACTCTTTTGGTACTAACCTAATATATATATAAACAGTTAGTTCTGGTCCTCAAATCTGATTGGACGAGAGACGTTCCATGAGCACTGATGTGTCACTCTGCTTGTGTTTGTGCCAGTCTAAACTAAAGTGTAAGAGCAGTGCAGATGTGTTAAGAGTTACTGTTTTACATTACATAAGTTATCCAGCACGTGGTGGCGAAAGATAATTTTTATGTGTAATATGAGCCAGTTAGGTGACGTGAAGTGAAGCTGCAGCAGCTTACATATAACATCTCTTCGTGATCGCTTGTATTACTACTACACTAAGAAAACAGCTTTAAACTCCGATAAAATAACAACTTCAGCATTATGGCTCATCACAGCTGAGAGACACAACAGACTGATTAATTACACAAACTGAAGGCGCTTACCTCTTATCGGACTTTCCACATTGGAGTAAACACACTGTTTAAAATGGCAGAGGAGATTGTGGTTTTTATAGTGAATGACTCTTGCGCACCGGCTACCACGAAATAGGGAGAAATACTCTGACTGCTATTTTACCATTGAGAAAGCTGATCTTCAGAAAGCTGACAGCCTCTCTCACACACACTAACACACACACACACACACACACACACACACACACACACACACACACACACACACACACACACACACACACACACATGTTGGTCTACATATTATTATGAGGACTTTCCATAGACATAATGATTTTTATACTGTACAAACTATATATTCTATCCCCTAAACCTAACACAACCCCTAAACCTAACCCTCACAAAAAACTTTCTGCATTTATAAATTTTTTACAAGCTATTTAAATTATGGGAACACAAGAAATGTCCTCATAAACCACATTTATAGCATAATACCCTTGTAATTACCAGTTTGTAACCTAAAAAATTGTATAAACCACATAAACATGCCCACAAACACACACACACACACATCCATCCATCAATCCATCATTGTTTATCCTATAACTTGTTAGAAACAGCACAGGCTGTGAAACTATTTCTGAAGTGAACATTTAGAATTACAAATGAATGCTTGGAAGCATCATTTGTTTTGAACCATCAATGGCAGATTCTGATCTGTCGCATAGGAAAGTAGTTCCATGCACAAATGCATTTATTACCGTTCTCTTTTTTTTTTTTTTTACATTTGTATATACTGTATATAAGCAATATCACACTCGCAATCCTGCTATATGGCCCTAAATCAGCATTGATTTAGGGCCATATAGCATGATTGCGAGTGTGATATTGCTTATATATACACACACATATATCATGTGGTAATTTTGAAATTGTTTTGTGTGTGTGTGTGTGTGTGTGTGTGTGTGTGTGTGTGTGTGTTTGACTATTTATAAGAAAGAGAACTAAAAAAACAAATTATGAGTAACGGGCTGGAATGAGGTCCCTGGTCACTAAAGACCCGAGGTATGTGATTAATGGTTAAGCAATAAAAAGGAGATGAGAATGACAATGGTATCATTAGAGGCCATTTTTTTTTTTTATGTATAAACAACAATATAATTAGAATTATACCATTATATATATATATATATATATATATATATATATATATATATATATATAATTTTATTTTGCTGAATTTTGCTGAAGGTGGAAAAAAAGGAACAGTATCTGTATCTGGTTTCCCAATAAGTTGTTATTCATTCTTTGCATCTTTACTGACACACTGCTTAACAAAAAAATCTCTTCAGTTCCAGTTGTTTAGTTTGTTGTTTCTAAATGTGATTGAAATTGGTAATTTTTTAAAAGGTAGAGTGGTCACCAAGTACTGATTTGTAAATTGTATCAAATATATCAAAATTATGACTTTGGTGGGCTTGCTATTAAACAGTCTTTGATCAGAATCTGATTTGTGCATCTGAAAACAAACATCCTACATCAGGATATGCATGTCCTTTCTTAACATCTTTGCACAATGTGTCTATGGATATTCACACCCTATAATTAAACTGACAGTGTATACTGTAACCCTAGTGTTAGTGCATGTAAACAAAAAAGGTTTGGTTGCCATCCAAAATATGTGATGATACCCTACAATTATGTCTGTACTTGTAATCCAACACTTGTCATGACAAATTAATATTTCAAAATGCTTAAAGGGATAATTCACTAATTTACAGCTATCCCTTTAAAGATACCCTGCAATTAAACCTGACTGTTTGTATTTTAAGACCAGATTCAGCTTATCATGACAAATTCAAAGTTTATTTCAGCATGTTTAAGTAAGCCTCACTGTTCTGTCTTTGTGGCAATGGCTGCCCCTAGTTCTATTAAAGTCTGTTAAATGTTCATTTCTCATGTAGGCCACACAGCCAACATGATTACACGTTAAATCGGTGTTAGTTGTTGTTTTTTGTTAGGTCAGTCTGGTACAGCTTTAGGCTACTCATTGTGTCTTTCACAACTTCTGTTTAGACATTTGTAAGTCCATCCTATAGGTGATATAGGTGGCTGCCAAGGGCCCTGACATGCATGGGGGGCCTCATAAATAAGTGCATTGTTCACAAACATACCATCATAATCCTAAGAAACATCAGAAAATTGGATTTTTAAATTCCCTGTACTCACGCAATTAGTGCTATCAACACATACCAATTCAACATATACATCACAATGACTGTGATAACCAAAAACAACATATTAAAAATAAGATGAGCTCTGAAAATCACCAAACGACAAATAACTGAAAGATATAAAAGTTACAAAAACAGCAATGTGTTATGAACAGAAGGCAGCGAAGGCAGACGAGGAGACTGGATCTAAACGCAGGCTTACTTTATTGGAACAGAAAAACACAAAGGAAAACCCTCAATGGGGAAATAAACACAACACTGAGAATACGGGCAGGGAAAACATACCAGGCTAACAACGTTCAACGATAGACAGAGACTGAACAAACAGACAGGGTTTAAATACATAAACGTGGGACAAGGGGGCCAATGAACAAACAGAATACCTACAAGATAACGAGGGAATAAACAGAGATCAATGGTGAACTAACGAGGACAGGTGAAAACAATGACAGAGAACACGAACGCTAACAAGGAGACTATGGAGTTAACCAAGGGACAAAAGTGAAAACTAAGGAGTAAAACAAGGGACAAAATGGTAAACAAAGGGGCAAAGGTAAAACAAGACAAGGTCATACGTAACATAGCCCCCCCCTCAAAGGATCGGATCCCAGACGATCAACAGTTACATAAAACAAAAAAATGTCCATTGACTGGGGGGGGCTTGTGTTGGGCAGACAGACCAAGGGGGCAACGAAGGGCAGACAGGCAGTCCGGGGGGCAACGAGGGGCAGATAGACAGTCCAGGGGGCACAATGGGCAGGCAGGAAGTCCAAGGGGGCACAGAGGACAGGCAGGAAGTCCAAGGGGGCACAGAGGGCAGGTAGGAAGTCCAAGGGGGCACAGAGGGCAGGCAGGGAGTCCAGGGGGGCACACAGGGCAGGCAGGAAGTCCAATGGGGCACAGAGGGCAGGCAGGAAGTCCAATGGGGCACAGAGGGCAGACAGGAAGTCCAAGGGGGCACAGAAGGAAGGCAGGAAGTCCTGGGGGGCACAAAGGGCAAGGACAGGTTCAGGTGGTCTGGGAGCTGGCCACCAGGCAAGGATAGGTTTAGGAGGCCTGGGAGCTGGCCACAGGGAAAGGATAGGTTCAGGAGGCCTGGGAAGAGGCCACAGGACTGGAACAGGGTCAGGAGGCCTGGGAGGAGGCCACAGGACGGGAACAGGGTCAGGAGGCCGGGGAGGAGGCCTGGGAGGAGGCCACAGGACAGGGGCCGGGTCAGGAGGCCTGGGAGGAGGCCATAGGTCAGGGGCCGGGTCAGGAGGCCTGGGAGGAGGCCACAAGATAGGGGCCGGGTCAGGAGGCCTGGGAGGAGGCCCCAGGTCAGGAACAGGGTCAGGGGCCCTGGGAGGAGGCCCCAGGACAGGGGCCGGGTCAGGAGGCCTGGGAGGAGGCCACAGGTCAGGAACAGGGTCAGGGGCCCTGGGAGGAGGCCACAGGACAGGGGCCGGGTCAGGAGGCCTGGGAGGAGGCCACAGGTCAGGAACAGGGTCAGGGGCCCTGGGAGGAGGCCCTAGAGGCGGTGACCTGGAAGGCTCTGGCGGCAGGGCCGATGGAGGTGGCGCCATAGGAGGCTCTAGAGGCAGAGGCCTGGAAGGCTCTGAGGACGGAGCAGAGGAAGGCTCAGGAGACGGAGCCGAGGAAGGCTCAGGAGGCGGAGCCGAGGAAGGCTCAGGAGGCGGAGCCGAGGAAGGGTGCGCCGTAGGAGGCTTTGGGGGCGGAGACCTGGAAGGCTCTGGAGTCTCTGGGGCCTGAGCCGTAGGAGGCTCTGGAGGCGGAGCCGTAGGAGGCTCGGGAGGCGGAGCCGTAGGAGACTCGGGAGGCGGAGCCGTGGGAAGTTCTGGAGGCTCAGGAGGTGGAGCCGTGGGAGGCTCAGGAGGCAGAGCCGAGGAAGGCTCAGCTGAGGGAGGCTCTGGAGGCGGAGCCCTGGGAATCTCGGGAGGAGGAGCCCTGGGTGGCTCGGGAGGCTTGAGAGGCGGAGCCCTGGAAGGCTCGAGAGGCTGGAGGGGTCGGAGCCCTGGAAGGCTCGAGAGGCTTGAGAGGAGGAGCCCTGGAAGGCGGAGCCCTAGGAGGCTTGGGAGGAGGAGCCCTGGGTGGCTCGGGAGACTTGAGAGGCGGAGCCCTGTTAGGCTCGAGAGGCTTGAGAGGCGGAGCCCTGGAAGGCTTGAGAGGCTGGAGGGGCGGAGCCCTGGGAGGCTTGAGAGGCTTGAGGGGCGGAGCCCTGGGAGGCTCGAGAGGTGAAGCTCTGGAAAGCTCGGAAGGCGGAGCTCTGGAAAGCTCGGGAGGCTCGGAAGGCGGAGCTCTGGAAAGCTCGGAAGGCGGAGCTCTGGAAAGCTCGGAAGGCGGAGCTCTAGGAAGCTCAGAAGGCGGAGCTCTGGAAAGCTCGGAAGGCGGAGTTCTGGAAAGCTCGGAAGGCGGAGCTCTGGAAAGCTCGGGAGGCTCGGAAGGCGGAGCTCTGGGAAGCTCGGAAGGCGGAGCTCTGGAAAGCTCGGAAGGCAGAGCTCTGGAAAGCTCGGAAGGCAGAGCTCTGGAAAGCTCGGGAGGCTCTGAAGGCGGAGCTCTGGAAAGCTCGGGGGACTCGAGGGGCGCAGGCTCTAGGATGGTCACGGCTACTGGCGCTGGCTCAGGGACGGTCGAGGCTACAGGCGCTGGCTCAGGGACGGTCGAGGCTACAGGCGCTGGCTCACTGACCTCCGAGGCGATAGGCTCTGGCTGGATGACCGTGGTATGCGCTGGCTTGGGTTCGCTGACCGTGGCTGATGAGGGCCCTGGCTCGCAGACCGGGGCAGGCGAGGAGGCTTTGGGGGCGGAGACCTGGAAGGCTCTGGAGTCTCTGGGGCTTGAGCCGTAGGAGGCTCTGGAGGCGGAGCCGTAGGAGGCTCGGGAGGCGGAGCCGTAGGAGGATCGGGAGGCGGAGCCGTGGGAAGTTCTGGAGGCTCAGGAGGTGGAGCCGTGGGAGGCTCAGGAGGCAGAGCCAAGGGAGGCTCAGCTGAGGGAGGCTCTGGAGGCGGAGCCCTGGGAATCTCGGGAGGAGGAGCCCTGGGTGGCTCGGGAGGCTTGAGAGGCGGAGCCCTGGAAAGCTCGAGAGGCTGGAGGGATCGGAGCCCTGGAAGGCTCGAGAGGCCTGAGAGGAGGAGCCCTGGAAGGCGGAGCCCTAGGAGGCTTGGGAGGAGGAGCCCTGGGTGGCTCGGGAGACTTGAGAGGCGGAGCCCTGGAAGGCTCGAGAGGCTTGAGAGGCAGAGCCCTAGAAGGCTTGAGAGGCTGGAGGGGCGGAGCCCTGGAAGGCTCGAGAGGCTTGAGGGGCAGAGCCCTGGGAGGCTCGAGAGGCGAAGCTCTGGAAAGCTTGGAAGGCGGAGCTCTGGAAAGCTCAGAAGGCGGAGCTCTGGAAAGCTCGGGAGGCTCGGAAGGCGGAGCTCTGGAAAGCTCGGAAGGCGGAGCTCTGGAAAGCTCAGAAGGCGGAGCTCTGGAAAGCTCGGGAGGCTCGGAAGGCGGAGCTCTGGAAAGCTCGGAAGGCGGAGCTCTGGAAAGCTCGGAAGGCGGAGCTCTGGAAAGCTCGGAAGGTGGAGCTCTGGAAAGCTCGGAAGGCTCGGAAGGTGGAGCTCTAGGAAGCTCGGAAGGCGGAGCTCTGGAAAGCTCGGAAGGCGGAGCTCTGGAAAGCTCGGGAGGCTCGGAAGGCGGAGCTCTGGGAAGCTCGGAAGGCGGAGCTCTGGAAAGCTCGGAAGGCGGAGCTCTGGAAAGCTCGGAAGGCGGAGCTCTGGAAAGCTCGGGAGGCTCGGAAGGCAGAGCTCTGGAAAGCTCGGGGGACTCGAGGGGCGCAGGCTCTAGGACGGTCACGGCTACTGGCGCTGGCTCAGGGACGGTCAAGGCTACAGGCGCTGCCTCAGGGACGGTCGAGGCTACAGGCGCTGGCTCAGGGACGGTCGAGGCTACAGGCGCTGGCTCACTGACCTCCGAGGCGACAGGCTCTGGCTCCGTGGTATGCGCTGGCTTGGGTTCGCTGACCGTGGCTGACGAGGGCTCTGGCTCGCTGACCGTAGCTGACGAGGGCTCTGGCTCGCAGACCGGGGCAGGCGAGGGCTCTGGCTCGCAGACCGGGGCAGGCGAGGGCTCTGGCTCGCTGGCCGTGGCAGGCGTGGGCTCTGGCTCGCTGGCCGTGGCAGGCGTGGGCTCTGGCTCGCTGGCCGTGGCAGGCGTGGGCTCTGGCTCGCTGGCCATGGCAGGCGGAGACTGGGGAGCAGAAGCCTTTCCTCTTCTCCTCCTCCGCCGGGCGGACGAAGCTGGCAACGCTGGCTCGTTGGCCGTGGCAGGCACAGAAAGCCCAGAGGCGGAAACCGGGATTGAGGGAGGTGGTTCCCCGGCAGCGAGTTCTCTCAAGACTAGACACACAATTCCCTCAGCTGGTATGTTGGTAGCCCGAGCTGGTAGATGGTCTTCAGGGACTTGTCGTCGAAGCCGGTGTGGATGGCAACAGCGGAAAAGAAGTGGGAGTACTCACGGATGATCAAATCCGCCTGGGTCAGTTCCGTAAGGTAAGCCGCTAGATCCATATTTTGGCGGTCTATCGTTCTGTTATGAACAGAAGGCAGCGAAGGCAGACGAGGAGACTGGATCTAAACGCAGGCTTACTTTATTGGAACAGAAAAACACAAAGGAAAACCCTCAATGGGGAAATAAACACAACACTGAGAATACGGGCAGGGAAAACATACCAGGCTAACAACGTTCAACGATAGACAGAGACTGAACAAACAGACAGGGTTTAAATACATAAACGTGGGACAAGGGGGCCAATGAACAAACAGAACACCAACAAGATAACGAGGGAATAAACAGAAACCAATGGTGAACTAATGAGGACAGGTGAAAACAATGACAGACAACACGAACGCTAACAAGGAGACTATGGAGTTAAACAAGGGACAAAAGTGAAAACTAAGGAGTAAAACAAGGGACAAAATGGTAAACAAAGGGGCAAAGGTAAAACAAGACAAGGTCATACGTAACACAATGAATATAAGATCTACAAACAGTAAAGCTATAAGCAGTACACAGGAATTAGCATAATTTATTCATACCATAATGCATTGCTTGGAACTGTCACTTTTGATCACAGTATCATTAGACACAGATAGCACACAGTGAGCAATTAATCTGCAAAAATACCAAACTATCGTATCTGCAAAATCTATTCTAATAGGCCCATGCGCTTATACTTTATATACATTTATATTTGTTTTACATATATATTTTTTGGTAGTGTTGTGTTTATAGGCCCTATTTAAAATATGTTATTTTATTTATAAATTATTTTTACAGTATCCCAGATAGCTGCAGCTACCTGATTTTCACTGCTGTTTTAACTCTTACTTTTGCATATATTTTGGCCAACTTTTTGTGTTCATTGATTTTGTTGCACTAAACAACAATTACAAAATTTATTTAGTTATGTGGGTTGTTGACATTAAATTTCAAGCATTTTCAGAAGTATTAAGTGTGACATATTTTCTTCAACTATTTTAAGCAACATTTCCATATTGTAATTTGTAACATTATCCAGTGCGGTTGTATTTTTTATTTTTTTTTACATTCACTACATTAGTTAACATATACTAACAATAAAACATCCATAATAATCTTGGTTTATGTTAATTTAAAATACTAACGCATTTTTAACATTAAAAGTTGTATATGTAGTTAACATTAATTAATGCAATATGAACTAGTGATAAGCTCATATATTGGCCACGGCCTCGTTTCCCAAGAATGATTCTTAGCGGTTAAAAGTTTTTTCAATGAGCGTTTCTCATTTTTTACAAGCGTTTCCCAAAACTGCACTTAACCTGAATGTGAGAGGACACACTTTAAGTGCTACTTAAGAGAGTCGTTGTCCATAAATGTGAAGTGCTGAAATGTGACCGTATAGTGCCGTTCGTCATTGTAACTTTATTATATTTGTATTTGTAGGGTAGTGGGTTTTGATGGCCCACTTCCTGGACGTGGTATGGTCCAAGATGGAAAAAATAAAAATGATGGCCCAACTCGCAAATGCACTATGGTGCAAAATGATGGTTTATTTATATAGAGGTGAACCTTATTTACAAGCGAGTCCCAAACTGTACAAAAATGATCAACTCTTCCACCGGCAAAAATATCTTAACTAAATAAAATAAACAAAAAACTGTAAACACGTATCCACAATACATGGTTTCACACAGCAAAACATTATTTGATTTGTTCGTGGCACCACAACTGCACACTCACGCATCAGCCTACCAAGAGACCCTGAATGAATATTCAGCCACTCTTTTATACTGTTGGCTCCTCCCCTATTGGAGCCAACCATTTACCAAAGACCAGGGGGAATATTAAATTTCACAGTGCTTAAGTACTACATAAAATCGCACTAATAAACAGTAAACATAAATATATACCCATAAAATACATACCAACATCACATAATATTCTTTTAAGACATAAATGACCTATAGACACAAAAACATTTCCCAAATCACATGACAAATAGTATCCTCCGTTTCGGGTGACGCCATTATTGCGGAGACGTGACAGTGCGCTATAAATAGCCCTCGATACCAACAATCACGCTTAATCTGTCTCTTTCACACCCGGAATCAACTCATGATGAACAGGTAAATCTATTTGAACGTATATGTATGCGTGTGTATGCGATGTGAGTTTATTGTATCAGGACGATGGGTACTTTGAGTTTGAATGAACAAGTGCTATGTGTCTCGTGTGCACCCGGACCATAGCGGTAACAGAGGAGCGGCAAATTTGAACGTGTGTGTGTGTGTGTGTGTGTGTGTGTGTGTGTGTGTCTGTCAGATCCAGTGCCAAACTGCCATCAGATTAGGTCTCCTTCTTTACACTACCTTCTCCCTCTATAAGCTGCGTACTGCTTGGGTACCGAGACAGGTAGTCAGCAATCACATTCCTCCTCCCAGGTATGTGACGAACATTGTAGCGGAAAGGTTGGAGAGCTAAGTACCATCGAGTAACTCTGGCATTGTTGTCCTTCATAGCATTGATCCAGCTTTGGGCTCGATGGTCCGTCTCCAGGTCAAACTCTCTCCCAAGCAGGTAATACCGGAGGCTATCAAGGGACCATTTAATGGCAAGACACTCCTTTTCGATTGTAGAGTATCTTGCCTCTCTAGGCAGCAGCTTACGACTGAGGAACACCACTGGCTTCTCCTCCCCAGCAATCCCTTGGGCCAGGACCGCTCCTAATCCTGTTGCAGAAGCATCAACCTGGACCACAAACCGCTGAGAGAAGTCAGGTATCTGGAGGACTGAACTGGAACAGATCCTTTCCTTGAGAGATCTAAAAGCCAACTCACAGTCCTCCGGTCCATGGTAAGGGGTTCCAGTACTGCCTTAGCCAACAAGTTGGTCAATGGGGTAGCAATAGAGGCGAATTCTGGGATGAACTGCCTGTACCATCCCACCAGACCCAAGAAGGATCTAACTTCTTTCTTTGTTCTTGGTGGTGGGCTGCGATGAATTGCCTCTACCTTGCTGACTTGGGGTTTCAATTGTCCATTACCTAATAGGTATCCTAAATAGCAGGCTTCTCGTTGTGCCCATCTGCATTTTCCCACGTTCAGAGTCAAACCTGCTCTCTGTATTCTTTCCAGAGTTTGCTTGAGGTGATGGATGTGGTCGTTCCAGGTGTTACTGAAGATGACCACATCATCCAAGTATGCAGCTGAACGTTGCTGGGGCTCCATGCAATCCGAAGGGCAAGACAGTGAACTGGAATAATCCAAGGGGAGTCTTAAATGCAGTGTAGGGTCGAGATGCTGGGTCAAGTGGCACTTGCCAGTAACCTTTACAAAGATCAAGAGTGGTGATGAACTGGGCTCGGCCGATCCTTTCCAACAATTCATCCACTCGGGGCATCAGGTATGCATCAAACTTGGATTGGCTGTTCAATTTACAGAAGTCGATGCAGATGTGAAGTGTATGGTCCTTCTTGGGCACGATGACTATTGGGCTGCTCCATTCACTTGCAGAGGGTTCGATGATGCCCAGTTGTATCATTGTCTCAATTTCAGTTTTTAAAGGGGTTATAAGGCGCTCAGGGATGCGATATGGCCGCTGTCTCGATGGCGTAGGGTCATTTAAGTGGATGGTGTGTTGGGCTACATCCGTCCGTCCAGGCCTTTGACAAAGCAGACCTGGAAACTGATATAGAAGATGTTGCAGGTCAGATCTTTCAGGATCTTGTAGATGGGTAAAATCCAGTGGTGAGGTCTGCCTCTGAACTTGAGCTTCACAGTCCTCATCCTCCACCTCCACTTTCCTGACCATCAACACAGTTTTAGCCTCCACACTGGCCTGCTCCTTCCACTCTTTTAATAAGTTTACATGGTACGTCTGTCTTTCCTTCCCTTTATCTGGGTGGTGCACTTCATACGTTAGCGGACCCATTTTCCGGCTGATGGTGTAGGGTCCCTGCCACTTCGCCAGTAGTTTGTTGTTTGAAGAAGGTAGCAACAGTAGCACTTTTTGTCCTGACTGATATTGGCGAAGCCTGGCCTTCTGATCGTACCACCTTTTCTGGTTTTGTTGAGCCTGTTTCAGGTTAACCTTGGCTTCGTCCCTGTAATGCTCCAGTCGTTCTCTCATCTCCAGAACATAACTCAGGATACCCTTTTCTTGAGGTTTGGAGGCAGGTACCTCCCAGCTCTTCCTCAGCAAATCAAGAGGTCCCTGCACCTGCCATCCATACAGCAACTCAAATGGAGAGAATCCTGTCAAAGCTTGTGGCAAGCGAAGAGCAGAAAGGGTAGCCATCTATCCCAATCTCGCCCCGTATCCGCAACAAACTTCCTTAGCATCCCTTTCGGTGTTCTGTTGAAGCGCTCCACAAGGCCATCTGTCTGTGGATGGTATGGACTAGTCTTGATGCCGGAGATGCCCAACTGGTGACGAAACTGTGCCATTAGACGTGAAGTAAAGTTAGTCCCCTGGTCAGTAAGAATTTCGTCAGGAATACCTACACGGGAGAACAACTGGACAAGGGCATGGATAATCTTTGGTGTTGTGATGGTTCGCAGAGGGAATGCTTCTGGGTACCTGGTAGCATAGTCACTAATGACAAGGATGTACTGGTATCCTGCCTTGCTCCTCTCTAGTGGGCCCACAATGTCCATGGCGATCCGTCGGAAGGGTTCGCTGATGATTGGTAGTGGCTATAATGGAGCCCTGTCCTGTTGGCGAACTGCACTGGTCTTCTGGCAGACTGGACAAGTAGTACAGTGTGCATGTATGTCAGTGTACATAGTGGGCCAATAAAAGCGTGCCCTTATACGAGTGTATGTCTTGTGGTGACCTAGATGCCCGGCCCATGGAACAGCGTGTGCTATGTGCATAACAAGATTGCGACAGCATGTAGGCAACACTAAACGTTTCACATCATCTGTTTGCACATACAAAATCCCATTGTCAATGACATACTGTTCTTTATACACATTAGACACACAGTCCCCTCTGCTTTATCAAACAATGGTTGCAAAGACAGATATTTTCTTTACAAATCCCCAATGTTCTCTGGAATCTGCCAATTGCTTACTACCAAACTGTACTGTATTAATTATGTGTGAATATTCCCTTTATTAAATAAGAAATGGATGAAAATGCACGTCTATGGTAGAAATTAAATAAAATGTACTTTGAGTGTCTTTTTCATCATATTCATTTTAAAGAAGCAGTATTTTAATTATATTCACTTTATCAGCAACAGCACATAACAGCAAGCAGTAGTAATGCACTGTTAAAGGTGCACTCAGCAATTCCTGAGAAACACTGTTGATATTTGAACTCAACTGCCAAAACATACACACCCAAAGCCATCTTTACAGTCTCATATGATTTCTCAGAAATGATAAAGGCTTATGAGGCACATTCTCTCTAAATCTGGCGGGTGGATTTAACCAACATGGACCTGTTTTCTCACTTCTGTCAACATGCAAAATATGAAAGGGGAAATGAACGCTGTAACTAAATTAATTCAAAGTCTTTCTGGTTATGCTTTCCAATAGTCCATCACATGTGTGAACCGCATCTGTTACACAACGTTTTGAGTTCCTAGACGATTGGGATTTTTTTATCTTTTATAGGAGTTCATTTTTTTATCTGTGTCAATGTTGATTGTATATGTTGGATTATCTTTGAAATTTTAACAGCAAATATTTGTTGTGACAGTGAACTAACATGGATGACCGCATGTGCTTCTCAATATTCTCATTGAAGCTTCTTTATAAATGAGGAAACCAGGGGCGATTCTAGGGTCAGAGCTTTAGGGGTGGTGAGCACCCAATGAGCCCCACTGCCACCACCCACCCTCTTTTCACACAAAACTAAAAATATGTCTATTGAAAAATAAATTTAGCATTTTAACATTGGTTCAACTAACTCCAAAATCCAGAATTGTATTCATCAGATTGGTTAGATTAGATTCAACGTTATTGTCATTGAACAAAGTAACAGGTACATGGACAACAAAATGTCATTCATCTTCTGTAAATTATTTACAAAAAATGGTTCTTGAAAGGCTCTTTTTTGTGTGCCAAACTGAGTATGAGGGTATTGAGACAGCTTTAACTGTTTAGGACCAGTGTCCTTATCCCCTAAGTCTGAACAGCTCTCTTCTGTCTCTGCTGCTTTGGCTTGGTGGTCTCTATGTTGCACTCCCTCTGTCTCTTCATTTCTTTCACTAGTCAATTCCCTCTCATCCCTTATGGACTCTCCCTGTTGTTTTCCTCCTCCTTTATTATGAACAAATGTGGTGTAAAATAATGTTATAAAAAGTAAATGTAATATAGGCTACTTAATGCCAATAAGTTAGTATAGGAGTATGAGTAGTTACTGTTTTGCTTGCCACTATTCACTATATGTCAATTTATTGTTGTTGTTTCCTCACCTGGTTCTTCCTGCATGCTCTTCCTTTCCCTTTCTCCTTCTCCATCTCCCTCTCTTTCCCTTGGCACTGACAATCCTACACAAATATATTGTAGGCAGGAGAGTTGAGGTCAGTTTGGAGACAACAAAAATGTTATGGAGACCATTTACAGATTCTAAGGATATGATCAAAAGGCACACAGAGGCGTGCCATTTTAAATGTTTTTATTATTATTATTATTGGGCATAGAAACTTTTTTAAATCACAAATTCCTTTCACAAGAGAAGCTGTATTCTCCATTGTGGGTTTGAAATAAAGAAAAAAAAAAATAAAAGCAGGGGACCATTGCCTAGATAAGTAATTTGATACAACAACAGATAGCTGGTTTGCATGATCTGTTACTTTAGCTTAACACTTTTCAGAAGAACAAAAAAAAAAAAAAAAACAAGACAGAGGTCATTATGGACTGTCCCTAGTCTCTCACCTGAATCTGTCTTTTTTCTTTTAAAGAACTGTTGTATGTCCATTGCTCACTGGTAGCCCACACACACACACACAGAGAGAGAGAGCGAGAGAGAGAGCGAGCGAGCGAGCGAGCGAGAGAGAGAGAGAGAGAGAGAGAGAGAGAGAGAGAGATGCTAGGAGTTCAGGAGTTAAGCCTGAGTTAAATCCTCTGTGTGTGAGGAATGAATAAATACAGCAAAAGAAAAACATTAAACTTTCTTTTATTGTCTAGTTTGATAGTCAGCCACAACTGAAAAATAACAGATATAAATCTAGGAATGAATAACAATTCATTTAAAAAGCCACATACTGGTGGTATACAGTGATATGTTTGTTTTACTCTGGTCCAAACGCCAGGGCTTCATGTTTCCATGACGACTGACCAGAAAAGACGCACGTGATGTCATGTTTATATGACTCCCGATTGTTAATATGAGTATCAAATTAACGATAAACTTTAACAACAGAGACACACGTACGCACTACACAGGTACGCAGTTTAATAGTCGCGCTGCTGTTTTTGTTTCACGCTCTAGCAGTTAATAAACAGAACTGCATGCGTCTTGCGGAAGAACATTGTAACCGGCGCTACTTCTCTCCGTTTATGACTATGGACGAGTCACCCAGGTCCTGTGCTACTCCACAGCGGCGGCGACCCGCTGGACAAAAATAGTCAGAAAATAAACACTTATTATGGGTACCATGGTGATTCAGGATACTGACTCCAGTACTCACTGATATGGTTTCAGAATCGGAACAACTCTAGGTAAAAGGAAAGAAGTGTGAGACACAGCTTTGGAGCAACTTAGTTGATTCACTACACTACATAACGGGTTCTCCCTCTGCGTGTGTTTCGCGCTGGATGACGGTCGTGCTGAGCGGTGCAGGTACAGAGGAGAAGTAGAAGAAGAGAAGAGGATGACACCATTTGCTAAGCGGGGATGTTTTCATATTCATCCTTAACACATACATTTTAAACCACAAACTACGGAGTATGTTTTGGACATTATTTAACCTTGTCAAAGACGAACAAAATTTTTAGAATAACAACATTTCTTACTCCAAGTTTTAGACGCGCTCTTGGAGGAAACATAGGTGCATCCAATACAGAAGCCTTTTTTGTTGAAGCCACTGTAATACACTCACAAAAAAATCACTATTTTAAACAATAATGTTCGTGTAATTAATTATTTCTCCATCCCTTTGTTTTAATGGCTTGTAATTACTTACCGTAATTAAATATATTCATTGAATAAATTGCTCTTTGAAGAAAAATGTCCACATACATCAAAAGAGCAACATGTTTTTATCAAGATTAATTAGAATCGTCTTCATTTAAGTTCAAGCAACATTATGGCAGATCCCTTAAAACACAGTGGTAATGCATTCTGTGTTAAGTCATCAGTGATTGACGTCACTTAGAAGTGACGCAAGTAATGCAATTTTACAGATTTAAACATATTCATTAATGCTTTAATATTATGCACTTCCATCTTTGCATTCTTTCCTCGTGTCTTACGAGAAAAAGAAAGAAACACACACACACACACACACACACACAAAAAGAAGATAATACACAATTAAGAGGCAGCCCCTGCTGGGGTGACACAACAAGCACCTCACATCCTTTCAGGTATATCAGGTAAGGAAAATGCTAAATGCCGTGTTTCAATGATGGACTGTTGCAAAGTAGTGAGGTGAGCCAGCCAACTTTAAGTGAATTACAGAATACCAACCACCAGACTTTCATGTTTGACTGTAACTATTGATTATTTTGCTCATTGACAAATCACTAATATAGCCATTATTAGAATAACAATCAACTATTGGATGATTAATGCAATTTTTACTCAACTGCTCTTACAAAAAACATAGGTGACCTTACATGAATTCACTTGCATGACATACTACACTATACCGCGTGTAACATCATCAAGTGTATAAAACCACTTTTTTCATCTTGTGGATTCTATTAATAGAATGAGGCAGGAAATATATTATTGTTAGTGGTGTAGCCTTTAGCGTTGGCCTTTTCTAACAATATTCTTGTAAAATATACCAGAGACTTCTTAAAGAATCTAGAAAAACCTTGTATTGTAGGCCTAGTTATATATAGTAGTAATTGTCTTTTACCACAGATTGCATTATGGAAGTTTTTCTTGTTTGACACACCCACTTCAGGTCATGGAGACTCAACTAACCAGATGAGATGTTTTCGAATTGGGAAACACCCAAAATGTGCGGAACATTGGGTCCCCAGTACTGGACAAGCCTACATGATCGATTTGTCAAAACATGACACTGCTGGACTGTACTAACCAGTTTTTTAATTGTGAACCATTAAGATTTTAATTCTGTTCCATTGATTTTATCCTATTGTTTTTTCACTGTGATCAGACGCCTTGATTCAGCAAATTAGTGTTGGAGCAGTTCCTGTAGTGCTTATTAATTAATTTATTATTATAAATTTTTGTGATGAAGACAAATTAACTCTATAAATGTGAAAGTTTTTTATTTGTTTTTCACCAAATTTCTTGAATCTTTTTTGATATTTCAATGTTGATTCAACAAGTGATGTAGAATCAACATCAGATCCTAACATTGATTCAATTGTTAATATTGTTTTTTTCTGTTGAGATTTCAACAGAATTTACTGGTGTTCATGGCCATAGTAAATTATCCTCCTAACCTGCTCATGGCAGGTTTTGTTCTGGGTAACAGATCACTAATAGATACTGATCCAATCAGCTGGGAGTAAAGTGACAGCTCTGACGCAATGGGAAAATAAATATTATAAATTCACAAAATCTACTTGAACTTATTTACTTAAACAATTCTACCTATAGATATGGTATTTTATTTAAATACATAATAATTGGTTTTCATTTCTAGCCATACCATTTTAAATATCTATGAAAATATAAATACAATATAATAATAGTTTATATAATATTAGACTATCTATAAAACAGCTAGTAAAATGGATTAATGGTCAAGTTCACAAAAAATTAAAATAAAGATGTAAATGTAGATGTAGATGGGGGCAGTGGTGTCTCAGTGGTTGAGGCTCAGGGTTACTGACCAGAAGATTGGGGTTTCAAGCCCCAGCACCACCAAGATGCCACTGTTGGGCACTTGAGCAAGGCACTTAACTCCAGGTTGCTCCGGGGGGGATTGTCCCTGTAATAAGTGCACTATAAGTCGCTTTGGATAAAAGCGTCTGCCAAATGCGTAAATGATCCTCGTATTAAACACCAGATGGCAGTGTTTGATTTGACGTGGTCAATTCACTCAGGTAATTCTATCTTTCCCTCGGTTTAAGGTTAGCAAGAATGAATTGGTCCTTTTTAATGCAATTTCATAATACATCTTACCATTTATGAGTCCTTGAAATATGACCTAATGGTTCAGCCCCTCCTCTCCATGTGGAAGCAGAACGGCCCATACCAAAACAAACTACTTAAAGTGCGCTTAGTAATTTTGTAATATGTTTTCTTGTACTTACACTGACACCTGGTGGCCTGTATGCAGCATTATTCAAACGCAATAGTTTTCAGTTACCAATGCCATTGTAGAAATTCACTATTCGCAGTCAGCCATAATTAATGTAATCCATTAGTGAAAATGTCCAAGAACAGGGAAGTTACTGAGATGACGGAAGTCATATTTGTCTGGTCATGTGATCCTAACATGGCTGCCCCTCTGAGGAGACCCTCTTCATGTAAGTCATGTGAGTGCTCATGATTAACACATACTGTATGTGTTAACATTACTATTAATTTCTTTAGTAGTAAAACTCTGCTGTACAGTAAAACAAAATACACATGTTAAAAATACATTCTCTGAAAAACCTAAATATCTTATGCAGTGTTGTTTCTAAATCTAGATAAATCAAATTGATCTTATTTTAAGGATTTGTTTAGATATTTTTACAGGAAAATACAAAAATGATCAAGAATATGATTTTTGCTCTAATATCAAAAGGTCTTATTAGAAAAAAAATTCTTGATAAAAAAATATGAGTGTCTGGTAACATGTGCATGTAAATGGCTAGAAAAAGCATTTTAGTTTAGCATAACGCTGACAATTTACACAAGTTCATTTCTATTTCTTCTTCTGTTCAAATGCACATTGGATTGCATCATGTAAATGTATAAAAGGACTAAATATTAATTGAAGCAAATCAAGTCAAGTGGTTTTTATTGACAATAAAATGCAAAGTAATCTCTTCAGCAATCAAAATACTTTTTGAATGTAACTGTAATCATATTACCAATGATATAAATTGTAACTGCAGTGGATTACAGTTACTTATATTTTGTATTTTAAATACGTAATCCCGTTACATGTATTCTGTTGCATATATTCTATGATGTCTAGTGTGACAGTTTATAGAATTGCCTACAACAATCCAAGATCATTTAAATTGCATTTTTATAGTAATTAATAATGAAGAAGATGCTTTAAGAGTGACTTACAATAGGCTACAATACACAGACAACCCACCTGAAGCAACCTGAGGTTAAGTGCACGATTGTGATTGCTCACGCATTGCCCTGTGCCGGATTCCAACTATCAACCTTTCAGTTAACAGCCCAGACTGTTTACCGGACCAGACCGTTTATCACAATTAACTACTGTATGTGTACCCTTCACCTCTGTAGTCTGCATGTCTTCTCTCTTCACAGGTAAGACTTGGTGAACAATGTGACCATCATGAAATTCTCAAAATCTTAAACTGGGCGAAGTTTTGTTTAATCCAGTCCCAAATGTTATATTTTGTATTTTGCTAACTTGGTGTGCTCAATCACATGCAGAACATTTTTAATTTTTCTATGTTCTTTGGGTGATGTCAGCTAAAGTGGGCTATCAAGTTAGATGGACCAGATAAGGTTGAAGTGTCATAGTTTTTTTAAGATTCAATATCCAATCACTGTAAACTATTTAAAACAGTTGCCACAATAGTACTTGACATGTTTCAACTGTTTCCATTGGTCTGAGTTTGTTTAGGTAGGCAGGGCAAATAATTTAAAAAGGCTTATATAACCAACTTTTTAACACTAAATGTAAGGGATCATAAATTATGTAATGATGGACTCTATAAATCTGATTTGCAAAACAAGCTTACTTCATGAAAAATACTTTTTAGTTTTTGACCCATTTTAGCAAACCCTCATCAGTTAAAATGAGCAGCTATGTTTAAGCTAAAATGAGCCACTTTACACTGCCAAAAGTGCGGCACATGAGCGTCAAAACTGGTCAATGGAGCAATGGAAGAAGGTGGCCAGGTTTATCTGGGGGAGAGAAGCCAGCAGGATGAACCATGCAAAGAAGGCAGGCCCGCGGAGGCAATATGATGCCCTGGGTAAGTCCGATCCATGGAGGCCCCACCTCGCAACTTACAGGATTTAAAGGATCTGCTGCTAACATCTTGGTGCCAGATACAACAGGACACCTTCAGAGGGCATGTGGAGTCCATGCATTGACAGGTCAACGCTGTTTTGGTGGACCTACACAATATTAGGCAGGTGGTTTTAATGTTGTGGCTGATCGGTGTATATAACTTATAAGAGGTATTTTGATAGTTCCTTTTATTAAAACTGCTCAAATAATATTGAAAGAATCAATTTTAAGTTTGGATGTGTTATATTAGTATTGTATGAATGAGTTATCCATAAATGTGTTCAAATACACACACAACCATCTCACACACACACTCTTGCAAACACTTAAGCCCATTTTATTACAACTGTTAGGCTATGAGTAGAATACATTAACACATAAAATATCAATTGAAAAGAAATTACAATGATCAAGACTTCTTTTCAGCCATGCTGAATGCTGATGCTATATTAAGTCTAACAGAAGAATACCCTATTCTGTCTCACAAGTCACACACACACACACACACACACACACACACACACACACACACACACACACACACACACACACACACACACACACACACACACAGAGAGAGAGAGAGAATGGTAACAATAGTTGAATGAGTTTTAGAAAGACAAGTTGACTTTTAAATTGATATTAGTCTTAATCTCATACCTACATATCCACATCAATCAATCTTAACTCAACCACTACACACATCTTATCACATTCTTTGCGATACCATTATATATTTCTTGCATTGCAATGTTATGGTTTTGCTATACAGATTCAGCGGTGATGATATGGAGGGAAACTTTTGACATTTGAATAGCTATTGGGTATAAAAAGTTGTTTTTTAAATATTTTTTTTTTAACAGAAATTATAGCAGAGACCTCAATTAACAAACAAAGAGCAGTCTGGAAAATGTGAACACACATTTTAATGCTGTTAGATGATTTAGCTAAAAGTGACTTTAGCATCCCCATATCTATCATTGGCTTTCTAGAGCCAAGGTATCTGAGTCCGAAATGTTTCCTGTAGTCCTGCGTGTATCTCTGTATGTGGTTTTTCCACATAGATGTAGAAGTGAACGCATGTGTTGCTTTGTTGATATACAGCTTCTCTGCCGGGAGAGTTCGCAGTTTCACATAGCTCACAAATCACAGAAAGAAATACAGTCCCGATCTCAGGTCAGCTGTGCTGGGAATTAAATCACTCGTGTTGTTGATACGCGATTAGAGCAGTGGTCGAAGAGTATTGAGTTTGTGATCATACATTTTTTTACTTTCGTAGTTTTTAACAGACCATAGCGGGAGAAACGTCTGGTCGTTTGATTTACATGTACGTGTTAATGAAAGTGGTCAGCTGCAACGTGGAGAGTTACATTACCAAACTGCTTGAGAGAGAAAGCGTCTCAGGTCAATGAGAATAAACAGCGCTGTTTCGGAGTGAAGGATCAACTTCAGAGTCACAAATGTTTTGCCGAAATCAGACAGTGAGAGCCACTATCGCTCGCGGCTCAGCGTTGGAGATGGAGATACGACGAGGAAAGTTCAGACAAAGTGTTTTCATGGAAACCCCGCAGGTAAATAAAAGCTCCGGTGTGTCCAGACGCTCAGCTGGACTGTAGTAGATGTGTCGCATGTTGCCGAATGTACTGTTGAGTCAGTTTTACTGCTGTTAACTGAATATTTCTTCAACTTCGGGCAATTTCATGTCCGATGGACTGCTTTTTAACAGATCCCAACATTTTACCCCTTTTTGTTATGAAGCTCTCAGTAGTCAAAACTGACCTTTTTTTTTTTTCATTTCTTTTTTTAAATTTTTATATATTTTTTTTATACCATGCCTTAATTATTTATATTTGGTAGCCTATTTTTCAAATGCTTTTTATGCATTGATTTTAATGTTGTAGCCTTGTCACCATCCCAGACTTTCAATATTAAACTGAAAAAAAAACAACATAAAAAAACAAGTAAATAAAAATTATTTATGTTTAAATCTATGATAATATAAACAAAGACTGACAAAACATAAACCATTTCAATATTTATTGTGGGAAAATTTATACCATTTTAATTTTTAATTTAAATAAATATATACACTCACCTAAAGGATTATTAGGAAAACCATACTAATACTGTGTTTGACCCCCTTTCGCCTTCAGAACTGCCTTAATTCTATGTGGCATTGATTCAACAAGGTGCTGAAAGCATTCTTTAGAAATGTTGGCCCATATTGATAGGATAGCATCTTGCAGTTGATGGAGATTTGTGGGATGCACATCCAGGGCACGAAGCTCCCGTTCCACCACATCCCAAAGATGCTCTATTGGGTTGAGATCTGGTGACTGTGGGGGCCATTTTAGTTCAGTGAACTCATTGTCATGTTCAAGAAACCAATTTGAAATGTATCGAGCTTTGTGACATGGTGCATTATCCTGCTGGAAGTAGCCATCAGAGGATGGGTACATGGTGGCCATAAAGGGATGGTCAGAAACAATGCTCAGGTAGGCCATGGCATTTAAACGATGCCCAATTGGCACTAAGGGGCCTAAAGTGTGCCAAGAAAACATTCCCCACACATTACACCAACACCAGCAGCCCGCACAGTGGTAACAAGGCATGATGGATCCATGTTCTCATTCTGTTTACGCCAAATTCTGACTCTACCATCTGAATGTCTCAACAGAAATCGAGACTCATCAGACCAGGCAACATTTTTCCAGTCTTCAACTGTCCAATTTTGGTGAGCTCTTGCAAATTGTAGCCTCTTTTTCCTATTTGTAGTGGAGATGAGTGGTACCCGGTGGGGTCTTCTGCTGTTGTAGCCCATCCGCCTCAAGGTTGTGCGTGTTGTGGCTTCACAAATGCTTTGCTGCTACCTCGGTTGTAACGAGTGGTTATTTCAGGCAAAGTTGCTCTTCTATCAGCTTGAATCAGTCAGCCCATTCTCCTCTGACCTCTAGCATCAACAAGGCATTTTCGCCCACAGGACTGCCGCATACTGGATGTTTTTCCCTTTTCACACCATTCTTTGTAAACCCTAGAAATGGTTGTGCGTGAAAATCCCAGTAACTGAGCAGATTGTGAAATACTCAGACCGGCCCGTCTTGCACCAACAACCATGCCACGCTCAAAATTGCTTAAATCACCTTTCTTTCCCATTCTGACATTCAGTTTGGAGTTCAGGAGATTGTCTTGACCAGGACCACACCCCTAAATGCATTGAAGCAACTGCCATGTGATTGGTTGATTAGATGATCTTTTCAGGTGAAAAAGACCCGGTTCAAAAGAGTCATTTGTTCACAACTCTCTTGCTCTGGGTTTGTTGTTGTGTGCGGTGCAGCTTGTCAGAAACAGAACGGGTAAAAACGGGAAAACTGTGCTCTAAGGATGAAATAAATAACTAGCAATATGATATCTGACCAAACCGCATATGAAAGCACACGACCCGACTGTCGCACTAGATTTTGAATTATTGTCACAATCAATTATTTTTGGTCGCATTTGTGACCATTTTAGTTGCAGTCTGGAGCCCTGATCACCATAAGCATAATTTCCAACATGGAATTCTATTTTAACCTTCTGAGACCAGAGCGTGACTGTTTTGTGCATTTTCCATTTGCAGACATTGAGGCACCAAGAGTCCAAAATGAATAAAATCCCAAAAGCACTTTATTCTGCAACTAAAATCCCAATAATAAACAGAAAAATTACGGTTTGGTGCATAACATGGGACTTTTAACAATGAACAAGCCCAAAATACACAGTGGTCTTGGCTCCATTACAATGCTCTACACCGATCAGCCACAACATTAAAACCACCTGCCTAGTGTGGTCAGACTTTCCTGTTTCTGGGGTCAGACTTTCCTGTTTCTGGGGAATAGGAACAGGTTGAGGGGAAGGAGAGGGGGAGGGAGGAGAGAGTGGGAGAGAAAGAAAGAATAAGAGGGCTCGCCAGCCCCCGAATATGCCTCCATGTGATCCTCAGCCAGCTGGACCTCCCCATCCATCGATGCCTGTAGGTGGCACTGGACCCACTCCGCTTTCCCTTTTGGTAGCTGGTCAATTAACTGCTCCAGTACCACCAGATAGTAGATGTCACAGAGTTATCGAGTGAATGAGAACAGGCGGCAGAGTGTCAGCGAGCGGAAGTGATGGTGTTGTTGCTCTGGGCTTTGGTCAACCCATTGCAGGATGGCTTTCTTCAGATCTTCGTGCACAGTTGGCCGCAGGATGCTATTGGGCCATGAGTTGGGCATCCCTGGACAACAGTGGCTGTAGGTGAGCCGCCCACTGGGTGCTCGGCTACGTCTAGGCATTGGTCATCCTCTCAAAGAGCTCGATAAATGCCTCCATGTTGTCCTGCGGTCCCATCTTGGTCAGGGTGACATGTGTGGGTGGGTCTGGGGTCGTAGCTGAGGAACCCTCCTGATGTACCAAGCACCGTAGCACCTGCTTGTTCTCACTTGAGCCTGGAAGAACACCTGGAACCGTTGCTCCTGTTCCATATGCAGCTCAAGCAGAAACTGAGGTTGGGCTTGGTGGATGCTGGCGAGTGTCTTGAACCGAGGACTTCATGACAGCGTTTTCTTCCTTCTAATTCCTGGGTTTTTGGCACCACTGCAATAGTTTACTCATTCTCTCATGAAGGAGGTAGCAGAAGCTGGATAAACAATCCTACATAAGTTTTATTATCACACTTTTCAGTGTTACACACACAAAGATCTGCTTTTCAGCATAACATTAAGTGTGCATGACTGCCCTTTTAAGACCCTCCAGCTCTCACTGTAACACTGTTAACACTCTAACAGCTGTTAGAGATCATTTCCCACAGGTGTCAAGCCTTACCGTTCTTCCTCTCCCAGCCTTACTCTCCACAGACATCGCACGGACACACCCACATCACCACAATCCTTTTAAAGGAAAAGGACATTGCATCTGTATACGATTATCCAACAGAAAGTGGGTTGAGTTAAAAGAGAACTCTGCCTAACCCCTAATTATTTTTATACGTAGCCTGCTGTGGTGTGATAGAAGCATGGCTGGTTCAGAGTGTGGCTGATGGATGCCAAGAGCCCCTGTGGCACCTCTGTTCACTGTTTGGCTTGAGACCATCTTTATTCTGCTGTTTAGCTTGGTGTCTACAGGGATGTTACATTTGATGTAGATTTAGTTGTGCATGAGGATTTATATTTACATCTAAAATAAATCAGTTTTTATCTTTAATTATGAAGAGTTTGGTTGTCTAAGTCTGGAGGCAGACTAGATCTTGTCTTGATTATGTCCTCCGTAACAGTAACCTGCAGTTGGGTCACTAAATTTAGATAATTGTTTTTTTACAGTATTCTCTATTCTTAGGCTGTTTGCGGGTTCATGCATTTATTAGAAGAGTACCATCATATTCAGAAGCTGAAGTTCCATTTGAAGCATTGAAATTCAAATATTTTACTTCTTTGATCACTAAAATGGAGGTTCTGTTTGATTCTTGAACAGCAGAAAACAGAGTTTGTATGTCTCCTTCACTGATGGGCTACTAGCTTCTATCAGTAACACTTAGGAACCAATCTAACAAATACACATCTCTAATTCGGTCCCTCATTCAGGACAGATGTGATTTCACTCAAGTCATTGTATGCTTTGATGAAAAGCCTTTAAGACTCCACAGTTCCCCACTGACATCATATTACCCCCACTATACTGGATGATATGAAGCCTACTGTTTGATGTCTTCACCGTGACGGCTGATTGGAAATCAATATGCCCTAATGAAGATTTTTATTTCAGAGAGATCATTGTATGAATGAGTGACCTAGTCGTTGTAGAACTTTACAATATCATGCCCCAGTTTCCAGTATTAGGACTGCAGCAGACAATGTGTGAATTCAGGCTCAGGTAAAGCAATTAGACTAATGGCACTTTTCCTCTGCACGTTATGGTTCTGCTCTACTCAACTCTGCTTGCTTTACTTTTCTGAGCTTGCGTTTCCTACCGCCGTTTAGTACCGCCTCAACGTGGGTGTGATTATAGACTGATCGTCATAGTTGTGCAACCTCTACTGCCATGACATCATCTTAAACACAACACAAACACCAAAACAATAACAACTGCTTGCTGTTAGCTACTAGCTCATTGTGCTACATAAAGCAGTTGTTGCATGGTGATTTTACACAAGTGTAACAGTTAAATTAGCCTGGTTGTTTTAGAAGCAAGCTTTCCAGTAGCTGGTCAACTAAATATAGTGAAGCTTTCAATCGGAGTATAGAGTTAACCAAACATACCATCCTCCATCGTGGATAAACACCGTGGCACTCTCCCTCCCATTGTTCGCCAGTTTAGATAGGTCCATTTGGTCGAACCACTTCCAATTTTCCTTGATGGTTCTGTTGTAACTTTTAATTGTTTTTTACTTTTCCCTACACTGTTGGTAGGTCTGGTGGTAGCTGTGTGCGGCCAACAGCTGAGACACTTCTTGAAATACATTTTCGTTTCACTCGTTGCTAACGAGTGGACAGTCTACACCTTGTTTATTGACCACTGCATGGTTTTGCTCACAGTCATTTATTTTTTCACAATTCGAATGTCGCGTGAACAAATGATACTGTTATCGCTGTTGCAAACTTTAAAACTAGCGGGTGGTGTCGGGAATCCAGTGACGGTGGTAGTGATGATTCTCTCTTACCAATCAGTGATCTGCAGGATTTTGACGTCACATTTAGTATTGACTCGGCTTGGAACCTCAACCGAGGTGGTACTAAAAAAGTATCAGGTACCAAGTACTATCCACAGTGGAAAACCTCCAAATAGTGAGTCGAGTCGAGTCGAGTCGTACTGTGCAGTGGAAAAGCCCCATAAAGGGTAGTGGGAAGGAAGATGGCTAGATCAGTTAAGTAGGCATGACTCAAAAGCAGTAATGGAAAATATAGCTCACCCACACAGATCTTATGTAATGACAGTGCATTAGCCTTTTTGTTTAATCCCATGTCTGCTTGTTACCTGAAAAATATGTTTGGAAAACAGACAAATAGGCTGCAGTTTCAAGCTGACATTTTTATTCTTTAGATATTAAAACTTTGCAGTTTTTAGCCCCATAATTACAAACTGGTTAATATTCCTTTTAGGTGGCACAATGTATCAAAGTTATTTGGGGTTTCAGGATTTCAGTTAAGTCATAGTGAAATAAGGCGGTCAAATGAATATTAAAATTAACTGAATCACTGAAGACTACTTCGAAGCGATCGCATTCTTGCACTAAAAATGGCTAGATGCAGCGCAACAAATATAGTTTAACAGAATGCAGGTGTCTCGAGTCACGTTTTTAGGGAGCCAAGCACCGAAGGTCCTAGATACACCAAACTTGGCAGGATTGTCTTAAATCAGGTGCATACACACACACCCATCCGACTCTAGGTGCCGCTATAATAAGCACCTTTACGTTTTGGTGCATATCTTCACAACCGTAAGGGATAGAATCAAAATATTTTATATATATATATATATATATATATATATATTAGGGATGTGCATCTCCATAACTGAGGTCAATGCGATACGCATCTCGATGCATAGCCAACGATACGATACATTAAAGATACATATGAAGCAGCGACCGATGCGATACGAATCACCCCTATTATGATGCAGTGCGATCCGATTTCGACTCGATGCAATACGATGCAATGGAAAAAAATATGATGCTATGGAATTCAATATGGTACAGATAGTTTGCTTTTATTTCTTTGGTTCAGACAGACAGCAAATCATAAATTTACTTAAGTGCCTTCTGACTTCTAATGCATGGCCCTATCTATATTTAACGGTGAAACAATTTAAAGATGCTCAGGTATAAACAATGAAGAAAATCCTACTTTTGCAAATTCCTCCTAGGCCCTTTGTCCGATTAGCTCTTTGCAAGCATCATCTACAGGGGCGTGTCTAGGGGGAGGATGGGGGAGGCAGTGCCTCCCCTAGGATAAGCTCTGCCTCCCCTGAGAAGTTGAGAAATAATCTGTCCATCTGATGATAAATTACAATTTAAAAGTGGATTGTTTTGTGCATATTTTTCCATCGCTAGCTGATGAGTGAGGTCTGACACAACAAAAATCCAGTTTTGGCGCTGTTTCACAGTGCGTGCGAGCTCGGCGTACGCGCTCAGAAAAAGTGCATTATGTCAGAACAGAACGCCAACGAAATGTTTACCTGGCAGAGCTTTAATGCACGAGCAAACAATGAACTTTTGTGATTGCGAATAAGTGCAGTGTCCTGTGAGTGTAGCTCTACCGCTGCATTAACATATGATGTGAATGTACGTCAAGTTTTCGGGGACTGATCGAGGCGCCAGAACTGCAGCTGATAGAATGTGCTGCGATGTGAAAGCAGTGTGCAGTGCACTGTATGCGGTGCACGAGCAGCGCGAGATGCTTTCACATATGCTGCGTTACTTTGTAGGCTAACTGATCCGCGGCTGTACTGTACCAGAAACACATAAGCATACTCACTTTTTTTTTTATTTCAAGTCCAGAAGTTATCAGCAACTTTTATTGACAAGTTTTGTCAGCATTGCGATTCTCTTTGTACACATATACACTCTTTAATAGACGTATTCACGTTAAAACCCAATTTAATCAACATATTCAATGCATTACTTCTATACAGATGTATATATTAATTTGCTTGAGCAATTAAGTGGAAAAATAAAATAAAAATAAAAAATAAAAATAAAATAAAAAACGCCCCTTAAATAAAAAATGAACAGTCCTAACTAGAACGTTCATTAAAAAAAATGTAGCCTATTGCTTTTCTATTAGCCGTTATTGGGTGTGTGTCAGTCTGCTGCCGGATCACATTAACAACCAGAGTGCGCAGTAGTCACAGTCAGACAGTCACTCTGCACACAGACGATATACATTTTGAATCTGTTGGCAGCTCGTGTTACAAGGCTCACTGCTCACAACTTTGTTATTTTCTCATTTAATGCTAGTGTGTACTTATAAGCTTTTCATGAAAGTTTTGTATTTGAACAGTTAAGTTTTGTTTGCACTTTTTTTTGTCATTTTTGCAGGCTATTAATTTGTTGGGTAACATACCCTAGCTCAGGCTGCTTAGCTACCTGCTAGTCACTTAAATTGCTAGCCTCTAGTCAATGAAGTTGGCACTGAAGTCAATGAAGTAGACTTTTGGATGTAATAATTAGACCAGTTTTTATTAAACATAAAAAAATGCATAAGTGGCTCATTAAAAAACAGGCACCTTGTCATTCACCCTCCATGCAAGCTGCCTCTGTCGAGCTCAGCACACCTGCTAGTAACAGTGAACATGCTGCCTCTGACAAGCCCAGTACCTCTGCTCCCAACACTGAGCAGAGCCTTGTTGCATCCACAACGGCAAATCCTCCAAACGCATGTCCTCCACAAAATCCACATGCACGTTGCCTACTCGTGTAGCACGTCTTCTCACAAGCAAACACCTGTCACTCATCACCAGGCAATCACCGTGATCTGATATATGAATCTGTAAATAATAATAATAAATAATAATAATATCATCATCATATTATTAATGTTGACCTGGTTTAACTAACTTTTATGTGATAGCCCTATAGTCTAATAGGGGCCCTGTGCCTATCTCTGGGTTCCTGGCTTAGAAAAATATATGAACTAAAACAGATTGTGTGTAGTATAGCTTAATTTTGTGCCGATTTTTTCAATTGTTTATGTTGCCATCCCAAACAAGCCAAATGCCCCCCAAACATGACATCCTGGTAACCCCTCTGATCATCTAGGGACTGTCCTGGCAAAAAAGAAAATCAGATTTTTGATTTGTCAGATCGTTTCGAAGATATAAGTTAATTCATTCTTTGGGCGTGACCCAAATTGACTTAATGGCCAATATCTTCTGAACGCAAAGTCCAAACTATACAAAACTTGGAATACTTTGATATCAGACCATTTTGAGGATGCAAAGTTTCATCCAATTGGGGGGCACTACAGCTAAAAATTCCTTATTACTCTGCAACCGTTTGAATACAAAATTAGAAAATTGCCATGTGCTAACATATTCTTACAAAAACAATTCAACAAATCAACTAAAATTAACGCCATTAACATCAAATTTCAGCAGTTAATAACTTGCGTTGCTAATGGCCAATCATTATGAAATTTATGGCGAAATTATAGGTCACCAAAATTAGGCTGTATACCAAATTTGGTTACAAATCTTCCACAAGGTGGCACTATAATTAGCATTTTTGCTAATAACTTCTTATCTATATGGGCTAGAATAAATAATATTTTCTCTGATTCCTTGAGTCAAGCCTTATTTCCTCCCCCAAAAAATGTTCTAGCATTTTGAATGATCTGAAAAACTTACTTTTGCAAACTCCTAGGCCGTTTGTCCGATTGGCTTGAAAATGTGTACGTTTCATCTAGGGACTATCCTGACAGAAAATGGTTAATAGAAAAATAGCAACAGCTAGCCAAAAAATTAAGAGGCCTGTGAAATCTATTTGTTTTTCTCATGTTAATTTTTCCATGATTTAATTGTCCAGCCATCCAAAATGTCATTTATATATGGTAAATTAAGGATGTATTACCGATTTTGCCCACTAGATGGAGAAGCAAGACTAAAAATCCTTGAAAATCCTCTTTGACTTTGTTTTTTGCTCTTGTAATGTGCTGTTTTCCAGCAATCCAGTATCTATTCTTCTTCATCATCATCATCTTGAAAACAAAACAGCTGTGTCCACACCATCCACAGGATCTATTGTGTCCAATATAATTATTTTGGCCATGTCTTGGCCATACGTGTTTGGACCCCGATGATTGTCGCTTGCGGCTATATTTAAAGGTTGAAGTTTCTTTAACTTGACATGGCATCTTAAAAACATAGCACTCCTGCACAAAACACTTCATAAAAAATAAGTTAGTTTAGTACAATTTTACATAAACTAATGGTAAACTGGATGGTTGCAGAAGTGTTGGTTGTAAACAGATCCTTAGGTTTTATGCCGTTGAGTCTTGTTCTCTTATCAGCATTTCTCAGATTAAGAAATGGGATTTAAAACTCTTCATCAGGAAAGGACTGCAATTTGGAAATGTGTGTCTCTAGATCCTACCATTCTGTTCCTGTCTGTTGTGCTTGTTCTGTTTGAACAGCCCCTGGCCTGGGCTCATAGTCTGAGCTGCTTCACCACTTAGTTCAGCCGAATACCACTACTATGTGGGAATATTACTACTGTACATACAAATGTTAACAATGAAAAACACAGTGGTATTGCTGTTATTATGAAACATGAGTCTGGAGTATTACTGTTGCACCAGTGCAACACTATGTTAAAATAGAACTGTCTATTAAAGCGTTTTGCCCTCTCGTTTGACTTTTTACGTAACATTCGAGAATATGAACTGACAAAAACGTTTTATTAATTATGTTGACAGCCTTAATGTCATTCTCAACCCATGTTACTTCTGACTTTTTTCAAAGTGAACAGGATATTCAATGAGAAAAATCTAAAATGGACTGTTATGCATCAGGAATTGATTTGATCGCGAAATGAGGGCATTATACCAGAAGTGTAGCAAGTTATTACATTTTGATAAAAGATTGCAAAGACAAACATTTTTTTATTATTTTGAATAGTTTGTACTGATGTATTGTGCTCCATGAAACAAATGTGCAGTAAGAAAGTAAATAGGGACTTTCTTGTTTACTTTAAATATTTAAACAAATTTAAATCTGCTGTGAATTGTGTATAATTTTTTGTCAATTGACATGATTGCGTTTATGCATGCGTTTCAGTTTTCCTAGCATCCCTCTGTCTTTGGTTCCCTATTGCTAGTTTGGCAGTCAAATAATGATGCTGGTCATGGCTTCAACTCTCTTTATTTTTCTTTTGCTTTGCTTTCTTGTCAAGTGCTCTGTCATCTCATTTGTTGTTTAAATTACACCAAAGATCTGCAATGTGGCTCTGTGTTGTGCTGAATAAGATCATTTCACAACTCATAACGTATCATCAAAATTACACATTTGACACATTTGATGTCAAGCACAAATTTGGCATGTGTGAGTAAATTGTTTTGTTTTCCTGGCTTTCTATTTGTTCTTTTTCAAACGTGATCCTTAAAACCACACTGTTTGTCTGCTGAGGGACTCATATACTGTATATAGATTTTGCTGAAGGAAGTTACAAGTGATGTATACACACCATCAGACACACCCTTCCACCCACACTGCCTGCTCCTTTTCTGACTGAATTCTGCTTAATACTGTAATACTCACAGATTATTGCTCATTAAAAATGACTTGGCCAGTAAAAATATACCTGAACTAAAACTGCTATAAATGTAGGTATTTTTGGACATGTATTTTGTACATTTGCATCAGCAGACAAAGTGTGCTTGTTTGTGCACAGTGTGACGTGTAATTATATTTTATTTATGCTACTGTTTTCTCCATTGACGGCCTCTCCAGTGTATTTACTTTACTTTAAGCACTTGTCCAGCACTCTGACATTTCCTAAGGGAAGAGAAGACATACATTGTACAGTAGTCAAACCACATTTGTTACATTGAATTATTTCGTTTTGTGTAATATATTATAAGATGATAGGTCATATTTATGTAAAAAAGTTTTTTATCTAAATCTAAAATATAATGCTAGTATTTTCAGCTCAGCTCAGGGTTCAACCTAATTCCACTCATATATTTGGGTTCCTCAGGACCAGCAAGGTCATAAATTACACTCGTACAAGGCCTTTCACCATGTACAGAATGAGCCAAGCACATGCCATAAGCTAAAAAGTAGTTGATAACTTGAAAAAATAAAACAACTTCCCCTTCAGAATTTTGGAAAAAGCCCTGAGCTCCTAGAGAACAATGGGGAATCTATCAGCACTGGGGCCAAAACAGGAGCACATGCTTTTGGATTGAAACGAAAGGTTCTCTTGTTCTCTGGCAGAATGCCCTTTTAAGAGGACCCAGAAAAAAGGATAATCATCCACATTCTGATGTCATAGGGGTCTTGCTTTTTGTAGTTCGTATTCCAGGCACTCTTGAACTGTACATGAGAGGTGTATTGAAAGTTGTTTGAATTGTGTATCCAAAAGAGAGGGGGTGTTGAAGTTTCAGTGGCAACAGCTTTTGTAGTTTCTAGGATTTTTTTCTGTTCTTTGTTTGTTTTGCTTTGTATTTTTGTTTAAACAAAATCCAGAACCCATTAACCATACTGGCAAAAACCTTTAGTAATGAGAACAACATCCTGTTATTGTGCCACACAGAGAAAATGGTAGAGACTACGAGAGTGAGTGTTACAAAACAATCTTAAAGATAACAGATAAAAATCTATTTCATAATGAGTTTTCTCATTAAGTACTTCAAGGTGAAGTGTGTCATTTCTGCAGTGTTAGCAGCACCTATTGGAAGTGAGAAAATAATGATTGTTTCAAAACAGGTTTCCTTAAGACTCCTTTCTGGCCCCCATCTTCCATTGGTACAAAAAACAGGTAGCAGATCCCTTCTATCAAGGGGAGCCTACAAGGTTTGCATTGCAATGCATAACATAACATACGTACACAGTCGAGGAGATGAGGCAGTTTTATTGCATGTCTATAAAGAAGATGCTTCAGTTTGCTGAATAAACTGCTTTTGTAGGGAAACAGCTCATCACTTAATGTCTGACTGTCTGACCACTAATCTTCAACATATTTTACACAGAATAATCCATTTGGAATGTTTACTATGATAAAATTGCTGTTTTATAAAAGAAGACAGATAATTTTGTGACAGATAGGTGCCAGTTTATGGCTCTACCTATTCATTTGTATGTATATGCTCTCACATTTGGCAAAAGCACAGATGTTGTGTTATCTTGGTATAGAAGATCTCTGACAGGTAGCTTCGCTCTAAACCAGCACCATTGGTTGAGTATGACGTTGACATGTCCATCACTCATACAAACAGCAATGAACGCGTTAACATTCAAGTTCTTATACTGTCTATGCTTAATAAGATGACAATGTGTGTGGTCATGTAAACATTTTAAACAGCTTCTCTTTATTGATGTAGGGTCATATACGGCTTAAAAATAAAGTGATCGACGTATGTATTTTTTTGCTCATTACCCCGATTTCACGTTGTATCTTTGGGAGTTATCAGCATATTGGTGTGCATGTAAATGGACTCAATGTTTTAAAAGCGCAAGTGAGCTGCAATGTTTGAAGTCTTTGGTACGTGAAACTTATCTCTGTACATAAAACTGAGATAAAAGAAAGTATTTTAATATCAGAAAAAATTACACATTTCACCTTTATTCAGAACAAGAGAATCCATTTGCTTTACTTTGAACAACTGAAAGAAACATTCTGAAGTCTACGGTTGTGTCATTTCCATTGTAGTTTCTGATTAAGTTATTAATCAAGTATTGTAATAAAATCATGCAAATGCACTAATATTAAGACACTTTAGAGTAAGTTTGCCCCTAGTTTTAACCCTCCACATAACTGTTCTGACCATGAAATGGCCATGGATGTTGGAAATGGGCACAGCCTTTTGGTGACAATGACTTTTCTCATAACCTTCCGTATTGGCAGGTTTTCTTTTTTTAAATGAATAGAGGCTCAGATGTTCACAACAGCAGGATGTCAAATAGTTCAGGACTAAACTCAAAATGTTAAACTCAAGGACATCAAGATGTCCAATCCACTCTTATCTTATCTTGTTTGTGCAGAGTTGACTTTGTCATTATTCATTCCATTGAAAATGTCACGTGATGTTTTTCCTTGTTAGGCCGATGAAGACAGGTTACTAGTGTGTCCTGGCTTACATCATGACCACAATGGCCAATGCTGAATAATTTTTTGTTTGTTTGTTTAAAGAAGATGAGGAAGAGGTTGAGACATTTATAAAGGATGAGATGTAAGTTAAATGGATGATCATATCTCTCAATTGGATTTTATTGTGGTATGTGTTCAATTCAATTTAATTATAATTTATTTATATAGCACAATACATATACTTTTCACAATACTTTATGTTCCAAAACTGCTTTACAATGAATAGTGCCTTCAGTGAGCAGTGAATAGTGCCCCCAGTGAGCCAGCAAAAGGTGTTAAAAGTGTCATGAAATACTTTTTTAATAATTGTATTATCTTCCCTGAGGTCCACATGCACCGAACAGTAATAATTTTGTCATATATAATCATTTTCCACCCTGTCTCTGGACCTCTGTCTGAAACGCTCCGTTTTAGCTGTCTGGCCCTTTAAGACTTCAATGTAAATGCCCACTGTTGTGATTGGCTAACATCATGTAGCCCTTTCAAAACAGCCATATTTTTAATCGCAGTCTGGAGAAAATGAACAAACTCCACACAACATTATAAAACTTAATTTCAGAGTGTGCATGCGCCTCGAGTTATTTTCATTAATTAGTGGGTCCGCAAGGTGGCAACACTCACATTTGAGCCATTGCTGTCACAAAAAAGTGCTAGAAGTAGATGTAATCTCTGGTAAACATCAGGAGAATAAGGTAAAAACAACAACAGTTTATATGCAAGTCAAGAGTGCGTGTGTGAGGAGGTCAGGAGATACATGCATTTGTATAACTTGAGTCTGAAGGACTAAAAATTGGGTGGCTGTGTCTCAGGTGGTAGAGCGGGTTGGCCACTAATCACAGGGTTGGCGGTTCGATTCCTGGCCCAAATGTCTCCACATGCCGAAGTGTCCTTGGGCAAGACACTGAACCCCAAGTTGCTCCCAATGGCAGGCTAGTGCCTTGCATGGCTGCTCTGCCATCATTGGTGTGTTAATGTTTGTGTGAATGGGTGTATGAATCACAGTTTAAAATGCTTTGAAAACAGCTAAGGTTAAAAAGTGCTATATAAGTGCAGACCATTTACCATTTAAAAAGACCTCTTTATGGGTCTAAACTCCCCAAGAAATAGCAGTCGTAGCATGCATACAGTCATATGGAGTATACTTTGACAGCCTCGCATTCGACTGCACATGGATGCTGAGTGTTTGCATTAAAATCAAAGATTGCTCTAGGCTTAACACTGAAATCACTGCCATATGTCTGCTTTACTCTCCTAGTAACATAAACAAGTAACTACAGTAAAAAAACAAACACTTCTCAGGGGAATAATTCTGATTGAAATCCTGGATTTAAAGATTTTCTTTTATTTTAAATTGGTGGGTTAATTTTCTTTGCTCAAAGACAAGCTTTCTAAATTACAATGGCATACCAGAATCCTTAACCTTGATCCTTTGAGCTGATTGTTTGCCTTTTTGTTTGGAGGAACATCTTCGAGACAGAGAGGGATTAAACAAAGTGGAGGCTGTGAATTTTGTTAACGTCTTTAAATGTTCCACAATCAACAGTTTAGCTAGAGGGAATTCATTCATGCGTACATGTGTCTGCCTGGAAATAGAAAGGGAGTCATGCACTGTGTTTATTTTACACAATGTCATGCCCCCACACAATTCTTCTCTGAAGTGATCACTATTATAACAACAGCAACTGTTGTAATTACACCAGTTGTAGTTGCTTCTGTTTGTTTCGTTAAAGGGCTAGTGAAATGAAAATTCTGGCATCATGTACTTTCCATGTTGTTCCAAACACAGATTACTTTCTTTATTTCAAGGAACACAGATGTAGATGTAAGGCATAATATTAGGGATCGACAGCCTCAGTTACCATTCACTTTCATTGAAAAAGAACGAGCAACATCAGTATTCTTCAAAATGTCTCCTCTTGTGTTCCATAGAAGAAAGTCAGTCATAGGATTTTGGAATGACATTTTTGGGTGAACTATCCCTTTAAAATCTAACCATAAACATAAACATATAAAATAAAATAAAATTATGTCCCACTATGTGCTAATAGCGTAGCATTTTTCACACACAGATGACTTAGTTGTGCTCTAAAAGCTTTGATGTCCACAGCTGTCTCACACAGACATTGTACATCATTGCTGGACATAGTCCAAGTCATTACATACCTGGATGCATGACAGCATTTACGATCACAGTTCTTCACCAGTCTCACTGAAATGACACTATACTTTAACATCTGTTAATAGCACTCTTTTGTTTATACTTGAGCTCTGTTAACACTGGACACATTCTCGTTTGAGGTCTGCACAGGCCTTAAAATAAAGCCCAAACCTGACCCATACCCGAGATCGTGTGACTCGACCCTACCCAACCTGATTTTAAATCAAACCCGATCCGCACCGTTAGATTTTAAGCCTGAACCCCAATTCACTCACTCTCTTTTAATTTATTTTCTTGTTGCAATAGGCTATATTCTATGTAAGAATCATAGGCAACAGTCATAACAGTATAGTAACAGGAAACATACACAGTTTTAACAAGGCACAGTGTTTTAACACAAGAGCAGAAGAAATAAAACGTTGGCTTATTGTTTATCAAGCGCTGAAACTTTGCTTGGTGAAGAACAATCTGAAATCATGTGCAGAGCAACTGTCAAAGACGTAAACATGCGTGAAAACTTTGTAGTGTAAATAGCCCCTAACTTGTCCCTTCGCGTGTGTCTGTGAATGAGAGCGTGTGCGTGAAACAAGCTTGGTTGGCCTGTTTATTCTTTCCTTAATTACAAACTCGATTGTAATGGGGTTAATGGAAAGGAGGAGGCGAGAGCCGGCTTGACAGTATAAATAATATTTGAATGTAAAACTCAACCAAAAAGACAAACACACACACAGGTGTCAGACAGCTGTCCGTAAAATTCGGCCTTTATCCCTCACAGAGACTTGATTAGCCTGATTAGGGGCCGGGTGTGCGTAATTACGACCCGGCCCCGCCCTCCGCCCTGCCACATTCCTCCCTCATTCTCTCAGGCCTCTCGTTCTCCCCTAGCATGGTGCAGACATTCAACCACAGGAGGGGCGTGCCTTCTGCCCCGTCTGCTGGCAGGTCATCACCGTCTACCCGGATGAGGGAGGGGACAAGGGGAGGGAAACATTTATCTCCGATACGTCGTAGCTTGGTCCTCGGCCACTTCTCAGTCCTCTGGCCCCTGGCGGACAGTGGATGGAAGGGGTCTCCCCCGCCCCTGGCAGCGGTCCTCCCGCTCCAGGCAGTTGGCCAGGAGCCCCTTCTCCCCTCGCGGTCGGCGGCTGTACCTCTGCTCTCAGGCGACCGGGCTCCTCTTTCCCCCGGCGAATGGCCGCGGCTGCTCCGTTGGGTTGGACGGCAGCTGCGAGAACTCCACTATGGCGCATCCCTCCTCCTTCCTGGATTTAGGCACCAGTGTAAAGGGGTTACTGGAAAGGAGGAGATGAGAGCCGGCTTGACAGTATAAATAATATTTTAATATAAATCTCAACCAAAAAGTCTCTCAACCACGACCCGGTCCCGCCCTCCGCCCTGCCACACCGATCTCTCCCAATGTTATCTTTTTAAGACTGGCACAACTGGTTTGTTGGGTCCCATCGGGCCCAAATCGGGTTGCAAACCTCTTAATTTCTCTAATTCTGCACTGTTTTCTATGTTGGTCTGTGCAGTTTTGCATCAGATGAACATCTTTGGCTTTTGCTTTTTCTGTATTTTTTTTTTTTAGCATTTCTCGCTATGAGTGGTGCACGGTTGATGTTATGGACCATTCACAAAGGCCATGTTCTTGCATTCGAAAACAGCAAGACAGAATAGAGCAAAGCCCAGGTGGCTGAAGACACCTTTTTCATTTTCAAAGTTGAGAAGTTGTGTATTTTAAATGGACGCAGCATTGTGCTCATGGTGTGCTACTGACAAAATTACACGACACAATGGAAAAGATGTCTTAAAGATTCACATGTCTAATGCATGTTTACATTGAAGAAATAGAGAAGGTGGAAGCTGAACACTAAATGGTCCCTTTAAAGTAGTTCTACTCTGAAAAACACATCGAGACCTCTGTGTTCAGATCCATTTATTTTTCTCTGTCCAGCTGCTTTTGAATATAAGGACACGCCCTGCATGTAAAATGCCCCTTAAATGTAATTCAGCATTGAAAACGCAGTTAGACCTCTCTGTTTAGTCCCATTATTCTGTTCTCCAACAGCTGCTTATGAAATCAAGAATGTGTAAAAGGCTTCTTAGGCTGGCTGCCATGTAACACCCTGATGTCACATTAATAAATGCCCCATACAATAATGTGCAAACAGGCTCAATCTTCAGACACCAAACTGACACCCATGAACTCCTGACAGTTGGTTTCCAATGCTCTCAGTGGGTAAAAATAGCATTAATCCTCTCATTTCCCATCCTGGTCTGTTGGGGTTTAATGCTGTCTGTCCCCCTAAGCCAGTATTTGGTTATTTTTATTCCCTGATGACAAGACTAAAATGTATATGTTTTGTAACAGTTCTGTTTTTCTTGACCCTCTTAGGTAATCTGCATCCTGTCATCTGGCATGTTTGACCAGGCTCATAATTAAACTGGACTGTCATAGTGAGAGTTAAACCTTAGTTTATTCCCTGCCTAATCACCTCAAAGGAGAGTCAGCATGGTTGGTTTGTGTGGTGTAACAGGATTCAAGGAATGCATGGGAAGGAGGAATGCTGAGACTGGCTTGACAAAAACGTAGATATTTATTCTCACTTAAACATAACATTAAACAACTCCATGTGCTGCTTCCCTGCAGACACATTGAACACACAAACTCACAGCTCCATGCATCTCACTCTCCACATCTGCCGCTGTCTCATCTCCTTAAATGCTTCCGCCGCTCCTCTCTGGAACTTGAGACCGGTGGAACTGATTCACCACTTATCTTCCCAGCCTCGCTCTACCCAGACACCCCACCACATTTTAAGAATGTCTGGTATTGTTTAACATTTATTAACTAGCTTAGTGCATAGGCGCTGTGTCTGTAGGCCCTTGTAACATCTCTGTGAGGAAGACACTCTGGAGCACAAACAAGGGGTTTTTCCTTACTTGCAAGTTGCTTTGGATAAAAGCATCTTCTAAATTAATATATTTAAATAGAAAGATATTTACTGATGATAAGTTTCTTAAAAAATGGCTGTTGTCTTTCTCAGCCAATCTCTCCCTCACTTTCTCCCTGTTATCATTAGGTCTGGGTACAAATATCGATTTTCTGATGCATCGGGATCTTCGTTTGAATTATCTCAATCTCGATTCTTAAATCTCAAGATCGATCTTTTACTATATGCACAACTCTCTACAATGCAAGTAAATCCCTTTCGTAAGAGATCCAATTTTGAGCTATGCAACTACAAACAATGTCTGTGATTGGCCACTGACTGGTAAATATTCAGATTTCACTTAAGTTCAGCAGCGGTATCTTACACTGTGTTGAGGGTTAATGTTTGGTTTGACTTGTTCTGTGTAATGTGTGTCCAGAGACTAGATCCATGCAATACATTTGTTATTCATAATATCTTTCTTAATATACTTTCTGTATTTTAGAGTCAGTTTTTGATAAAAAAAAAAAAAAAAGAAAAAAAATTTGTTGTCATCATGAATAGCACAGATGAGGGAAAGAAGCCAATCTAGTATTCTCTCATTAATATTCGCTCATTTACAGATGCTCTTTACAGAGATGCCGATTTTCTTAGAGACTGTTCCGACAGCACGTGTTCTAAAAATCTTTGTAAATACTTGTTAAAATATAAATTATGCATTAAACAACAAACATGTAACAAAATACATGCAATATAATATAATATTTATTGATGGAATACATGGATTTGTACATTCTTTAAAAGCTAAAATGTGACAAATTTGTCAAATTATTATTTTTGTAATATACCTAGTTAGAAGGTCCCCTGTATAATTAACATAATTTGCTGGGAGATAATTTATTTCATATGTAAGCAAAATTGAATTTATACTGTTACTAAACTATTAATAGATCAAATCGGGTAATCTGTATCAATACCAGCTTGATATCAGTAACCTGAGAGTTTTCAACCTCTCAGTTAACCCAGGGAACATAAAAAGCTAGATTTTCTCATTAAGAATTTATGTTAAGAACATTGACTAACATTATTACATCATATATTGGTGAATGGATCATTAGTTTGTGTTTATTCAGGTAGCTCCAAATTTCATGAACGTTTTTAATAAAAACATAACTTCTCCATGGACCCCAGGTTGAAAACCTTGGTTTTTGTTTTTTAAACTAGGAAGATTTATGTAGTCAGAACAATATTGACTATCTCTTTCAATGTACTTTGATATTATACTTAGATACAGTATTAAGTTGAAGTTCAAATACTTCCCTATAGTTTAAAGACTTCTTTTTTTTTCATATTCATAGGCTCCAGAAAACTTTAAATGATTATCTTAGGTCAACATACATACAACATTAATACGTTTAAAAATGCATTTGGATAGTGTAACTGGCAGCATTTATTGCAATAGACAGAAGCTTTGCAGGGTTTTAGGGTCCAGACCTCCAGTAATAAAGCAAAAGAAAGGTTAAAGAGGAAACTCTACCTCCTTTCGTAGGCCTTGATATTTGACAATGAAAAGGGCCGTTGGTAACAATTAATGAAAAAAATAGACACCCCAAATCCAATGTCATGTTCAGAAAATGTTTATCAGTCATTAACACACTTCTTGAAGTATTTATAACATTTTCTTTCATATGTGCGCTTTATAGATTTACTAAGATAAAAAGGAGATGTGAGTTTGTTCTATGTCTGCATCACATTACTGTTGGTCTTTCTCACCCTGCTTTCCAATGGAAAAATGAATCATACCTTACTAACCCTCTGCAAGACATGGTTTTGCCCAGACATTATTTAAATTGATATTGTCTCTATGGAAGTTGTTATGATGTCAGAGGAAGTGGACTGTCTTTCATAACGTACAGTACAAATTGTGAGATCTGAGTGTGACTTATCTTTTCTAATCCAGTTGACTCCTCTTGGCTAAGCTCTGTTTGGCAGTCTACCTCAGTGAGAGCTATCGGACTGGAGGATTTACCCATGTATTTGTATATCACGCCCTCTGGGGCTTGATGGTTGAGGACTGAGAAACTAATACACTTGGAGGTTGCTTTACTTCTCCAGGTATTCACAGTGTAAAGTCTTGACATTTATTTGTTACAAAGGCAAAACTGCTTTGTTAAACTTTTACAGAATCTAATTATTTTCTCACCCATCTACATGTATATACTGTATTCCAATGTTTTAGGTCCTCTCTGTTCTATTCCCTGTATTTTTAGGTAATATGATTACCTGTTATATAATGTTATATAACATATACTACAGCGTGCCAAAGGATGGTGGTAACCAGGGCTCAACAATGAGTTTTTCTGTTGCCCTGGGCTAGTAGTTCATATAGACAACTTTACAGTTACATATTTACATATCAGCAGGATTTGCAACAACAATATTCTAAACATCACAGAAAACCATAAAAACTTACACATGATCAGTGAATGTCAGATCTTTGAAAGAACGCATGTACTTGCCCAATTCTGTCCAAAAACTCTCTCACATTAGCCCCGGGCCATCCTTATTGTTCAGCCCTGAATTGTACAGGATCAGAGCAGATACCACAAATCTTGTACAGTAGATTTTTATCCAAAGTGTGACACCTGAACTATTGGAATAGTAACTGATCATGCCCTTGAACAACACTGCCCAGGTTGCTCAGTTGTTTTGAATAAATAGCATCATTTTGATGACAGCTAAGTAAAAATAACTTTATAAAGTAAATAAACTTGGTCTCCTAGCAGAAACAATGTTTGTGCTGTCTGTTGTGGGAGCAGTTTACAGTTGAGTTTAGAGTGATATTTTCATATGTGACATGTTTCTGTGGCTTTTCTTTCTCCTGGACAGCTGCTTTTCCACTCACTGGAAAGCAAGCCTCACTAAACAGAAACATAAAAACACTGGCACCCTAGCTGCTGATGCGCTGGCCCAGCCTTGCTGTTTTATTTTACTCTTATTGCTTAAAATGCTGTGGTTAGTTGTTGATTTGGTTAGCTCATGCGTTATAAATAAAGCTGAGACACATTAGGTTTTCCTATATTTGCATTCAAAGTTAAGGCAGTGCACTCCAGAATGTTGTTTCCAACAGTGCAGAATGTCCATAAGAGGGAGACATTTCTCTTTATTGAGGATCTAACCTGCAATAAAAAAGCCAATGGCTTATCAGCTCTAAGCACAATGATTCTTGTAAGAACTTCTCCCTAACATGGTGTGGTTCATATTATCATATCATATAATCATATTATTAATTGGCACAAGTGTTACAAGCCCTCAGAATTTTTTTTAGGTCACATGGAGTTGCTGCATGTGGTCTCATTGAAAATCTCTTGGTGCAATAAATAGATGTTAATTTCCAATGAAAATAATGTGCAAGTGGAGTCAGTGAATCAAATCTTATTTAAACTTAATTAACGATCTCTCTGTATGAAAGGTGGAATGCAAGATATGTGTGTGTGTGTGTGTGTGTGTGTGTGTGTGTGTGTGTGTGTGTGTGTGTGTGTGTGTGTGTGTGTGTGTGTGTGTGTGTGTGAGTTTGTGTGATGGAGGGAGAGAGAGAGAGACTATAAGAGACAGAAAGATGATTTGTAGGCAATGGAGGGGTCCTAAGATGGGGGCCAGATCACACGAGATGCAGCAGACTTTAGAAATAAAAAGTCTCTATGGAGCTAATGAGCCAAAGGAAAATTCACTGTCAGTGGACACGTGAAGCATGTTAGCTCTGTGACACTAGCAGCAGACTCAGTGCTGACAGAAAACGTTTTGGAGATAGACCCCGAAGGACCCAAAGTTGGCCTTAAATACAAGTTCTCATGCCTCTTTTTTTATTAATTTTTTATATTGTGTTAAAATCCTCTGTTATTAAGCAGGAGCTTCACAATGAAAATAAAATAAAACGCAAAACTGCAACCCACTGTGCAACCCTACACGTTGTCTCATTATTTTTTGTCTCTTTTGGGTAGTGAAAGTGAATAAGGCTAGAAAGCTGTGTTGACCAGTCAGCATCCAGGACCGTAACTATATACATTTTATAACAGAACTTTGATTTTCCTTGAAAATTACTCGTGTGTTGAGCCAGCCATCTACTGGTCCCTGATCAAACTGCATCCCCTGATATGCAGTCCCAAACCTTTATACTACTGTAGGTAATGTAGGGTGTGTTTGTGTTTGTATGAGAGAACAAGAGTGAACATGAAAGAGAATCAGAGAGTCTCAAAATCAACTGAACAAAATCCATTACATTTTTTAGTCATTTTGTGAAGCTTTCATTGTTTGTCTCTGTATTATTCAACCATGACATCATATACCTGGCCTCACAAAATCTAGGTGCACACCCATTATTCTCCAGAAATAAGATCTGTGTCTGTGTGTTTACGGAATATGGGCCTCTTCTTTCTGTTTCTTGTGGGTTGAACTCACAGATGGAGGGCTCTTTGTAGTGGTTAGCAGCCCTACATAGGCCTCTCTGTCTGTTTGTTTCACAGATGTGCTCTGACTGAACTTCAGCCCAAATAAATTCAAGTACCTGCCATTACAGTGCTATATAACGTGCTACATTTTAAATTAGATCTTATTTTTGTTAACTTATCTTTAAAGGGTGTAAAAACTTTAGAATGAAAGCTTCATTTTCTAGAAAAGTGGTAAAGAAAAAGGACCCATAACTAAAATGTAAATTCTGCTATGTGATGTTTACAAAAAATGTGGCACTTCCTTCTGTCACAGGGCTTCCTTTGTCTAAATTGAAGTGTACAGCAAACCTGAAGTGTTGTGGTAAATTCAGTATGGCATTTCCTTACTCCACCCAGTAAAATTCCTTCTTCTTGCCACCTAAGCAGTTCCATACCAGCTTTATCACACCAGCCACCCAAACAAGATGCAGTTGCTGTTCTCTTATTCTTGATTGGGAAAGGGAAATGACCCTATACACTTCAATACATCAGATATAATGAACAAAGGCCTGTCAAAGAATTAAGGTTCCTTTTCAGTTCATACCATATTTGTGATAATACCTAAACATTTGGAACTTATACATTATCTGTAGGAGCTCCGACCCATCTTGACTTAAAACATGGGAATATCCAGTTACGTAACATGATAATCATGGTAAAATGTGAAAGATTAACCTAATTGGAGGACAGATTGGGATAGATCTAAAAAGCTCACATTTACAATATAGTAAGTGCATTCAAATGTTTGCTTTTCGTGGCTTTTTGCCCTGAAACTTCTGGATGATTTTCTATAGCATTGTGATTCTATAATGGGCAATTCGCTATGTCAGTACAGGGATGGCAAGACCAATTAGGTGACTTTTGAACTGTTGTCTGCCCTCAAGTTAAGTTTGTTGTTTTGGCTGTGTTGACCTGGGACCGATCATGTATTCACACTTTTCAAAGGCTTTGTTTTGCACCAAATACTATTTGCTTGCATTAGACTGGCTTGTAACAAGCAAGTCTTTATAAATACATTTGTGCCTTTCAAGAAATGAATGAGGTTTACCATTGTCTAATTCTATGAATGGTAAAGAACTCTTATAGTTAATAGTTCATACACTTGTCATTAGGGATGGGTATATTGAGTAATTTTGTAATCGAGTACTCTAACACATACAAAAACGAATATTCGATTACTTGAAATTTAGAATTAAAGTTCAAGTTTTTTAACCCGTTTTTCAGGTTTGAAATATTTGAAATGAGCACTATTTATAAACAAGTCTTTTGAAGACATTTTATCTCTTTAAATAATGGCAGAATTTTCTTTTTGGATGAACTAACAGCAAGATTTAGGTGATTAGACATTGTTACCCACGGCATGCAAAGTCAAAAAAGGAAAATCAAATTGCAATATTCGAGTAGTGTTTTTACTATTTAAATATTTAAAGCTGAACAAGTACTCGATTAATCAAGTACTTGTGCACATCCCTACATGTCATTTAGTATTGTGACTTGTTTAGTTACCTATAATACTATAAGAATGATAGTACATTCCTTAGAAGAAGAAAGCAAAAATGGACTCTGGACCACATATAGTAGATTAAGAATCACAAGGTCAAGACCCCTGTGCCTGAATACCTCTCTCTTGGAGTCCACATTTTGTAGTCTATATTTCTTTCTATCTCCCAACACTTAAGGAAAATAATGAAACACATCTTGGTGTTTCCCATTTAGTATCAGCCTAAAGAGACTCTAAAAAGTGAGAAGATTTGTGAGTTTGTCTTGGTGTATAGTAGTAAATCTGTGTCTGCTATCATAATTGCTTTTTGTGAATCTTAGATTTTGCCAATTTTAACTTTCTGTTGGGACCCATCAACGTCACGTTTAGCTGTAACAACGTTGCCACCATAGACCACCGAGTCTGGGAGAGACTCCATAACATCCCAGTTGGTCGTGCACAAGAGAATAATGTGCAATGAAACAGATTATGAATGTAATGTTGATGAAGCTGAATGTGCAATGATATAAAAGCAGGATACTGGTACAAATTTGGGGGCAAGGTTTTGAAAGAATTGCTTAAACATTTTAATGCATAAACGTAAATCAAGAATTATGCATGAGTCTCAAAGACTGTGGTATAAATATCATTTATGAAATATAATTAAACTAAAAACATTTTTTTTTGGCTTATATTTATTGTCAAAACATCTTTTGTCATATTTGTGCATAATGTGTTGTGCCTGTAAAACATGCTAAAACATAAATGGAAAAAATAAATACAGAAAGAAAGAAAGAGAAAGAAAGAATTTATTTTTGAAGAAATTATTAAACATTTTTGTAAAGAAGTCCTGGGTGCTCGAATGCATTGATTTTTATTTCTAATGCTACGATGAGTGGAAGCTTTTGACTGCTCCAAAATTGAACCATGTTAAATAATTTAGTGTATATTAAAGATGCACTGCTAACATGCATAAGCCACTTAGTAGTAGTAGTGATAGTGATTCTCTATGAGGAATAAAAACATATTTCTTCCAATAAATGTATTATTATCTGACAGGTGAAATGGTCGGTTCACCACCGCTTGACAATTAACATGACGAATTGTCTTGGGTCTATAAAGCTGGATGGCATCATCATGAGAAAAGAATTAGGCAGACAGCAGTCACAAAGCTGCTCTCAGTGTAGAGAGGACAGATGGACCCTTTGTTGCCTGTAGTTAATGTTCATATATTGCAGGCAGTATGCAGCCACATGTTCTTAAAGAAGTGAAGGTATTTAAGTTTGGGGCAATTTGGTATACATATAACAGCCTTTTAGTGCTTATTATGTAAAGGTGCACTCATAAATTTTTTTCCTAATAAAAATGTTACTCCTTAAGTAAAAAATATAATAATCATTTTGTAATGTTTAAAATCATGACCACTCATGTAAGACTAAGATTTCAGTTATATTAGTAACCTAATATAACCAGTTTAATAACATCATTTGGTGCTGCCATAAGATTGTTAAGATCACTTGACCAGCAGAATACTACTCGCTTGATCTCAGTAACCAAACCTCCGTGTTATTGGATTCAATTACTCATGGATTACATTAATCATGGCTGATGGTGGGGCCTGGGTAGCTCAGCAAGTAAAGACGCTGACTACCACACCTGGAGTCACAAGTTCAAATTGCTGAGTGACTCCAGTCAGGCTTCCTAAGCAACCAGTTGGCCCGGTTGCTAGGGTGGGTAGGGTCATATTGGGTTAACCTCCTCATGGTCTCTATAATGTGGTTCTCGATCTCTGTGAGGTGCACTGAGAGTTGTGCCTGGATGCCACGGAGAATAGCGTGAGACTCCAGACACACTAGGTCTCCACGGTAATGCGCTCAACAAGCCACATGATAAAATGCGTGGATTGACTGTCTCAGACGCGGAGGCAACTGAGATTTGTCCTCCACCACCCGGATTGAGTCACCACACCACCACAAGGACCTAAAGTGCATTTGGAATTGAGCATACCAAATTAGGGAGAAAATATATTTTTTAAATAAAATCATGGTTGACGGTGAACAATGAATTTCTACAATGGCATCGGTAATTGATTGGTAAACTATTGGGTTTGAGTGATGCTGCTTCCATGCCCCTAGTTGTCAGTAATTTGTGTGCTTATGTCATCTTGGATTTACACTGAGTGCACCTTTAAGCAACATCACATGAGAAAGAGTTATGTTGTTCTGTGTATCAGTGCGGCTATAATCGATATATGGAACAACAGCATGGTTGTGAGTATGACATTGCATTTATACAACAGTTCATAAAACAAACAAACTAGAAAATAATATTAAATAATTTATGTTTCAGATTAAATTGGCCAGTTATTTTGTGCATTTTCTTTCTCCACCAGCAAAGCCACATCATCAAAAACAACTTTCTGCACTGCACTTATACTCTAGCTTTGAACTTGTCGTTTTGTTCTTAAACTAATCTTTTAAGTGTTTATCAGTTAAGCCAATTATTGATTCACTCATAACATAAAAGAAGCACATATGTCACCACCTACTGTCTTAATATGCTATCTAAAGAAATGGTCACTGAATGAATAAGCGAATGAAATCAAAGTGAACGATGCATCAAAATTCCCACCACTATTTGGAAAGCCACAAACATGTAGAAGCAGATTAATACAAATATTGAAGTGTCCACTGGTCCAATCAGATTTGCATATCAGCATCTTGGAATATTGCATAATGGTACATTCATGTCATGTCGGAATTGCTGTAACTACGAGATTCCTTCTACAGTCTCTCTCTTCTGGCTAAAAAGAACATCCATGATGTCACAGAGGTTGAGAAACATTTTACAATCAAATGCTTTATAGAACAAGAACACACCCTCCCCCTACAACTGTAGAGTACGTCTGGTACGTATGGAGTGGTGGTGGTGGTGAAGTGGTCTAAACCACATAACTGGTAAACTGGTAATCAGACAGTCGCTGGTTCCACCATTGTGTCCTTGAGCACTTAACTCCAGGTTGCTCTGGGGAGATTGTCCCTGTAATTAGGGCACTATAAGTCGCTTTGGATAAAAGTGTCTGCCAAATGCATAAATGTAAATGTAAATGTAAATGACTGTGTTGTAACTGTCGCTGATCATGTCTTCACAGGGCATTTTGAAGGGAGCACAAGCATTCCAAACAGAAATTCTTATCAGAGTCACTTAAAAACTTTCAGCCATATAAAGCTCTTACAGTGGAGAGGAATTGTCTTCAAAAGGAATTGATCATAGGGATGAACACTTCTTAATGGGTTCAGTTAGATTCGAGGACTAGAATAAGAATTATTAGCATCTTGGGAATATTGGTGTGTTCATGTCATGTTTTAATTACCACAATTACAAGATTCCTTCTTGTTAAAATATTTCATTTATTCACAGAACTCGTAATTACAAGGTTTAAACTTGGAATTTAATGAAGTTAAATCACATATTTAGTTTGATATGTCATTGTATTATCCCATTGTTAAATGGAGAGCTTTCTATGTTCTCAAACAATTTGTAAGAATATATAAAGGTGAAAAAATGTAGTGATATTTTGCGTTATCTAGCAGTTTGGTCATCAATAGTGTTGTCATATCGGAATAACTTCCGATGTCCGATGATGGACTCCAATTTTTCCCGATATTCTTGTCCATATGTTTATTAGTATCCGTATTTGTGTACCTATTTTTCTTTTTTAAATCATTGTTCATGTGAATGCCGAGATTGCGTGAGGTTCGGCCATTTGTTTGTAAAGGGCGTGTAGTTTCTGTCCTGGCGCTTTGCTCCGGTAGTTTTGTGTTGTGATATGAATGGGGAATGAGCGCCCAGTGCGGAGGCAGTACAGTCAGTGCATTCGCGCTGTGATGCACTTTTGTGGGAAGGTCCTGCCAGAGCACACAGACACCCTCGCATCAGCTCAGAGGCAAACAAAGAAGAAAACTGCCTTTGGAAAGTGTCTTTACTGTAGCTAGAGAGCGTTAATGACCTGGCGTGATTGATCGCGCACAGCAACTGGAAGAGTTTACTGGGCGACTGTTAAAGCGGGTTTCGTACTGTATATTTAGGAGAGCTCTTGTTTCAATGGTCCTTTTCGCAGTCTTTATGAGTTATGTTTTTATCTTAAGATGCTAAACGCATTTTGAAGTGTTTTACCCCGGACTTTCCTGTAACATGTGTAAAACTGATTGACTTGGGCAAGCTGTAGATTGGATACGGTTGGATCGTGCGATTCATATAATAGTCAACTTCTTCAGACCTCTCGATGATATTCTCAAATCTCAAGACAGATTAATGGTTTGAAGGGGAGGGAGAATTGCAGTGGGAGACTGAAGCTGATATCCCTCTTGAATGATGCCCATAGACAGACTCGCAGACATGGAGGAGAAACTTCGTATTTTGGAGGACCTTAATATGATATACATTCGTCAAATTGCCCTGAGTTTAAAGGTAAACATATTTTTATATAAAACCTAGCTTGATATTTACACTTCTCTTTGAATTACTTTGAAATTACTATACACTAATAGCTTGTTGAATTTAGTTTCTTAAAATGAGCTATTGTAACACAATTCTTATATATATTTTTGTCACAACGTAATTTCATCGTGTGCAATCAATTTACATTTTATAATGGAAGTTCACTTAATCCATTTGTGTTGGGACAATTAAAATAATTTTGTTGGCCATATCCAGATGTAAATGTGATGTCAGGTTCCCAGTATGAGTAAAAACTGTGAATTAATGTGTTAATATTTGCATTTTGTTGCAGTATTTGCACTGGTGATGTTGTGTATCTCTTTGGGTTTTGTGTCATGCTGGTGCATCTTTTCAAAAAAGTATCATTGTTTTGTTATGAATGTGTCAAAAAAAGCAGAAGTGGAGTAAATTAAGTTGCCTTAACATAATTAAAATGATAGTTTTCACAAATTGCTATTTATTTATATGGGTCTAAATTGATTTTAAATTTGAACAACTCATTCAAATAAATTAGCTTTTTGATGAAAAATAAATTTAATAACGTGGGAAAGTTTTCTGAACGTTACTTTTGAGTGTAATGGTCTAAGGTTAGACTGCGTTTGTGTGCAAGTTTTAATGCTGTAATGAGTATTTAAATAAATTATTTTTTTAAAGGGCATTCTGTCATGTGCTGGGGCATCCTCTATGGTTACCTTCTCACTTTTCCAATGTAGTAAGCTTGTGAGTAGGGGTGTAACGGTATGACATTTTCACGAAGTGACAACCATCACACAAGTTACTGTATCATGGTATTGAGTTGCATTGATAATATTATTAGCAATTTAATGTTTGGTTAGGAATTATGTTTGAAACACACAGATAAATATTTCCTTTATTACCAATTCTTGAACTTTATTTTAGATTTCTTCTAATTGAATGAGTATCAGACGCATTGTTGGCCTACTGTTGTGTTGCACTTATGTTGGCAAATGAACGTACAGTTGGCATGTTGCAATGTTGAACGAGTGCTTAAATCCTATTGCTGCATTTGTGAATGTGTCAGAAAGCATAAACATAACTTTAGCCCACCTAGTTATTACATTGTAAAGTATATTAGTTAACCTTACTTACAAAAGCATGTAAACCAATTGCCTTAAAGTAAATTGACAGTAAATGTAATTATTTTGCTCAAGTGAACTAGAAATAGTCCACTTGACTTGAGACAAATAATTATATTTACTTAATTTTTTTAATTAAATTGGATTCCTCACTGTTTTAAAGTGAAGTCAACTTATTACATTTCATAGTGTACGTATAATGTAAAACTACATTGAATTTGATGTTTTTATGAAACATGCTTTAATTTATTATTATTTATACTGCATTTCCGCTTATTCTTTCCCACACATTCCTTTGGGATTGTGCTTATGGAGATGATGCTTAAGGTTTGAACTGTTTCCCGCCTGAGCTGACACTTTTTTGCAATTAACTTTACAGACTGGGTAACCATTGACATTGATGGTGCCTCGTGGGTCTTTAACATACCCAAAATAATTCCAGACAGCGGACTTCAACCACTTTGGTGGCGTAAATAAATGTTCAGGCTCAGACTTGTCTGTATGATGCTCTCGTGCTGGATTCTGATGTGCTTGTGATGCGCTGTGCTCACGACACCTGCATGTCACCTTTACAATTGAGTGACAGTCTAATGTAACATGAGGAAGGTGCAATTTAAAGACTTATTTTATCTCGCCAAGATTATATGATGCTGTGTTAATGTCGCCAATTCGGTCTTAATTAAACTGATTCAGATTTTTTTTTATGTCTTTTATTTGTGTATATATATATACAGTCTTATATTTATGCAATAGCATCAGTTAGAAGATTTCAATGAAATTATATCCATCCATTTTAAAACCGAGGTATATGGTGAAACCGTTACATCCCTACTTCAAGTCAAGTGGTTTTTATTTACTTGCGAGCACCCATAGTCTATCTAATCTCTGTCATATATACAGCTGCTCTTAAAGCAAAAAGTACATTTGCTATACAAGATCTTATAGTTTTGGCAATATACAGGAAAGGTCTGTAATGCTTAAAACATGAAGCAACACAATATGATTTAGTTCAGGTCTGCAGCTGCACTCACACATATGGCACCAGCCAAAGTTTCATGCTGAAAGTTTGTTTGTGCAAGACCTGTGCGCCTGATTTGTGATTTAGGTGTTTTGTGCCTGTACTTACTAATACCAGCTAGGAAAAACCCTTGCAGATTAAAGTTCTTTTGCAAGACGCCTCCACAGAGACTTCAACTGGCTGATCTTGTCTTTGGAATCAATTCGCATATTTGGTGATATCATCAAAGTGAACATATTGATACCTTATTTTGCAACTCAGCCTATGAGCAATGAACAAACCCTCCCATCACAGCAGTGTTATATGGCAGATACCCCTCATGGCTGATTTACTAAGTAGGTAATAGTTCATGCTGTGTGTTTTTGATATATATAGCAGCAGGAGGAATACGTCAAAATATATGAGACATATTAAAAACCTCCTGGGTAATGAAAGTAAGTTGGCCCCTTTTGTCCTGCAGCTGTTGTGTGCTAGGAACACTCCGTATCTCCCTGAATAACACATTCAGCCCTGCTTCAGCCCCCGTCCCTTTGCTGAGATGCATGGGGTTTTGTGTAGGCGACAAAACTTGCCTCTTTTTATAGTTCATGCGGAGATTACATCTCACTGGTCCAGGGTGCCTGTTCTCCTCACCATGTAGCCAGGAGGTCTGGCTGTTGCTCAGAAGATGAACTGCTCTTTATTCCTGCACTGTGACCCTAAACTTGAATTGTACATCGGCATTCCCCTGATAAAATGAAAGGACATTGAGGTGCCTGCTTTGAGCTGAAGGACATATTCATAAATTCCTAGGGCATGTTCATTCGTCATGGTCATGTTTGAGTTCTCAGAAGTCAATGTCAGTTTTAGAAAGAGCTCCCTATGAGATCAAGACTTTACTGTGGTGCTAAAGTGGGAAGAGAGAAGAAACTCTCAAGAAGACTGTCATTTTCTTGAAAATGCCTAAAAACCTGACTTTGACTGAAATTTTAAGGAGGCTAGTGACGCACGTCTTGATGGTGTTTTGATGGTTTATTTGAATCATCTCTGTGATCTGTATGCTCAAAATGGACTCTTTGTATTGCTTGGCAAAAATAATCCCACTTCAATATTAGAGGAATTTGTTTCCCATGTACTGGTTGGATTCCTTCTAAAGTTTGGTGATGGGCACAAGTATTCAAGTGACGGCAATGCTCAGTCATCATGGATAACGCAATAACTGCATGACTTGATTAAAAAAATATTTCACTGTAAAACGTAAATTTTTTACATTTTGTAATTGATTAATGGAGGTATATCATTATATATGCGTTATGTTGCAGTCAAATTTGTTTGAGTTGGATAGGAACAGCAACTTTGTACAGATCTATGATCTTGCTGCGCTAGATACTGAAAACAAAAACCAAACACACACAGACGGCAATACAACAGCCAAACACATCTATCTAACAAACAAATACAAAATAACAGAACTGAACTCACTCCATCTCCCCCAATCCCACCCCAAGTACAAGTTGATTTATGTGTAGCAGTCAAAATGCCTCTTTATAAATCTCTATTCTAAATATGTAATACAGTATATTTTTTTGTTTTTGATATGTAGATTTTTCACTTTTGAGCAATGTTTCTTGGATGGCAATAGAAGGTCATGGATCCCATTGTTATTTTAAAGATTAATTTAAAGAGGAAAATCTCTAGGCTCTCTGACAAAATAAATTGGGAAATGATTTAGCTTAGCCAGAGTTTGCTCAAGGGGGTGATATATTTTCCAGTACTGCAGAGACAGGAACCTGTGGTTTTCTGAATGATTGGGGACTACTGTTGGTGCTAACTGTTGCAGTCAGGCCTTTCAAGTTTTAACAAGTCAAATGCAAAATGGAGGAAACCACATTCTTGGCACTTCTGCCTGCACATTCCTCTCTGTGTCCTTCCTTTACGATGTCGCCATCTAAAAACCAGGCGAACACCTCCCTGGTGTCATCACAGTTAAACAGCCATTTGTTGCTGAAAAGCTGTAAATCATAGCTGGCTTGTTGTGATGGGTGATGGAAACAGGAAATAGCTAAACTTAATGAGAGTGATTGGCTGGTATGATGTCATCTATGCCTTCCACACAACCCACACAGCTTGATCCCACATACAATAGCATGCTGTGGAAATGCTTTTTTGAGGATTGATTGCTCCCTCAGGCTTTGCTTAATGTTGTTTGCCCTTGCTCTTTAGTCTCTGCCTGAGAGGTGATGGGGCAATTGTTTTTTTCTATAATTACGTTGTTTGCTGCTGATGGGACACAAAGTTTACATGAAATCGAAATTGGTCCTAATTTAATGTTCATGTAATGGAAGTTGATGGCAATAATTGCAAATAACAGTGCATTGCCCCCAAAAAGTGGGCACAGTAAGCCACACTTTAAATGTTTGAATGCCATTTATACAAAATATCAAACAAAGTGGCATCTGCAAAACAAATGATGCTAGCTCTTTTCTCAGCGCTAACGTCACTTTTCAAGATATTTTAACCAACCTGGCCCCAAGGTGATTTTTGTATGTATGTGTGAAGTCAGTTCCCCACAAGTTTACACAGGTGTCCTAGCAAAGTACCAACAGGTATAGTTAATCACATACATTGATCACATCTGTTTTACAACCAGAAAGTGTCTGGTCTTTATTTACTCACCCTCATGTGTTCCAAGCCCGTATTACATTCTTTGTTCTAAAGAACACAGAAGAATATATTTTTATGGAAGGCTATGGAGAAAAGGTTCCTTCTCCCTGAAAGGTATCACTGAAATAAGTGCCCTGAGATATCTCACCGGTCTCTGTTACAACACTAGACTGTGTAAACAGCAAACAAAAATGTAACCGCGGGCCATGGACACATTCTTTGATCAGCCAATCAGAAGACTTTTGTGTGCATTCTGCCGGTCAATCATATTGCGCATAGTAGACATACTACTCTACTGTTTGGTGATGGTCTCAATGCTATCTTTGTAGGAGATGTTTTGGAAAGAGGAGACATGTCTAATTTAATGGTTCAGTCTCATGGAAGTTCCATAACGGCTAAAATCTCTCACAGTAACTTTAAGTAGCTGTGTAGCGTTGACGTCAATATTCAGTTTGTGCATGCGTTACATAAATATGCAAGTTAGATAAACACGAGTTTACATAAGAAACATAATGAAACATAATGGGTGTACATAAAGGCCATCACAGTTGTATCATTTCACTTGTTATCATTCAGAAAAACAAGCGGTGAAAGTCGTACTCTGCCTGTGTTAAGAGATTCAACACACATACTGGTTTCATAAGTTTTAGAGTTTCTCGTACCGCTTCTCAGTTTCTTTCCAACGTAAAAGCAGATTCTCATCCATTGGCTTGCGTGACTCCAACTAAAACTGAAAATCAATACAGTAGAATTCAATGACTAAAAATATAGTTTTACACTAGGCTTTGCTTTCAAAAGCACAGATGCCATCATCTTTCATCCAACACCTCAACGACACACATCCACTGTGCCCCCCAGGGACTTAACTGAGATATTTGGTGAGAGATTCAGAGGGAAAGTACAGGCAAATGCGCAAAGAAAAATCAGTTTGCAATATTACTGTAGTGTTTTTAATATTCTAATAGATGGTGAAGAACAAGTACTCAATTAGTCGATTATTCGTGCACATCCCTACAATTAACTGTGCACTAATTCCTGATGGCACTCCCACACAATGATATTAAAGCAACAATGTCATCTTTGTATCTCTGTCCTTTGTACTTTGGAGCGAACCAATAACATGAGGTGAATAAGTTTTGGATGAACAGCATTTTTTGCCATGAATTCAGCATGTTTACATAGACCAGAGCTCTACAGGTACAGAGGTCCCTCTATGCTCTCACCACAGCATATTTAATAGGGTTCCTCCCCTCAGGTGGATCACTCTGGCCTTTATGAATCCAGCACCGTATGGGTTATGCCTGCTGCTTGCTGTAATTTCTAATAGTATGTTGATTACTATTAAAATAAAAAGTGAATAAAAAGTGTATGTTGATTAATTAAATCTTGTTCATATAAGATAACCCTCCACTCCTAGATGACCTGAGTGTTAAACCTTATTATGTTAGTACAATAAATAATGACCTCAAAACTCTGGCCTCCACCCATGATCTCCTGTGGGTGTTTGAACTACATCCAGGAGAATGTTCAAATGCTTGGGAAAGGGCAGAGCTCTCACATGACCTAGGACCCCAGTGTGATCTGAATCTGCCTCAGGTTATATCTGTTCTTTGCCAGGTACAGGTGTTACATTCAACTCTGTGGTAGACAAAAGGATAATAGTTTTTACTTCCCAACAACTTGTTAATTGCATAATGTGGCCATGAAATGTGACCACACCACAGGTGGATTTATTTTTGCAAGCATTTAGTTTTTCAAAACTTCCAGGAGACATGCCTTACAATAGAAAGAAATATCTTTCTATCTTTGAATAAAAAGTGTCTGCTTAATGACTAAATGTAAAGTAAGATAGACAGAGAGAAAGCAAACTTTTGGAATGCTGAGCTTGGTTTAGTTAGGTTGAATGAATGCAAGTGATGAGCCTGAACCAAAAATGACTCCCTTTAGGGTTCATAAGGTTAAAGGTCATCAATTTGTGCATACCAGAGCCATTTACATGGTTGTTTACCTATTCATCCATACTTGAATGGCAAAGCAAGGGCCTCTTTTCATACTGTTGGGTCAGCTGGAGAGTTGTTTAAGTACCTTTGTCTTGGACTGTGAGGTTTCAAAACTCAGTCTTTATTTGTTTGTCAAGCAATAGAGCAAAAGTAGATATTTGACCACTACTGTAACTGTATGATTGGCTTCTTTGCAAATAGGCCAGTTAACATCATTATCGGATACATGTGTCCATTCTGTTTTAGGCTTTACACTCAGTTTAATTTAAGTTTTAAATGTGCCTCAATGTAACTGCTTTTTCGTGAGTAGGCCTCGCATCTGCCAAGCTCTGGCACTCCTCAGTCCCTGCAGTCAGGGTGGGGTACAGGGAGGTGTGTGCAAGCTGGTAGTGAAAGAGGGCATTGTAGTTGGTCACCCACGCCTCAGCACAGCCTGTATTGCCCCTGGCCGGAGCCCTGGCGCTGTCAAGAGCAGGGCTGAATGGACACACTGTGTGGAAGAACCAGCCAAATACTTCAACTCAAGCCAGCTTCCGTTGGAAAACAGCACCCGGAATCCAGCTGGTTAGAGGAGACGGCAAAGTTCTCACCCTGGCCCCAAACATTACAACCTATCCAGTCGTCCCTGCCCAGCTCAGGTATTCTACTAGTGCAGTAATGCCTTCAGAATATAAGCTATTACATCTAAGTAAAACCTGCTGAATCTGTTGCTGAGTCTGGCTCATCTAAGTTTTGTTTATGGTTACATATTTTTCATACAGAATGAGAAATGTTCCTCTATCCTAGGCACTATGAAAATATCTGTCATATTAATGCATTAAAACACACCACCTACAGGCCTTTCTTGCATAGGCAAACTACAGTAACAAGTGTAAACCTCCTTAAATCTACCCTGTGACAGCTAGGTTTGGCTCAACTTCTCTGGTTTTAGTGTGGATTACAATTTCACAAAGTAACTTTGGAGCCATTTTCTCAGTTTCAGGGTTATTGTAGTTACTGCATTTTGCCATTGTAGAACAACATTAAGGCCCAGATATACTGCATACGAAATCAAAAAGAAGGTGTTTTGCATTCGTTGCGGTGGTTCGTTGCAACTCGCCTGGGTGAACCTTTAGGAAAAATGACTTGCTGCCATTGGTCCACTTCATTGGTAGGTGTGACCTGAAGCTCCACCTACTAGTTTAAGTTTTTCAGTCAGTATTCAATGTGAACGTACCTGCATGCAGAGTTATTAGTGAGGTGGTGCAAATTTATCGTTTGCCTAGAGACATTTTCCAAGGCCATGTCATGCCAGGCCTAAAAAAGGAATCAAATCTACTCAAATATTCTCAAGTGCCATTTGCAGCGAAAGCAATTCACACTTCTGTCGTAAGTAAGATATGCCTCTATAACCATTATTTTGTCTGTATTCTGAAGATTAACACTCTTTTTGCTGTAGTATAAGTGTCATCATAAATTAGAATAACAGTGTAATTGGTGCATATTATGGCCGTGTATAGCATGTTAGTGCATTAGCTTCATAAATTCTCAATGTAAACAAGACAAATTAAACATTTTCTACTGCATATATATTGAAATCATCATTGAGTGGTTAAAACAGCTTCTTTTAATGATCTAGTGTGAATTCTACTCATAGAATGAGACATTTAGTCATTGATAACTAATTTTAATGTCACATTAGTTTAGTTTTACATGTAGCATCCTCAAATGCTCATCGAAATGCCTCCCACAGTGGTGTGGTGGGTGTCTGAATGTTCACAGACAGGATACCATTGCTCGGCCATTTAGAACTTTTTTTACACATGAAAGAAGAACAAAGAACTTCTCCGGAAGTATCTTGGCGCCTTTAGGGTTGGGAACCGAGAATTAGTTCTTGTTTAAAACTGGTTCCATATTTTAAAAAAAATTGTCAATTCCTGACTTTTCCTGGAACCGTTTCATGGCAATTCCCATTAATTTCTTCCATAGGCTTTTCATAAAATCCTCCATAAAGTTGTAGGCCATGAACCAAACTAAACATCACAAACTTTGTTTTGAGCCTAAAAAAGTATTTGAAAATCGGACAAAAAACAAAACAAAGGTACAAGAGTTTGTACTTACCGTTTTTCACACGGGCGCAAACTACAATCCAATAAAGCATTGCGAATTATGTTATTGAATTACAAAATAATGTGATTATATAAAACTGTTGATTTTAGGTTGTTGATTAGAAGTATAGAAACAATGTATTTTACATTTATTGCAAAATATTCCAATATGTACACAGTTTAACGGTAAATGGAGACCAACTCGATTACATCATTCACAGTGCGTCATGGGAGTTTGCAGTTGCTCCTAGGCATGTTTCCGTGATGGGAGAAAGGTGCCTCTGGTTGTTCCATGCGGAGTACTCTGTCTTACAGGCTCCAAATGGTTAGAAGCAGGGTGGGGGTGGGGTTAGGACATCTGCTGCCTCCCAGGAACAAACTGAGTCCCTTTTGTAAAATGGGAGCATGTTGTGTAGGCTTTGTTGGCAGCTGTTCTCTGACTGATGAAGCTTTGTCTGCTGGACATGGGTTATGTAGTTGTTCAAAAGGAATTCCACTATCAAACACAATGAAATACAATGAAGTTTAAATAAGGTATACTGATGATTTCAGCGGAAGCAAATACCATCGATGAACAACCTCTGAGCTCATGGTAGCTCATGGTCTTTATAGGTGTATAAGTTGTCTCTGAATATCAATTTATCTATGGAAGAAATGAATCAGATTTTTTCTTCTGAAACCTGAATCACTTATGTTTTGACTTAAGTGTACAAATAATTAACCTATGAACTCTTATATGGACCCCACAGACAGTGATGATGTGTTCTGCCTCAAGCAAAGTTTGTTTGTATTATTTAGAGTACATTTATAACAATATGTTTTTTTTTTTATATTACACTTGAATTCGTTTAAAAATGCTACAGTAGTTACCAGCAGGGTATGAAATTAGCACACACCAAATGCGGGTCCTTTTTTTGATAGTGGCAGGTAATTTTGGTCATCTGTCATTTGTGCAGAAACAAATTACAAGAATGTTGCATATGTGAATACTGCATATGATCTTTGACCATCTCAGGAAGTGTTCTGAGTTAAATTTTATTATGACGTATATCCCCTCAGAGAATGATGTGAAAACATTCAGTGGAATAGTTTTAGCAAAATCAGTGTTGCCATTGTTAAATGCAATATAAATGTAACCCTGGGATATCATGGCTCAGCTAAAGAGATGGTGATACCATGATGCACAACAACTCAGGACCCACTGCAGCCTAAGTTAAATTTTCTTTTGAGCGTGCTCTTGAGACACAGCATGCAGTGAAAGGATCTTGGTGCTAATGTTCTTCTTCACCACTACACAACTCGATCACTGGCGAGTGAAGTCTGAATATTTACGAGCCAACTGCTAATAACAGACATTTTTAGCCACATAGCACAATTTGGTCGCATATGCTAATTATTTACTCTCAATGTACAGGGCTGCTTTAAATCACATTTCACTTCTGTGTATATGTAAAAGGCCTCATTTCAAGGTTTGTGTTCTTTCTCTATTTGTGTATGCTGGCAGAATAAGTTAACTTGCCTGAACAGAATCTTGCTGTTGTTTCTGGGCTCTAATGACTTGGCATACATTATCAGGATGAACTAAGTGTGGATGGGAAAGCAGGGTGAGAGAGAGGCCTGATTTGCTCTGACATTGTCCAGTCAGCTGCTCTCCACATTGAAAAAAAGCTCAAGATAAACAAACAGTCTTCACGCATTGGACAAACCACTCTCTGTAATTTAATTTTCTCCCCTTAAAAGTTTTACGATCTGATAGGGTGAGTGACTTTTTTCCCTCTTTCTCAGCTGGATGAGGTCTTGTTGGGTTGCTGCGCTGTTCTTATGGCAACCTCCCCTCTTACTGCCTGCCCGCTTGGCCGTGTAATTGAATTAAGTCGCAGTTGGTAGTTTTGGACAGAGAGGTGAATTGAATAGCAGGAGGGTCACTTTAGCACCAATACTAAAACCACCACAGCTTCAGCCTCTAGAGAATAGCTTGCAATTTAGGACTGTTGCTTCTCAAAAGCCTCAATGAACACGGATGAGATAATATACTTTACGCTGTTTGTTCATCCTTAGCACAGTTTGATGGGAACCATCTGGCTAAGCTCCAGGGATATAACTGTTGAAGTGTGGGGTGCTTAGCTTATCTGATACAGCTGAAGAACAGCCCTCATCCTCCTGGTACTCTTTGCCTTTGAGAGAACGGATGAGGCTGTGTGGCCTGTCTGGATGTTCATGTTTGATTTATCACTCATCCTCAGCTCAATATGCAGCACTTAATTTCCAGCATTGTCAGTGCATTTTAATGTTGAAGGGGATCAAATTGATTTTGTAGCCCAAGGAAATGTGCCACATTAACTCTTTCCCCGCCCGCCAAACACAGAATTTTCCGGGTTTCTGTGTTTTAGGTGTTATACGGTAAGGAAGACCCCTGTGCATGTTTTGAAAGAGTACGCAACTCTTTGATCAAAGAAACAGACTGCGATCGTCTCAAACATGAAGAAGTGGAGTATTGAGAAGCTCAAAATATCAGACATACATGCCTTTTTCTCAGCTTTTTGTCTGAAATGTAGTTTTTTTGACAAAACCTACCTCTGTTCAAGTCGCAATAAAAAAAGAACACATGAAGATAAAATCAAATCGTTTTTTTTGCCTAAAAGCAGAGGCTCAGATCTTTTTTGTGATATATAGCATCTTCATATATTCATGGAAGAAAATATTCTGCGGGCCATTAAAGTTTAGCGAAAATCATCAAAAACCCTGGCGGTGGCTGGCAACTTTTTTTTAAAAACGATGGCGGGGAAAGAGTTAAAGGGGTCTTTACAAAGCCAAGTTAAAGGTGCAGTATGTAAGATTCAGAAATTCTTGTTATTAATGACACCTGTGGCCGTTAAGTGAACTGCAGCCTGCTACCCGTTGCTCGTGCTCGTGCGCACACTCTACAGGGATGTGAGCGAGCGAGCATCGTCCAAAACAATGACGTAATGTACAAAGAGACCGAACGTGATTCACCAGCATCATGCTGACAGATGAGGTAGCTAAATTAAAATGACTTTGAGACTAAACTAAAACTACTAGTTACTAGTACATACTGATACACACATACAGCTACATACTATCGAACTATACCAGACAGCACTATTGTATGTTTTGTATGTCATGTTGTACTATGATCAAGAAACCAGCATATTTGCTTAAATTTATCCTGTATACCTGACATTTAGTATAAAGAGAAGACCGTTTAAATTATTTGAAGGTTACAAAGCAAGGTAGCTTGCAATTCGTCAGCGTTAGCAGGCATGATCACGTTAGCTTAAATTACACAGATCAATCCTCATAGCACTATAATTCACATGCTTTGCAGTTATGTAAGCTTACCTGTCCAATAAGAAGAATGCCAATTCAGGGTCTGTTTTGATCCCCAAAACCGAACGATCCAGGAATCAAATGCCGATGTTCACTCTAGTTTTCGCTCGACCGCAATCACGTTCCTGCTTAGCCAAATGGGATTCAGTAGATAAATAATTAAAAAAATTTTTGGCTTACTCTGAGATTGTGTAGGAGTCGGTGTTGTGCTGTGAGCCGGACGTTTGCTGGATTCCATCTCTAAGATAACGTTACCTAGTGTTGCAGTTTGTTGTCTCTGTTGAATAGAGGAAGAGATGCACTAAGGCAAGGCTCTCAGGAGCACGCATAAATGTCACATCCTTTGGATTTTCCCGGCAAAACCAACCCACTCCCTTCACATGAAAATCAGTCTACAGGCTTTAATAATTGGCCTAGAAAGTCCAGGAAGGGCTCATTTAAGTTGCATTGCAAGCCGTTCACTCATTGGCAAAAAAAATATTAAGCGATAATAGTTACGTGGCAAAGACGGAGCTTATTTTTAATTTGAGATTGATTACGTTGTGATTTTGAGGGGTACATTTATGGTTGGATACATCGCATTACAACCAAACTGATATACAACGCTGCAATGCTATTGAGACAATCATCAAAAGAGAGGGTAATTAACCATGTTTTGAAAACCTGTCTCTGCAAAACGTTTGCTAAACACGTTTTATTATAATTTAATATAAGAACTTTGACTCATTAATGAATATTATTTAATAATAGTGAATGTTTTTCACTGACTGTAAACCTCCCTGCCCTGGGTGACGAAATGTTTGCGTGGTGTAACACACCTGCATCTTGATGAAATGGGAGTTGAAGAGTTTCCAAGTTAGAAGAATGACATAAAGAGTCATTCCGTTGCACTTTCCCCAGTTGAAAGGTGGAAATTCTGACACTGAGTTGAATGGAACGCTTCATGAATCATCACAGCAACAACAATATGGAGCATCGCGTCTTTCCCTACAGGAGCGAACACTTGGAGACACACACACACACACCAGGCCTGTGGAAGGTGGACTCAACGTGCAGAAGCAGCACATATACAACAGGCGAGTGTTTTAAACTGCTAGACAGAGCGCAGATAAATGGAACAGAATGCTGTTGTCAGGATATGAAATAAGCTTGTTTTGAATATAACTAGAAGCTTGTTTTTTTTATTTTTTTATTGTGATGACTAAAATAAATTATTTTACAACGTCTCTTTCTTATGAATTAACTTCATTTAAATAAAAGAATATTCCAATATTAATTTTTTTTATGAGCTTAAATATTCAAATACCACATTATTGATGAATGCCCAGCCCTAATTTTCACATCTAACATTACATTTTTCATACACTAATGGCTAAGTTTAGGTATAAGTTTGGGTTGGGTTTTAGACTTGATAAAACTGTCATTCATCATATGTGCATGTATAGCAGAAAATAACTCTCTTTGTGGACATTACACCTAGAAACTGGTGCTCACACATGACCATTACGCCCAAGAAACTTGCCACATTAACGAAAAGTCGACCTACTCTTTCCAATCTCACTGTGAGATCAGTCTGTTATTTAAGTTGTCAAACCACAAAAATACAAATTTGTTACTGAAAAAAAATGGCTATACATGCCTATAAATGTATTTTCTAGCCTAAACTAAAGTCAGCAATGTATGTGCCTTGATAATGTTTTGGTTCAAATTTAAGTGGCAAGGAAGAATTTTGAGCAGCCCCCAAAGTTGCCGATAGATGCCAAGCAGCAGTGCCGGTGTATGTACATTCATTGAAAACAATAATTTCCATTTTTTTGACTGTCACATTTTGTGTGCGACCTCTTTTACTCCACTTTTCTGTGTCTAAGATGTTTCGGTAGTCCACTTGTTGCTAAAAAACTTAAAGTACAATAGATAATCCTGTTTCAGCTCGATAATAGCTTCTTTTTATGGTACTGTTATGTTAAAACAATATTACACAAGCAAGATTGTGTTAACATAACAATCTTGCTTGTGTAATATTGTTTTAACATAACAGTACCATAAAAACAATATTACACAAGCAAGATTGGTGTTATACTGAAAATACATGTGGCCAAATCACATCTGTGCTGATATTTAGTACAGCAGCTCATGTGATAATACTTACCAAAACTGTGGTCTGAATTTTTCAACAGATAATTTTGTATTCCCATTGAGCAATGTGAAATTGGATTATATGGTGTTACTGCACAGGTGTCTGATGACATTGTATTACTCATTTATTTTGAATAAAACATGATTTATGTGAACCGTGCAAAACCCTGACCTGCTGCCCAATTTCTCAAAGCTTTAAATTCCAATCTGTCATCCCTGGCCTGAACCTCCCTGCAGTGTAGTTTCACCTCTTTATTATCTAGTGCTCAGGCATCTATCAGTACCTGCAAAATGGATGATCTACATTTCTGTGCTTGCATCATCAACAAACCTTACCCTGAGATTTATGGCTCCACTGGTGAAAAATAGATTTTCCTTGTGAGCATGTGTTTAAGCAGTGTAAGCCTCCATCCTCATCGATCCAACTCCTGCTTCAGGTCTCCGTGTAGCAGCAGTTACTGAGGTCCATGCAGGCCTATTTGTGTTACAATGCAAGATGTTGAGAGGCACAAATTGTCTATTTCCGTTTGCTGATTTTATTTATATTGCTTAGAGGTTGCTCATTCATAGCTCAGGAGACTTAATTTCATCAACTTTGTATCAATTTTGTCTCAGATGTTTCTGCTAAAATGACTTTGGAGAAAAAAATACTCAATGTACAACACTGTTAATAAGACCAGCATTTGTTTTTTTTTGGATGCTAGTTTTAAGTATGCTGGTGTGTTGGTGTTCCTTGCCAGTTTCTTAATTAGGTCAACTAGAGAAAATTCTATGACCAGTCCTGCATTATAAGAAAGGCCATGCTGGTCAACCAGCTTCACTACTATTATTATTGTTATTATTATTTTGTATTTATTAAAAAAAAAAATATATATATATATATATATTGTATATTGTGCTCACCCAGACTGGTTTTTGATGGTTACTGCTGGTCAGGTGCTGATCTAGGTGAGCACAATATACAATATATGATGATATATATATTGTATATTGTGCTCACCTAGATCAGCACCTGACCAGCAGTAACCATCAAAAACCAGTCTGGGCCAGCATGGAAATGTATGCTGGTCTAAGATGGTCTTTCAGCAGGATAATTAAACATTTGTTGACATTTTTTATAATATCTGTCTTATTTGTGATTTTTCTCTCTGACTCCTCAGAGTGAGGCCATTCTGCAGCTTTATAATGTAGCTCATAGTTAAACTGTATAGGGATCAAGATCAGACAAGAGGGCCTCCTTTATAAAACTCAGGGCTGAAGCAGAAGATCCATATGGACCTTTGTTTGCATCCTCTTTGAAGCCCCCTTATTTATGATGACAGTTTGGGTTTAGGTGTTCACTATGGGATGATTTTTTTTTTTATGGGAGCATTTAAGCAAGGTCTTTACAATACATTTGAGTCCAGTTATGAGTCTTAGTTTACCACCAGTCCACTCTAAAAGATTAGAGGGGTATCAGCTACTATTAATACCAGTAGTAGTTCTGTTAGGTGTTAAATCCTTTCATATTAAATCTGATTTAAATGAGCTCAGTACATCTTATTTAATACTCTAGAAAGGGCCAACAACCACTGTTTACTTAGCAGGTTGTTTACCTTTCCATGCAAATTGATCTGTTATCAGCTGCTTAAAACAAAATGTGTTTTAGTCAGTAAGCAAGATGTAATCTTGTCATGGTTAGAAATCCTTTAATCCAGATTACTGTTCTGCTGGTTAAAGTAGCTGCAGTATAGATTATGCTGGAGCTTTCCTCCATCTCTTATTGGCTAAGGTATGAGCTTGTGTTTACTCTGTAGATTAACCCCTTTTTGACAAACCCCCATCTAATACTTAACATAATTGGCTGTTTGTTACCACCCATATTGGTAATTCTGGTGTTGCTTTTTCCAAAAGCTCCTCTTATTGATATAAACATACCTTTGTCAATATATCTGATGTTGCTCACACTATAGTTGTACTAAAAATCATTCATCTTGTTAATTTGGCTCTGTGTTAATTATATAGTACACAAGAATGTGTTCTCACTTAACATTTTGTTGCTTGACCATGAAATTGTTTTGCTTTTAAGAGATTCTCTGTCAGTAGTAGGGCTGGGATAAACGATTATTTTTTAAACGATTAATCTAGCAATTATTTTTTCGATGCATCGATTAATCTAACGATTAATTTTTCCAGTCCGATTCGATTATCTCCCCATTAATTGACTAATAGCAATTTATACATGTTGATTTATATATCTGAATGAAAAAAACATGAATTCCTTAACATTGCAATATATGTTTATTGCTCAATAAAACATATGTAGCGTTCAATAAAACCTTGAAGCCTTGAAAACACATAGTCCTAGCTTACTGAAAAAAGTGCATCTTTTAATTCTTCATTCACATAAAAATAACAACAACATATAGTAATACACTCTGTCACTCACCTTTTTCTTAAACTCAAGATTCAAAAATAAAATTCAAGTAAAAGTGTACAAGAGCAAAATAATGCATTCTGATGTCTAGCATTCAATAAAAAAAATAAAAAGGTCACCCAGCCACTCTTTCTTAGAGCTATTGAAAGAATACAGTAACTATTGTAAACTTGGGGGCTTTAAGCTAATACAGAAAGTGCTTTTCCAACAAAAAATAAATAATGAAAATAAACATTCAGAATTCAACATTTATGTTGAACATAGGCCTAGCTTACTGAAAAAAGCATCTTCATTCACATGCAAATAACAACTTACACTCTGACACTTTCCTTTCACCTTAAGAATAGTGTGTGTGTGAGTGAGTGTGTGTCACAAAATACAGTCATATATTGGAGTGGAGTAATGTGAGCATTTTAACATGCAGCTGCTCCCGGGTGGCACCTCTTCAGGTGCTGGTGCATTGCCATGGTGCTAGAATGGAAGGCCATCTCTATTTTGCAAAGACGACATATCACGGAATTTTTTCCTTTTAAATTAAAGAATTCCCATACTTTAGAGGAACGAGTGCGTGCCGCCTTGCACTTCTGATAGTCTGAGGAGCCACTCGTGTTGCTACTACTCTCCGGGGCCGCCATCTTTGTTTTGGGTCTGACGAATCGACGCGCATATTTTGCGTCGACGTATTTTTTGCGTCGACGTCATCGATGACGTCGACGCGTTGTCCCAGCCCTAGTCAGTAGACATTCTGATTTTAAATATTCAGGCCTCAGTCAGCTGTATATGTTGTAGATTGGTTTGTTTGGTTTGCAAAAATCTATATTTTCAAAAGCCTTTAGTAAATCTACTGATTAAATAGCACTACTATGAGCTAGTGCTTTCAGCTTCATATTTTCTTGTGCATAAACTCTGTAGATGGCTCAGTAGTTTTAAGAGGAGTCTGATTCTTAACTGTGGAGAGTGTTTACTTTTTGTGAAGTGTAATCAAGAGATTTGTGGATAATGAGAGTAAACTTTAACAAATGTCAGCGAAGTAGCAATAATAGAATGTATGTATGCGCTTTACTAGAGTAAAACAAGTTTAGATTTGTATGCATGAACAAAAAATGTGATCCTAAAATGGGCTTTATATATTTGTACAAAAGTTAGAGATTTGATTTGTATGCTTGGATTCCCCTTGGTTTACAGAAACATATTAAAATTGGGGATTTGCTTACTTTCCCTCTGTAACGAAATAGGCAAAATGTTAAATATTTAAGGAATAATTGAAGACTGTGTGTGTTGAATTATTGAAAAATAATGTACACCCAGAGGTGGTAATGCGAAGCAGAGTTTTCAGGTTTTCGTCCCTAAAACACTCTTGTGAGTAGAAATACTACAGCTTCAGCATCTTGCTTTGATACAGACAAAATCTTAGTTGCTAGTTTGAAAGCATCACTTAAGAAATCTGAAAAGAGGCTTGGGCTGTTTTAAAGAATTTATTGGAGTAACAAGTTTGTGTTTGTGTTTGTGTGTGTGTGTGTGTGTGTGTGTGTGTGTGTGAGAGAGAGAGTGCGATAGAAATAGAATGGCAGCATGTGTGTTAGAGAGAGAGAGAGAGAGAGAGAACGTGTTTACCTGCGTGTGTCGCAGCTCTCGTCAGCTGTAACATCACTTCAAATTGCAAAGCTGTTACTACAGTTTGTTGTGGTATGTGGTCAACTTTCAAACCACATTGCTCATTTCCTGCCTCAATACACAACTACTCCGGAGGGGGAAAGGCTAGCTGTACATTTCCCTCAGGATTTATTGATATTAAAACAATACTGCAATGTGACATGCAGCACAATGCATCTGTGAAATAAGAACAAGTCAAAATTTAATAAGAGATAGAGAGACTGAGGCACTGTATTAGATATGATGTATATAGTGAGGAAGGAAATAAACTCCAGAGGCAAGGTTAACACGCCTCAGATAGGAAATAAGATTTTGTTTACTTTGAAAAGGCCATTGGAAATCACAAGGCACTACGGGAGAGTTTGAGAAAGTTGCAAAGGTTACCAAACCTAATGGACTCTTTTGAACTAAATTATTTTAAGAGAGCAATGGAGGAAATGAAACATTTAATTTATGTGGTGAAAGGTATCCGATAATTTAAGCTGCAGTGTGTAATTTCTCCACAGCTAGCAGCACCATCATAGCAAAATAGGTTCAAGTAATGCCCCGAGTTTGGATTGGGACTACCTGTTTGGCTTAGTAATAGAAGACAGAGGATGAGTTTTATACTTATTTAAAAATTGTCATTTATTTTTGCTGTTCTGTTTGGTGCAGCTAATATTGCAGATGTTACCAGGGTTCCCACAGTCGTGGAAAACTAGGAAATATTCGAGAATTTTAACATTTTATTTTTTAGGCCTGGAAAACTTTAGTCTTGGTCCATTTTACATTTACACTGTTTTTGGAACACGTCAAACCTAAATGGCTATTTTATTTTAAAGAATGCAATTTTAAATTGTATTTCTCCTATATTCTTCATTTTCACATGTTATTTTAAGTCTCTCCAATTAAACTCACTAGTCCTTATTTCACATGAAAGAAGATCTCTGAGATTCTGTGTTTCTTCATTCTATCATCTCCACAGCAATAAATTAAATGGACATCTCCTCTTTGTCACTGTGTGTCTTATATACTGTTTGTATGACCCCAATGGCCAAGAACATTTGACAATATAGAAACAATAAATGAAGGTAAAACCGAAGTGCTTTGCATTCACAATCAGAATCCTTTTTTTGCATTAACCTCCTCAGACGGGACATGCATCAGAGTGCTTTAGAAGTGGTTAATGTCTTCTGAGTGCGGACTGCGGTGTGGCTCAGTGAGATGATCAAATTCCAATTGAATAAGACGTGCGCCTTTTAATGGTATATTTGCTTAATGTTTCCTTATTTGGACAATTGTATGTGTTTGGAATTTCAAGTGCACAATAATCATGTTTATTTCAAATAGCTGCATTCATGCAATTATTTAATAATCGTGACAGGCCTATTTGCTTACATGCTGTAGTGATGTCGGATTTGTCGGTGAACCGTTCTTTCGAGTAATTTCACAAGGATTTTGTGAAACAGTTCACAAATTGGTATAATGATTCATTTACAAATTTCAATTAAAAAAATCTACAGTATAGTTTTCTAGTTATCACAGATGCATGGAAACCTCATTAAACAAATTATAGAAATTGATTGGTCAATAAGGGTGGGAACCTTTTGTTGCACCCTGCAAACTTTACCAATCAGCAGTGCATGTATAGGCTAATCATCCCTCTCCTCACATGGTAAGGAAGAAATCCAATGTTTATTTTGTACAACTTTAAGTGGCCCTTTAGAAGTAGAACTGACTGATTCAAGCGTTTATTTATCTTTTAGCTGAGCTCCACTAAAGCTCTTCATTATGACCTACAGGATCTGTTGTTATGTTTTCACTCTGTATCCAAGCAGGCCACTTATGGCACTTTTCCACTGCACGTTACGACTCGACTTTACTCGCTTTACATTTCCGAGCTTTCTTTTCCACTGCTGTTTAGTGCCGCCTCAACGTGGGTGGAATTATAGGCAGATCATCATAGTTGCACCTCCTCTACTGCTATGATATCATCTTAACCGCAAGCTATAGTGGTTTTAAAGCAAGCTTTCTTGTAGCTGGTCAACTAAATAAAGTGAAGCTTTCAAGCAGAGTATAGAGTTAACCAAACATACCATCCTCCGTCGTGGATCAATGCAGTCCAGAGCACTCTCCCTCCCATTGCTCGCCATTTAGATAGCGTCCATTTGGTTGAACCACTTCCACTGTTCCTTGATAGTTCTGTAGTCATTTTTTATTTATTTATTTTTTCCTACACTGTTGGTAGGTCTGCTGAGATACTTCCTGAAAGACTTTTTCATTTTGCGTCATTTTGTTCGTTGCTAACGAGAGGAACGTCTGCACCTCGTTTATTGACCATGGCGTGGTTTTGCACACAGCCATTTCTTTTTACAATTCAAAAGTTGCGTGAACAAATGATACTGATATCGCTGTAGCTATAACTTTAAAACTAACATGTTGATGTCCCGTGTCTCTGGTAGTGACGATTCTCTCTGACCAATCAGTGATCTGCAGGGTTTTGACGTCACTTTTAGTATCGGCTCGGCCTGCTTTGAACCTCGACCGAGGTAGTACTAAAAAAAAAAGAAAAGTACCAGGAACTATCCACTGTGGAAAACCCCCAAAATGCGAGCAGAGTCGAATTGTACCGTGCAGTGGAAAAGACCCATTATTGACCCTTTTAACTTGTGCTCTGGCTTCTGGCATTCAGTCCTATGGGCTTCTGGATGTATACTGTATACTGGCAAATATATAATGCACTCTCATTCCACAACACATTTCCTGTCTTAATGTTTCTTCCTCCCTCTCTGCTCTTTTTGTATTTCACTTCCACATAAACACACACAAATGTTTTCTATCATGGTGGGGACTTTCCATTGACGTCTATTATTTTCATACTGAGCTAATGATATTTTTTATCACCTAGGTAAACCTAACCCTTGCAGAAACCTATTTGCAATTTTAGATTTTCAAGACATCATTTAGTGTCTGTTAATCTTTTTAATTGTGGAAACTGTTGGCTGGTCCCCACATGTAGGTGATTTCTGGTTTTACTGTTCTTGTGGGGGCATTTGATCCTCAAAATGTAGATAAAACCTGACTCACACATGCACATTACCACTAGGCTAATTTTACTACATGATTGGTAGTCTCTGGCCCTGACACATTCTTTTGCTCCTTGTGACCAATAACACTGTGTTGCAGTTAGTGCAGCTGTTGTTGAACAGATCTTATTACTGCACTGATGATTCTTCATTCTTATGAAACCATTCCCTAACTGTGGAATATGTGTTTCCATGTGGGTGTTGAGGTATATTGAACCACTTGTGGGCACATTCAGTACATTTCCTTAGGATGTGTGTGAAATTGTGTCAGGTCAAAAATCTGCTTCCCTCACCATGTTCATCGAATTTTAGAAGACAATTCCCTGCTCTACCTCTCTTCCTTACCCCACTTCAGTCCCTGCTTTCACATAAAATTTAAAGTCAACAAGAAATTGCATTCACAAGCCATTTTATTTCATAATCTGATGTATTTACGAGGGAAACGGGATATTAAATGAGAAAATTTAAGACTGGACTTGATGGAATTGATGGATTGTGAAATATATATATATATATATATATATACTCACCTAAAGGATTATTAGGAACACCTGTTCAATTTCTCATTAATGCAATTATCTAATCAACCAATCACATGGCAGTTGCTTCAATGCATTTAGGGGTGTGGTCCTGGTCAAGACAATCTCCTGAACTCCAAACTGAATGTCAGAATGGGAAAGAAAGGTGATTTAAGCAATTTTGAGCGTGGCATGGTTGTTGGTGCCAGACGGGCGGTCTGAGTATTTCACAATCTGCTCAGTTACTGGGATTTTCACGCACAAACATTTCTAGGGTTTACAAAGAATGGTGTGAAAAGGGAAAAACATCCAGTATGCGGCAGTCCTGTGGGCGAAAATGCCTTGTTGATGGTAGAGGTCAGAGGAGAATGGGCCGACTGATTCAAGCTGATAGAAGAGCAACTTTGCCTGAAATAACCACTTGTTACAACCGAGGTATGCAGCAAAGCATTTGTGAAGCCACAACACGCACAACCTTGAGGCGGATGGGCTACAACAGCAGAAGACCCCACCGGGTACCACTCATCTCCACTACAAATAGGAAAAAGAGGCTACAATTTGCAAGAGCTCGCCAAAATTGGACAGTTGAAGACTGGAAAAATGTTGCCTGGTCTGATGAGTCTCGATTTCTGTTGAGACATTCAGATGGTAGAGTCAGAATTTGGCGTAAACAGAATGAGAACATGGATCCATCATGCCTTGTTACCACTGTGCAGGCTGGTGGTGGTGGTGTAATGGTGTGGGGGATGTTTTCTTGGCACACTTTAGGCCCCTTAGTGCCAATTGGGCATCGTTTAAATGCCACGGCCTACCTGAGCATTGTTTCTGACCATGTCCATCCCTTTATGGCCACCATGTACCCATCCTCTGATGGCTACTTCCAGCAGGATAATGCACCATGTCACAAAGCTCGAGTCATTTCAAATTGGTTTCTTGAACATGACAATGAGTTCACTGTACTAAAATGGCCCCCACAGTCACCAGATCTCAACCCAATAGAGCATCTTTGGGATGTGGTGGAACGGGAGCTTCGTGCCCTGGATGTGCATCCCACAAATCTCCATCAACTGCAAGATGCTATCCTATCAATATGGGCCAACATTTCTAAAGAATGCTTTCAGCACCTTGTTGAATCAATGCCACGTAGAATTAAGGCAGTTCTGAAGGCGAAAGGGGGTCAAACACAGTATTAGTATGGTGTTCCTAATAATCCTTTAGGTGAGTGTGTGTATATATATATATATAAATGAGCCAGGTAGTTGAAGGGGAGGGGTTGAGAAATAAGGGAGAGGGAGAGCAAGTTAATAAATTTTGATAAATTACAAAGACAATAATGTTTTTTTAGAATAACATGTGCCAATGAATTGTACACCCACTCTCTCTTTTTACCTTCCTCGCAATTAATTTTCTCCTAAACCACATGAATTTTTTTTTTCATGTCTAACAACATTCAGTATAACTCCAGTGTCACTTTTACTCTTGATTGGTACCACTTCGCTACAAAAGGACCCACCAGCATCACTGCTCAACATCACACAAGGCGACTTGGCATTTACCTTCTTTCTACTTACTCCTCATCTTGGTGAATGGTACCTGCTGTGCTACTTGGAATAGCCATCTGAAGTGACAATACATTTCAGTGTATGTCTGTCAAAGTCCTGGCTCCAGTCCTAACTGAGCAGGCACTAATTAGGTGTGTCATTGATTCAACTCATTAGACTGTGTGAAAAAAAACGTTAGAGTTGAATAAAATGCTACTGGCTAGTGATATTGCTCTGGTCTGAAAAGTTTAGATGTGTCTGATTACACAAACATGCAAGCAAGGGATTTGATGTTCTAATTATTGCATAATGCATATAATGAAGGCCATCAGCATCTATAAAGTGGCAAATGACCTCAAGTTAAAGGGTTAGTTCACCCAAATATAAAATTCTCTCATCATTTACTCACCCTCATGCCATCCCAGATGTGCATGACTTTAAGGTTTTTAGAAGAATATCTCCGATCTGTAGTTCCATAAAATGCATCCAAAAAGCACATAAAGGTAGTCCTTTTTACTATGAATTCTCCTCACTACCCAATAGGTGGCAATATGTACGAAGAATGCAAATTGACAAAAAAAGAAAGAAAAGAAGAATGTTAAATATTCATCTGTTTCTAAACCACACTTATTATATCACTTCTAAAGATATGGAGTTAACCACAGGAGTCTTATGGATTACTTTGATACTCCTTTAGGTGATTTTTGAAGCTTCATAGTTCTGGTCATTCACTTGCATTGTATGGCATGTATGTGCTACATGACTAAAAGCATGGTATTGCCACTCTGAGCAACTATATCCATAAACAAAACATAGTAATACCATGCACTTTTTTGCTACTTTCTATTAGTGAAACAATATGTAACAGCACATTTTATTGTACAAATTATTACTAGTGCTTCAGCTATTAATCTGTATCTTTAATCATGAAGAAGCTCCTTGGCAACTTTTTCTCTTTGGGCTTTATAAAGATTTAATTGGTTGAACACAGCGAGCTGAAGTGCTGATCTGAACCATATTATCCACCTGCTCCACTGAGGCGCGTAATTCCGAGCATTCACTGCTATTGTTGGAGAGGTGATGTAATTCACCGTGGACTTGTAGCAGACGACAGAGGAAGGGGAGAAAGATTACTGTGGTCCAGCGCTTCTACTGCAGGGATCTACATCAGGATCTGTTTACATCCTTGCTTTACATGCCATCAAGGAAAACCTTATGTTTTCGATGACCCTACACAGGACTATTCGGCACTGTGAACCTACAGAAGTCAGCACCGCCGCCCCCTCTCCAGCCCCGCTGGTTGGCTCTCACCAAAGCTCGTTAGACCCACTCTAGGCTGGACAGAGAGAGAGAGAAGAGAGTCCGAGTGATGACAGCTGGGAGATGAGCGCGGCCAGATGACCGTGTCAAACACCGACGGTCCCGGGCAAGCATTTATTTTCTGCCATTGTGAAAGTGCCACGTACCGTTTATCGGGAAGGAATGGAGATTTCGTCACTTCGCGAATCTCGGGGTTGCTGTGAATGAATGTGTGTAGGATTCTGATTCTTCCAGCGACTCTTCAAACATGAATAATACAAAGAAGCAAGTAAGTAATGGCATTTTGACTTCGCACGCAGCTCGCGGTTTCTCGTTCAACCCGGTGTGCGCGCGTTTCATCATGGCACATTTTGCGGTTACTTTCAGCAGTTTGTGGTATAAATGTGGGTTATGTCGGAAATATACCCTCAGAATGATGGTAAAGTAGATGTATAATGGATTGTATGAGATGAGGTAGCGCTGTGTGGTTGTGTGCAGGTGCATGTGTAGCAGCAAGGTCAGATGATGCCCACGCGCACTCAATACCTGCCTGCATACATGAGAGGATGCGGCGAGTGCATGATACCCAGAGGCGACTTTTCTCATTTCAGCATGATTGTTAGGCTGCTCCATTACACTACATTTTGTCTTGATGATTGAAAATTCCTTCATGGTTGGCCTACGTTATGCCTGGCTCTGTTCTTATAATTAAAGTAATACATTATCTAGTCATCTTTCAATTTTATGAATCATCTTAATTTATTGGAGGATACAAATTTTGTATTTTTTTTGCTGCTTGTTCAATTTACTTAATTAAAATCAACTAAAGCAAGACAATTCCAGAACATTTTGTCACAACTTGATTTCATTGCCTTCTATCCATTTAAAATGTGTAAAATGGAAGTTGACTTAATCTATTTGAGTTGCGTCTACATGAATACTTTTTATGATGTTAATGTAGCATTGATGAAACTTGACACGGTATTTCTAATTCCCAGCACGCTTTACATGGTATTCGACAGGGAGAGTAAATGTTCAAATTAAGTGCTATTTTATGTGTTTTTGTAAAATATGAATATAAAGGTGGTTAATTGTTTAATATTTTATTATGTTGAGATTGAGAAGATTTTCTGTTAAAATGGTGTTTTGGGTATTACCATTATGGGGAACAGTGGAGCTTCAGCTAACGGTGAGGACGGGAAGATGTTGCACATGAAGTCATTGCTCGCTTCGTTGAGCAATTGCTGTGCTAATCATAATTACTAAACTAAATTCTGCTTCCAACCAGCATGTATTTAGCATGCTAGTATTCACTTTCACTGGTAAGTACATAAAGAAATAAGAGATTTATTTGAGTTACATTGACATGTTTTTCAAATTGTTTTTACCCTATTCAACTAGGGTCTTTCTACACAAAGTGTTGTAATTTTGAGTTAAGAACACATTTTAAACATGTGGATCCATTAAACATGTGGATCCATTGTCAAGGATTGAATCAAGTTCCGCCAAAGAGCTGTTTTTTTTGTACTGAAATGACTTTACAGAAGGGATGAAAGTTTGACATCATTACAAGAAGCTACATAAACCCAATCCAAATTAGGTTCTTGGTAATTAAATTATTTAATAACAATTGCATTAATTTGTTTTGAGGGTGTGGTAGGAATTCTTTATTCTTGTCCTTTTTTATCATTGTCAATCTGGAATGAAACAATGAATGCTGAAGTAGTGGATCTTTTCACAACTCTCTGATAGAAGGGAATTGTTTCAGAAATATAATTAACAAGGGTTGGGTTTCTGTCGGGCCCATTGCAAGATTTTTCCTGCTGCTTTTTCCAAGCGAATTTGTAATAGAACTAGAGAGCTTGTGATGTAATCTACCAGGTTGAAGCTATGGTTGAGACACATTAAGTCTTCTTACACACTGTTTATGGCTAAGAGAGCATTAGCTTTTAAACGTCTGTGAGTCTTATCTTGGCGCACACATATGGGTCAGTATGTGGTCTGCTTACGTCAACAGGTATTGAATATTATTTTTTTCTGTCACATCTACAGTAGTCATACAAATCTGCACAGAAGTGTTGTAGTACTCAAGTCATGATATTCATAAGTCGTGACTCGTCTTGGACTTAAACACTATTGACTTGAGCGTTGGATGCATTCTGACTTGAAGGAGAGGACGCGTTACAACCATTACCTTTTGCGTTCTGCACTTTTATGGCTTGAGATCACATGCATGCCATGCACCGAAACGGGTACATGCTTTCTCTTAAAACTGGACTCACACACTCAAATCTCACTGTTCTCCTTCAAAGAGTGTGTGTGCACCACTCAAAACATGGCATGTGTACTCTCAAATCTATTATATGTTTATTTTATTTTCAAAACGATGCATAATGCAGCCTTATGGGTTCCTTTGCACTAGAACCCGACCGATATGGGGCTTTTGAGGCCGATACCGATTATAGAGGGGAGAAATTCACCAATTACCGATATGGTGGCCAATATAGTTCATTTTTGAGCTGGAATGAAAACAGACCTTTTCTATGTGGATTGTGCACAGATGTTGCATGGATATGACAATGCAAAGGTACTCCAAGACTGCTTTCTTAATCAAATATTTTCTATCAAAGAATATTTTATATTAATATTAAACATTGTCAACAAATTCAATAAATGAACACTGAGAAAATAAAGAATAAATAAAAATACAATTAATAGCTCAATAAACATCAGTACTGGATGTTCAGTATCAGCCAGTTGCTGACCATTTAAATAAAAATACAATGAATAGAAAATAAATGAAAAAGAAATAATAAATTCAAATGAAATAAATGGCTAAATAAACATCAGTACTGTTTAGTATTATTCAATGCTGACAAGTCAAGGCAAGATATTTTTATTTGTATAGCGCCTTTCACAACACACATCGTTTCAAATCAGATTGAAAATATGATTGTGACTATTTTAATACTGCCAGTAATTTAGGGGCAGGTTGTAAACCAAGAAGCATTTACTCCTGCTGAGTCAAGAGATAAACAGCGGCAGCAGCGTTACACCGTATTCTGCTATACAAGTTCAGGGGAAACATTCAACGGTGGAAAACCAGACTTTTAAATATTACATTTTATAAAAGCAATGACTGGAATTGTACAGTTGAAGGGGGTACCAAACTGTGAACAAAACAGTTTGGTGAATACATGTTTACACATTAGCTTCCACTCAACTGACATGCTTCCCAGCATTGCATCTCACCAACTAGGTAAAAACATAGCGTGACACTCAATCAACACTCAACAGACACAATCCACTACCGCATTATTGTATGCTGAACTTCAAAGTTTCTCTGATTACCTTTCAATCTGCTATATTTCTTACTGCACTGACAAACTATAACTGGCTAACAGCAAACAGATGCGATAAACATGGTTGTCAGGGACAGAGTTAATGTTATATTAGTTATACTGAAAAGGGAATATGATGGGGTCATTGTTTATTAACTTTCCAGTATGTATTTCACAAACTAGTTAGCAGCTTACCGAGAAGACACTGCTTAACTGTGCACCGATTAACTCCGCCCTGTCTGCAGAGCCACCGTCAGCTCAGCTCTGTAAACAATGGAGTTGGAGCACGCTCTTCTGGACAAACAACTTTATGACACCAATTCAAGCATTGTTTTCTGCATTATATGTTCTGAAAAAAAGTTTTCATATGGTAAACATATATGACGATACCGATATTTTGGGGAAAGGATAATATCGGCTGATAATATTGGCAGACCGATACATCTGTCGGGCAATACTTTGCACTAATTAGTCGCCTAGCTCCGACAACGCACTGACTGGCCGTTTGGTAGTTTTGCACATCCCTACCTTTTTCCTGCAAATTATACACTTGCAAATATCTAATCATCCAATCGTGTGGCAGCAGTGTTATTTATAAAATCAAGCAGATATGGGTGAGGAGCTTCATTTAATGTTCATATCAGCCATCAGAATGTGGAAAAAATTGTATCTCATTGATTAAGACCGTGGCATGATTGTTGGTGCCAGACGGACTGTATTGAGTGTTTCTGTAACTCCTGATCTCCTGGGATTTTCACGTGCAACAGTCTCTAGAGTGTAATAGAATGGTGCAAAAAACAACCAGTGAGCCGCAGTTCTGTGGACAAAAACGCCTTGTTGATTAGAGAGGTCAACGGAGAATGGGCAGACTGGTCCAAGGTGACAGTAATCCAAATAAACACACGTTACAACAGTTCTATGCAGAGAAGCATTTCTGAACATGCAACACCTTGAGGCGGATGGACTACAGCAACAGAAGGACCCTTCTTGCTACCACTACTGTCAGCCAAGAACAGAAATCTGAGGCTGCAGTGGGCCTGCCATTTGAGTACCTCAGCAGAAATTCAGATTTGACAGGCCAGGTAATGTTTTTCCAATCATCTACCGTCCAGTTTTGGTGAGCCTGTGTCCACTGAAGCCTCAGTTTCCTGTTCTAAGATGACAGTAGTGGTAGCCAGTGGGGTCTTCTGTTGCTCATCCACCTCAATGTTCGTTCTGTTGCATGTTCAGAAATGCTTTTCTTCATAGAACTGTTATAACTTGTGGTTATTTGGGTTACTGTCACCTTCCTGTCAGCTTGGACCAGTCTGACCATTCTCCTCTGACCTCTGTCATTAACAAGCCGTTTCTGCCACCTATTAGGTACAGAGACAGATTGCGCTCTTTGCTTTGAAGCTTTCTTGGGATTGTTTTGAATCATTTCAGTCATTACACATTATATTTACTCTCAGGAGTTCAATCAATACATTTTTATGTGGAAAGGTTTGGCAGCTTATTATGATGTGCAGGATTCAGTTAAGACCTGCTTGCTGCTGCAGTTAAATTATACTGTCGAGTCTGACTGCATTTAAAGAATCAATATTTGCTGTAGAGAGATGCAATTCCTTCCTCTAAAGTGTCTCTAGAGCTGCAGTCACAGCTTATAAGAATTGCAGCTTGAGAGAATCAAAGCTTGACACTGTAGCTATTGTGATATTGTGGTTAAGATTAATATCTTGAAAGATTGATTCAGGGTTAGTGTGTCATAGTTAAACTAGCAGTTTAATTTAACCATCATGGGATTGACATATTTACTTACAGGTGGGAGACTTGTTCTGTTCATATAACTGCTAACAGGAGCAGCTTGATCGCATGGGTCCGTATGAACAATAAACTGAAGTCAAGCTCCTTTTCTGTTCTTGTCATAGCCGAAAACAATAAATATAAAATCAATTTAAATCAAAGATGGTGACTTCTTTGAACAGTCTTATCACAATTTATATGAAGATATTTAATAAGCGAGTCCAATCGAGAAGTTTATCTTTCAAATCTTAATCAGGAGCGGCTTTGAAAGCTTTTTAATGTTTTTATTTGTAACTTGATGGGAGCATCTTTGGTGGAAAACAGCAATGAAACAAAGCTCATATCTCCTTCTCTGTGAGTTATCAGAACCTGACATGAAGAAAACGAAATGCACAAGACAAGCATGTGTGCAGTGCTATTGCGCTGCATGATGTGACAGAAAACTATAGTGGTTGTCCAGTGCAGGTTTACCAAACATTTTGTCAGTTTGGTATAGAATGCAAACTTTGTGTGAGTGTACCCATATTAAGCACTGTAAAACAGGAGGAAGGGATGGTCTGCATAGTAATCAGGACTTCTTCACCAATACATGCCATGGTTTGATGTTCCATCTCAAGTGTGTTTGTGTCAATAGATATGTTTCCATCCAAGTTGCGAATATAATCTATGCCAAAACACACAATATCGCAAAAACAATGTGCAAATAAAGCCGTGTTTCCATCCCAGGTGTTCAAAAGAACAAAGTCGTCACTTACGGAGAAATTGTAGCCACTGACTCTTTTAGAAATGAATATACTCGCAGTTTAGGGCACACAGACAAAAATATTTAAAGAACTTTGTCTCATGTCTGAGAGCGACAGCACGTCACAGTTCTGGGAGTACTATGTGTGCGTGTTCCTCCTTATGTATTTGCCGTGGGGATCTATAAAATATTTGTCAAAAGTGTCAATAAACCTGCTCTTTGACACCGTATTAATTTGTATTTGACTTATTTGCTCTGCAAACTCTTTGCAGGCTTTGAATTGTCACCGTTATTTCAGTTATTTCAGCAACATTTAACAGTTATTCAGTCACGTGACTTTTTTTGATGCGCATCTTGCATAAAAATAAGTGGATGGAAACACAGTTTGTGAAGAACAGTACATGCTGCTTTAGTGCAGTCACACTTCAGGACATTGACATTGGAGAACCACACACATACCAACACTGTTTTTATACTCCCTCAAGTGTCCTGCCCTGTTTTTTCTTTTAGGCAATCATTCTGTTTGGATTGGCCATGTGAAGTCTTGGGAGAGTTGCTTATTTATGCTAAGACTTTTGCTGTCAAACAGAGCTGTATATTTTTCATTTTGACAGTGCCATTTATCTGCATGTAGACCAGGGAATGTCTAGATGTGTAGATGTTTTGGGACAGAGAAGTGGACAGGGAATTTTACTATTAGATGCTGTATGTGGTGAGTGAAGCAGCCCTGTCACTGTATTTTATGTGGCTGCCAGCCTGAAGGGTTGAAATGCCAATGTGTTCATTACACTTGAGAGAGACCGAGTACTGCTGTATTCTCAGCCTCACTCACACTCACATTGGCCATATGGAAGGGCGTGTTCATGAGTGCATGTTCATGTGTATGTGGTGGAATCTGTTCACAGGCCTGTTCACACCAAGTGTCAAGCAAACCACAGAAAAAAGCAAAACGAAAAGCTAATTGCTCGATCACATGCTTTTTATATATGTAATTGGTAAGGATGTCCTAAAATATCGATTATTGATCTGCACATTATTTTATCGATATATTTAAGGCATCAATATTTTAAAATTAGCTGGCATTTTAAATAGAAGCCTAATTTGCGTGCTTTCCAATTCACTCCGTTGGCTTCTTTTGAACAGTCTGGTGTAATAGCATTGGGAGACCACAAAGGGGGTGATAATAACATTTACTGAACCAGGTCGCAAGGCACAGGTATCACAACACACACAGGACAAGCTGATGCAGCCAGATGATGGCTAAATTTATGAAGATTTTTGTACTTCAAGAATGAAAGCGACATTGATAATTTTGCAGGTTAGTGTAGGAAACTTAGTGTAGGAAACTGGTGTAACTGTGCAAACTGAACGATTAGAAATGCCATTTTTTATTATGAAATTTCTCTATATAGCCTTGAATAGGTCTTTCATTCAAGCTGTCGAACCACGTAACGACATGCATATAACTGAAAATACATTGTGCGATATGAAAGATACATACAGGTATACACAATATATCATCCAACGATGGCTAAATTAAATCATCTTTTTTTACAATTATTTTTGTCAAATCTTTTGGAAAACTATACGAGTTGTGCTCAAGAACTGCAAAATTATGACCTTCATAGAAAATAAGTAAACATTTTAGATTGCGCCATGTTATCCGCCAGACACATCTGGTTCACAAGCCACTTTAATTAACCCTGCTGCTCACACTACCAAATTTATGTTAAGAAGTATGTTTGAAAAGCAGTCCAATTTATATCTAAAAAAAATCCTGATATATATCGATTATCATTAGAAAAATCTTCGATTATAGATGTGTGAAAAAGGCATAGATCTCAAGCCTAGTAACTGATTGCTTTTTTGTAGAATGAAGACCAACAGGACAAAAACAACGTCTTGTTTGCTGGTTGATAAACTATATTTAATTGACAAAGTAAATAGAGGAGAAGATTTGAAATATACCTGCTGTTTGCTTGTGTATGCATGCGAGTCAGAGGCACATTCTCAGATAGGGCAGAGATGTACTGTTAGAGAAAGAGTGTTTGTTTTGAGGTATATTTATATTTGCATTATTAAATATGCATGTTCCAAAGCTGTGTTTTCACATTCATGTTAGAAAGAAGCATTGTGATGTTTTAGTGGGAGAAAGGGCAGAATGTGGGCTCCAAGTATGTTAGCGTGGGTCTGTTATTAATGTCCACTGATGTTTGTGTGTGTCAGTGGCTCTGTGTGCTCTGTAGGTGGTTGCTTTGTGCATAGGGGGTCAACACTACCAAAATCCCACACAAGCAGCCTGTTTTATGAGTTTATATTGACATGTTTCAGTGACGTCACGTTGTCTCTGCAGCCGCCATCAGCGGGAGGAAACTGGCGGTGAATGGAAAAACACCTGTAAAACTATATAAAACAAAATCTGATCTGATCCGATCCAATGCCAAGTCCAAGGAAATGTGCAGTTGAATTGTTTCCAAATCGATGATGTTATAAATATAACTGATACATGTACTGATAACTGACCTTTATGAAAAAAAAATTAGCAAAGACCAATACAAGTGTTTTTATCCCTGCTCTCCCCCTTCATCGCCTGTTGACTTTGGCAAAACGAAGCTGTCACTTAAAAGACAAAACTTTATTGAAAGAAAACTTTTTTTACTACGTTTGTCGCATCCCACATTACAGTGAAGAAATCTAAGATTTTGGTCACAAATATGATGCACGGTCACAGTGACGTCACATGAAACAGGTCAATAGAGCGTGTTCCTCAAGGGGGTCGCTCACCTCCTGAGGCGACGTGGCACGGCGTGGCGGTTCTCATCTGTTGTGCAAACTTTAGGGGTCTTTCGCCTTAATGGCTCAACGGCCTGTTTTTGCAAAGAGAAAATGCAGTTTAAATTTCGTTTTACACTAAACTCCTGGGCTGATATTTCAGCACGAGAAGGGTGACTTGCTGCTTTTAAGTGACCACTACAGTGCAGGCACACTTATTAATAATACTTCCTGGGAATTTAGAACAAATTTCTTCATTTCTGAAGAGCATTTTGTTGCCAGTTCTTCATCACTTATTATTTAGTGTTGGTTGAAGTATTTGCTATATATTTATTTCTTCCCTACTCTTATTTTGGTCCTGTAGCTCACCTGGTGGAGCATGGTGCTGGCAACACCAAGGTCATGGGTTTGATTCTCAGTGAACACAAATACTAATTTAAATAAAAAGGGATACCTGTAAGTTTATTTGAATTTAATTGTCTTCCAAATGCGTAAATATAGTATTCGGGGTACTCAGAGACCAGAGTGAGGCAAGTATTTTTGCTATATTGTTAATGCTGCTACTACTGCTTTCTATGCTTGGATGTGTTTGACCTGTCCTAACTTTTTGTGTTACCCAAGCACATCTTAACAGACAGAATGGTGCAGATGCCCTACATATATGTCTTAAAATATCTGTCTTTCTATTTCCCTCTTGCTCCCTATATCCCCCACGGTTGGGTTTTAGACTGGGTTGGGGTCAGTTTTCCAAGTAGGAGTTGGAAATCCGGGTTCGGATTTGTTTGAATAAAAAAATAAACACTACTACACGGTCAAGTTAGGGGCGCATATGTTATGTTTTCCCATTGTTTTCCTATGTAAACGCATGCTTGACGCGTGTCTTTGACTTTTGCACTGCATCTCGCTTTTTCTTCAGCATCTCGTGCAGGACCGGCAAATTTTAAACACCATGTCTCTATCTTCAAAAAACGGCTAAAAACACATCTTTTCCAAAAGCACTTAACCGGTCACTAAATAAAAAAAAATAAAAAAATAAAAAAAAATTTTTTTTACATTTCTTGTTGCACTTAAATCTGTTTTGTATACTATTCTGATGATAGTGAAACTTTGTAATATGGCACTTTTTGTACCACTGTCTCCCTAAGATGATTCGCTGATGTTCTTCCTCTTTTGTAAGTCGCTTTGGATAAAAGTGTCTGCCAAATGAATAAATGTAAATGTAAATGTAAATATAACTTTAAAATGTTGAGACACCAGTGCTCTGTTTCTTTCTTTGTGCTGTGTTTATATTGTTTTTAGCACAGTTATCACAAAGATTCAACAATCTGAACAAGTTCAGGCTGCATAAAGGGGACTGTTATATTGTTTCATTTTATTCCACATTGTTCTGCACCAAGTGAATTTTCAGCAAATAAACAATAAGTCAATGATTTTTTTCCCCATCTGCTGTAGTGTATTCTGTGTATGTTCACTGTTTCAGTACTATTATGAATGTTGCCTATATGCTTGCATAATATACAGCCTATTGCAACAGTACTTTTTTGGAGAAGAAATGAGATGGTAAGCGATTGCGTGTCTGGTTCGGCTTAAAATCTGACCATATCTTTTTGGCCAAGAAGGGTCAGGCCAGGTCTCTGGTACGGGTTGTGTTTGGGCTTCATTTTAAAGCCTGTACAGACCTCTAACACTTACCCTCTTTTTTTCAACGTGACAACATATTTAGTATCCCTTCAAGAGCTTCTGTAGTATTTTTCTGGTTCTATTTGGGCTGCACTGATATGAAATATTTTTGGCCAAAACCAATTTTAACAAAAAGCTCTTTGCAACTTACCTTATTTATAGTTATTATAGTTTTACTTAGGAATGCTTAAAAACTTTACAAAGAGGTATAAAAGCTTTCACACTTCTAACTATAAATAATTTCCATTGAACTTTGGATCTGTTGAATACATGACAGGCCAAAATTTTAAAGAGCCACAGTGAAAGATACATACAAGATACAAAAAATGACTAAATTTGATAACATAATTGAAATGAAAAAAATATATTTTGTAGTTCTAAAACATTTTTGCACTTCTGTTTTTGCAGTTTAAAACTCTTAAAACCCTTTTAAGGTTTAGTAATCGCATAATGCCATTTTTAAATTTTGATGCAGCATTAAAGGATCAAATGTATGCATCATTAATGGATATCATACCGATATTGTCAACGGCCATTTGTTGACGTCACAGAAATTGAAATAATTCCAAAAATAGACAGCCCTATTGCTCGTCATGTGTCACGGCTGGTTAGGACAAAAAAATCTGATTAACATGGAAAAGATACCTTTATTTCACCACGGTGTCACGTCTGATTTGGACACGTGTCAGAAGTCAAAGTCTGCTTTTTTCAAAACGTTTTAGATGGTTTCCCTCATCATGTAGCCTATAGGTAAGTGGCTTTTTTATAACCGTCACGTCCATTTATGACTGTATTTCCCGCATTAACGTGAGAATGAGACAGAATAAAAATTTTATATTTCCTGTTCTTAGGAGTGCCAACCCTTCATAGTTTGGCTATTATTATTTCTGGATTGTGCATTTGAATTCAGAGAGTTTTTACAAAGTGTGTTACTAATTAATTATGAATTAACCAGCAGTGTTTTCATGCTTATTACCGATATGCTGATGGTTCTAATTTGATAAATTATTGGCGGATAAATATCGGCAGACGATAGATGCATTGCTGCATCCCTAGTTCCTATCACTTACTCTTTCCTCTTTGTTTTCTGTGTATTGGGCCGTCCCTGGTCCTGCTGTGCGCTGCTCTCAGCATGTGTGTGAAAGATCACAAGGAAATGTGTGCCTCTCAGTTGGTGTATTTACACGGTTGACTCCAGTTATTTGTGCCTCTTCCAGATTGTGTTAACTTGAAACAAATCTGAATTTGCTAAGATCATGTTTAGGGTAGGTATGTGCATTGAGTGAGTTTGTAACTACGTCCATACGTTGTGAAATGCACTTTAGGATTGTATCATCAGGACCTGACGACATTATATTATTTATCGATATCTGGGTCATGATGCAATAAAATTGCTATTCATTATATTTAGTGGATTGCTATTTAAAACTGTGATGTATTGCAATCTTTTACTCGTGTTTCTCTTTCATCTGCTTGGATTTTGGGTCTTTGCAAACTTTGTGCTTAACTTCCTGCTTTACTACATCGTAGAGCCATAGATGTAATGTAGACTGAACACCACTGTCAGAAAAAAATAAATGACATGAGGGAATACCAGGTTCCAGTGGGTTTATGATTACTCAAACCCTTGTAGTTTATCTGTATGCATGCTTTGTGTGGACATTCTTACAAATGATAAAAGTCAGATCTTTCCCAACCTCTAATACACATGCTGGACTGACAGGGAATGCTGGCATGTTTGGCTGCCGCTCCTCTCTCCTGTTTTTCATTGTTTTTCAATGTTTATCGATTTATTTTGAGTGGTTGTGGGATTATGGCTCTTTTGATGTCCAGTCTTGTTACTTATCCTATTGCAATGCGGAATCACGTTTTATCCTACAGACTGCTGTTTTTATCTTTTGGGTGTTATCTGTGGAAATCAAGTTTCTCAAGTTTGAGAGAACTCTTATCCTGGGGGACCTTAATATCCACGTTGACATGAAAGACTGGAATGACAAAGGACTTTTTGTCCTTACTGGAGTGCTTTGATCTGAACCAGCTTGTGGTCTGTACTACACATAAAGGTCACACATTAGACCTTGTGATTGCAAATGGATCGTTTCTGTCTCAGTTTTCCACTGCTGATTTAGGACTGTCTGACCATTTCACTGTAAAAAATGTCAGTAATTTTAACAGTAAAATAGTGTAAAAATGCTACAGAAATAAAATGTTAATTGATTAACAAATATTAACTGTAAAATATACAGTAAAATGTTTTCATATGTTTTACAAGTCAATACAGTAGTTTTTACAACAAAATTATGTAAATATTTTATTATTTAAATGTAAAAAGTAAGATTTTCCTGTATAATTAATTGTAAAAAGAACAAGAGAGTAAATGTACTTTTTTACAGTAAATTATTGTTAAAATTACAGTAAAAAACAGTAATCGGCGTTAATACAATTCCCTGCGTGACTCATTATATTTTATGGGAATAGTTATGTTTCTTCTTATTTTTAATATCAGTTATATACACTGGGGTGTTCAGGGTTATATTTGATACATTATTTAAATCCATTATTTAATAATATGTGTTACCATGGTGTTTAGTGTTTGTGTGAGTGACATTGAGCGCTGTCTTTGTGCATTTATTGGTCATTGCTCCTGGAAGAGCCACTACTGATGAACTTCATGTCATCATGTGCCCTTCTGTTAATACTATGGTGATTAACAAAATACCTTATAAAGTATACAACATATATTTACAGTTTCAGAAGGCATGTTTCTGAATTTGTTTTACTGTAAATTAATTTAATTTAATTTTTTTACAGTGGCATCGTGTAAATTACAACCATTTTAAACTTTAAAATGTACAGGTTGTTCTGTAAAGTGGTTTACATTTTAACTGTATTTTTTACATTACATTACATTATTCTGGCGACCACAGCTGCCAGATTTTTTGGGTAAAAACAACAGGATTTTTTTTTAGTGTTGGCTATCTTTTTTAATATTGAACTCTCACACACTAACATTTCCTCTTCTCGCACTGTAAATTATCTAAAATGGAAATCCATTAATCTCTCTGATTTCACTGACTTTATTGACTGTTTTCTTTTGGTTTCTCTTGGTAATGAGGTATCGCAAATGAAAGCTTCCACTTCCATAATTGATCCTATTCCAACTTGTTTGTTTAAATCATGTTTCGCCTCTTTGTGTCCTGTTGTCTTGAGTATAATAAATGATTCCCTGTGCACTGGTGTTGTGCCAGCAGTTGTGTGTCTGCTGCTGTAACCCCTGTACCTATAAAGACTGACATGGATTTAGACAATCTTAACTTTCATCCCAATTATAATCTTCCCTTCCTTGCAAAAATGTAAGAACTAATTGTGTCTTCACAATTATACACTCATTTCACTGTAATCAATCTTTTGAGTCCCTTCAATCTGGCTATCGCAAACTCCACAGCACTAAAATGGCATTAGTTAAGGTCACAAATTACTTGTTAATAGCTTCGGACTCTGGCTGTCTTTCAAATTCTGATTTTGTTTTTTATGTTACTGATACTGTATTAAACTGGTTCAAGTCTTATCTCTCAGATCGTCAGCAGTTTGTTTCATTGGGTGGATGTAGGTCCAAAGTTAGTTTGGTTAAACGTGGTGTTCCTCAGGGATCTATTTTAGGCCCTTTACTTTTTAGCATTTACACATTTCCTCTTGGTCAACTCTTTTAAGACACCCAGATTTACATCCTTTCAAAACCTGGTGATTGTGTGTGTCGCCTTTCTTGCACAATGTATTACTGAGATAAAAAAAAATTGATGTCTCTTAATTTTCTTTCTCAATAGTGACAAGACTGAGGTTATGCTCATTGGTTCACCCCACCAGCTTTGTAAAGCTGGTTCTTTAACCTTATATATGGATGGCCCTGCACTGGAGTTTCAAACTAAATTTGAAAAATTTGGGAGTGATATTTGATGCAAATTTAACATTTGATCCTCATGTCTTTTAACCCCCTATACTCCGAAGAGCGCTTTGCAACTTGAAACTTTTAAAGGCACTATAGAAAATAAAGTTTTATTATTATTAAGACGACGACAATGGAAAGCCAACAGATTGTGGGAGGGAGAAAGTAATACATTTAGCTGTTTTTATTTAGCTGTGAGCTTGTTGACATTAAATCTCCTTGCATATTTATATGGAGCTGCATCTTACCAACCTTATCAGAGAGGAGAACAGCATTAACTGATGGCCTCTCTCTTTCGCACTGATAATTGCTTATGCATTCACTCCTTTTCACAGTTGTCTATATATTGCAATAGCTATATAAAGGAGGAAACACACCCATACATAGCAAAAAACTCACAATAGCCCAATTTTGGTTGAACATGTAATAATCATAAGTGAATGGCAGGACAATGCTTTATGTACTAAAGAGTATTTAGTGCTTTCCATTCAAATGCTGGAATGTAGTAGAATGACGTGAGGTGGATTTTGAGATTCATAACATCAGTTGTTATGATGGGGCTGGTTATTTCATTAATATCCTTAAGGCAGTAGGAACATTTTTGCAAGCCTTTCTGTAAATAAATCGCTTACAGCACCTATAAGATGTTAACAACTTGGACTGCACTTGCAAATAATCAATGCTATCAGTGGGATACATTTATTCTTAGTGAATTCTCCCCTGTCTCTTTATTCAAGTCAGCCTTTGGCAGCTGAATTTGTGTGCTCAGCAGGGCTGTTAATCTGGCTTGCAGACCTTCACTGTTATAGACATGCTAATGAAGAGCTCCCCTACACTAGTCTCACAGCTGCGTTTGTTCATTAATTAATCAATAGTGTATTGGGAAAATCATAACAAAGAGGTTCACTTCTTTGTGACGACCCTTGCTTTCCCACCAAAAGGGACTTTTAGCATCAAATACAGAATTGCAAAACAAAGTCTGTTTCTTTGTTGTTGCAAGTAACCTCTTCTGAATCAGTGAATGTGTAGAAGCTTGATTTTCTCATTTAGCCATAATGAGCAGCAACAAAGCAGATTGAAGTCCATTCTACTGGGGGCCTTTCGCCTGCTCAAGCTTTCTGTTCACACACTCCGCCTTGATCTTAATGAGGCACAACAGTTCTATAACACAGTCTGAGGGAGTGTTTAACATTATTGCAGACAGAGAACAACTGGGTGACAGAACGAAAGAGAGAGGGACACTATGGATACTTTGATTACAGTAATATACTGTGTCTGTGGGAGATGCTGATTTGTGGAACCATAACTAAAACATTTAGCATGGCAATCAAAAATACGTGTGTGTGTGTGTGTGTGTCCGTTACATTCTGGACAAAGCTAAGTTACAGTTGCACTGGGTCTGTTATTCCAACTTAAAAAAACTTAGTCTAACAATCATGCATTTGCAGCATTCAAAGTCAAAACAGCTGCAGTTATGCTGAGGTCTGTTGCATTTAAATTCAGTCCATTTAAGAGTAAAACAGGATTTTCCATGCATTTTTTAATTGAATGAAAGAGTTCAATGTACTATGTTGAATCACTGTACACAACACAAAGAACACTCTCCAGTCCACACAGTCAGCATTTATGGAAAAAATTATAGTCATTAAAAAATAGTCATGGTATTGTTTTCAGAAATTTGAATGTTTATCAACACCTATTTAGTATTCAGCAACTTGACCCAACCTGACAACAGTGTGAGCCATGCTGCTTAAACTTCACATGCGAAAAAGTTAGCCAACAATAACAGGTTATTTATGTATAGAAGTTTTAAAGGTACAGTAGCAAAGACAGTCTGTTTAATACTAAGGTTGGAAAGAAGATGGTCATGTAAAACTGTATTTATTATTCTAAATTAAGTTTATGGTGCAAGAAACCTTGACTAACATCATAAGAGATCCTCAGGGAAAATATTGCAAAAGTATATGGATATTCCCCCTTTAGTTTAAACTCTGCATGTGCATGTTTAAATTTGTATAGGTTTTAGTTAAGAGTGTGTGTACTGGACCTCATTGATTCTACACTACTGTTCCATTCACTGGTGTAAATCCAGTCTCACACTGGTCTTCCAAGGTCACTGCTTCCACTTTTCATCGACTCTATACTTAGAGCGGCCAGAGGTGCTTAACCGCTAATTAGCAAGATTGAGCTGATTAGAGACCAGTCCCACACACCAGCCTCCAACAGCATCAAAGCCTGGGATTAACAGCCATAAGGGAATACAGATCAGCCAGAGTGTGTCACTGAGGCAACCAGAACCCCTCCCCACCCGCCTCTTACCTCCACTAGCCCAGAAACTGAGCCTGTAAGTGGCTTAGCAGGGCATCTCCAGAGCCAGTTACCTGGCTACAGACGGGCAAGGAGTGTCATGACTGAGGTGAACATGCTGTGTTTGGGTGTGGAGAAGGGATCAATGTGTGTCAGTCTGAAATTGAAGGCAATCGGGAGAGCATGGAAGGTTTGCTGATTTTTTGTGTGACACAGGATGTGTCATTTTTAGCATGGCTTACACTGAGGAAGTTAACGTGTCACTTATGTACATCTAAAGTGAGATCGGAAGTGAACAGATTCTGGAAAACCCATCTTGTATTGGTTGTACAAAAGAAAAGGATGGGCAATTTAAGATTACTTCTTGTGTTAATTAATATTATGACACTAATGTTGGTGATTGAACTTATCTCTTATTTTACCTGGAATATTCTTTTATGTTCGATTTTTCAAGTTTACTAGAAAAACTGGATTATCAGTCTGTCCCTTGAAATTGCATCATATTGCCTTGAACAAACTCGATGTACTCATTAAATAGCAAGCTGATTTTAATGAAACTCTGATCATTTTAGGCATTTTTTTGTAAAGATAATCACTAAGAATAATCAGAATTTGTTTAAAATCTGCATGTATGCCCCAAGTTCCTTATTAATATTTTGGTAGGGTTTGCATAAGCAGGTCTAGTGAGGTTATCTCAAACTGCCACAAATAAAACTTGGTTGAATGGATGCCTGCTTTTATGCCCAGTTTCAGTGCTCCAGTATACTTAGTAAAGTGAGTCGGATCATTTCTAACACAAATGTTATGACATAAAGGAAATTGGATGTAATGTGTTCTAGTTTAAGAAAGTTGGATTTGAATGTAATGTTAAGCACAATACAACTTTAATATAATAGGTGTATTCAGTTAATAACATCTGTGCATGAAGTAGTTCCAAGAGAGGTTCCAAGCTTCCCACTCGAACTGGAAGAGCTGGTGGTGATATTCTAAACCAGTTGTCCTTAGTCCTTGGATTAAGGTCTTCATAGTCAGTAAGATAAGACTGTAGCTCAAAGATACACTGACATACATGTATTAAAATATATTTTCTATCACAGATGTAGGCTGTGTAATTGTATGTCACAGTTCAAAGATCAGACATTCTCATGAACTGCACACACCCTTTTTTGTCCAACAGCCTGCGCATCAGTCTCTCCAGACAGACAACCCTTTTTCCAAACACGCATGCATACACGCACACCATTTTTTAGCTGTCCATAACCAGCTGCGCTGGAAGGCTTCACGCCTTTGTGTGGAAACAGCTGGCTAAAGAGCTTTAGTCACACACTGTGCATTTCATTCGACCCTCACACACATACTGTACGTGCACAACATCTTCTCGAATGGCCCATTGTGTGCTAATAATGAGACCAGTGTATTTCTGTGTGGCTTAAATAGAATTCCATTTTGGCCTACGTGGTGCAAACAAGGAATTCGTCCACAGAACTTTTACACAGAATCACTACAAATAATGCAGTTTTCACTGCCAGTGTTTCTTACTTATTTGGGTAGCGTTCTAAAAGGTTAATTGCAGTCAACAGAGCCCTGACCACGACTACTTTCCCATAAAATCCTCTCAGCACCAAAAGACCTGCACTGTTTTCGTCCAACAATGCTAGTTCCTGTCCTGGTTGTCATAGAAATTGGACATTTCAGCCTCTACAGTCAATAGTCCACTTCACACATACAGCCTTTTCCAGAAGTTTTTACTACAATTTTCAGGTTAGAGGTCGTGGGTTAACACAACCCTTTTGAAAATACTGGTAAATTTTGCTCTGGCAATTTCCCTTAATGAGAAGTTTTATCATTACCTATAAATTTCCAAATTGATGCTATTTGTGAACAAAGCCATTAGATTCATGATTTCAGTTTGTACAGGTCAGGATGATCTGATGTAAGAATGCTCTGATGGAGAAGGAGAAAAATGTAAACAAATTGGCCAGATAATGAAACCGGAGTGCTTCTCTTCATCCGAGCTGATGTCGAAATTTTACGACAGCTTAAAGGAAAAGGAAGCAATTCCGTTATGTAAAATAAAATCATCTGACTCCTTCAGGAACAGACCTCTTTGTAGCGATATACGTACACGTAACTGTGCTCTTCAACAGCAGATAGTGGCAGCATTTTGTTCTCTGTAGTTCATTAGTCTGTTTTGAAGTCGCCACAAGGGATGCCGCAATTATATGGTTTTACTATTAACCACTATTAAAAATCTCATGGTTAATTTAACTAAGAATTTATTTAGATGTGGCAAAAATATTATAAATAATGTATAAATATATCATATAAAATATTTTTTTTGTAAGCCTAAATGTGAAAACGTTTTACCTGTGTGGGTATTGGAGCTGTTGCTATGGTTGCTTATGGATGGGGGCCGCATGGTACTTTAATGGCCAGGTGTCGTGGACTGAACGTGAACTTTCATGTGAAACTGAAGCTTAAAAACATGAATTCCAAAATATAATAGAATTCGATCTACCAGACATATATCCATCAAAAAAGCACCTTAAAGCGACTGTTTGGCAGCATTTAAATGACTGACTGAAGACGACTGATGTAATACAAGCAGACAAATGTCTTAGAAAGATAACAAATAGGACAGGATGCTCCACTAATCATCCAACATCAAACTAATAAGTTTAATATTTTTAGCTGTGGTGATTTTAAAGTGATGAATTTAAGCATGTTGACAGGGTGTGGCACGTTTGCGTGTAGTTACTATCAGTGAGTTAACTTGAAGAGTTGCGTCTAAAGCGTCCTCATTATTTAAAGCATTGCTTCTGTAAAAATTTTTCATTCAACAATAAATGTCCATTTTAGTCATGATCAGGCTTTAAGTCACCTGCTGTAAGCAATGCATTTCAAACAATGCCATCCTTTCAAACAATAAGCTTACATTTCTGGGGCAGCCATGTAGATGTAATTTCTGGCAAAGGACGTCACAGAGTTTAATAACATTTGGTGCTGATATGTGAATAGTATAAGCAAAACCGAAAATAGCTGGAAAGTCATTGCATGTGTGAAATAAGCGCATGTGTGAAATAGCACATGTGGTGAAGGCAACCCAACATTTCCCTGTAATTTATTTGGTTGCATGTGTGAAAGGGGCTAGTACAGGTTTCTCAACCACTGGGTCGTGACTATCATTGGTCTGCTGGGTCTCGAGGTCTTTTCTGTCATGAATACAAATGACCAATTATGAGGATAGAACTGCACATTTGCAATGGTTTGGGCTGTATAGTTAATATCTCTAGGTTTATGTAAATTACCTTAAGTAAGAGGCATTTCTCTGATGTTAATTATTAATGATCCAATCACAATAATCCATTAATGCTACATATTGTTCTTTTTGGGCTAGGTCTCTTTACGTAGTGTTGCGTGCACTAGCTCCATGCATTACCGTGCTAGTCTGAATGCAATCCAATCTCTGGAGATCATCATTTCAGAGCGGCAGTCCCAAGTAGGGTTGCTACACATCCCGTAATATACAGGATCGTCTCATATTTAAAGATGACATGATGCGTCCCGTATCAAATCAATACAGGACGAAATTTTCCTGTGTTCAAGCTGGTCTGATGGCATCACCACAAAATCATTTACAATCATTAATTTAACCTTAATATTCAATGGAAATGTCTAAGGTGGGTAAGGGACCATCTGAAAACTTCATCCAGCAGCACCAAAGTTACAAATATTGGGCTCTAGATATTAGATTTATATAAGCATATAAACATAACTAGATTAATCAAGTACCTATTAATTTATTCTGCCAAACTGTAGCTTGATTTATAACTGCGCATATAAACACACAGAGTGATTATTTGATTCACATTGTGTTTATCTGAAGTTTTGTAGAGGGTATTTTACCTGTTGTAAAATGCAATTTTGGCTTGTCGCTTTACACTACGGCAGCAACAGCACTAGGATAAAAGACACCAATATTAAAAAAATATATATATTATTGATAAATGATAATTGGCCTCTGGTGTGCGTTTACAGTCATTTTACAACAGCTGTGAACGGCTCATCCTATCAAAATTTAGAATCAGATCTATCTGATTTTACATTTTAATTGTGTAATTTGAAAGTCCTGTGATTCTTTTTTTTTTTTGTTGTTGTTTACTTTGAATATGCAGATGTTATGGACAATGCGGGTCATATAATGTTAGTGTAGCTGGTTATGTTGTGCATTGTTGTAAGCTGGAGTCTGGTCTTGATGTTTGGATGACTTCTCTTTTATGTAACTGAATATCTCCACTTATGCAAAAAGGATTTGGCTTTTGCCCTGCAGAAAACTGAATTACTGAAATTTTTCTCTGTCTATCAGCATTCTTTTCTGTCCCTTTCAACCCCTCGTGGCTCCTTTCCAAGCTCGCCTCTGCATATCTACGCCCGTATCAATGTGAAATTCCATATATCTTCTGTGCCTGCTTGAACCACTAGAACGAAAGGAGGAGCACTGGGATTGGGCGGAACAGTTGGGGAAGGTGGGTGCATATTTGTGGTTAACTAATTGGAGGCTAACTGGCGTCGGTCAGTGAAATCCAGTGTGTCTGTGGGTGTGGTCAGTGATTTGGCCTACTCAATTGGTGTTTTGCCTTTGGGTGTCACTTACCATAGTTTTTCTTTACTGTGAGAGAATGTCAGAGTTTAATGAAGAGTACAGTTGTTAGTGGTAATTACTGTAGTCCAAGCGGTTATGCGTTGGTGTAGTTGAATTAAAATATTCTTATAGTATTTTTGTGTGTGTGTAACAGAGAGCTAGTTTTGACAAAAGCCTCCCTTTGGGGACGTCATTTGGAAAAATTATTCATAAAGTAAACATGGTTAGTCTACAGTAATTATAATCATTTAACAGCATTTGTGGCATAATGTTGATTACCAAAAAAAAAAATATTTTAGCTCATCCCTCCTTTTCATAAAATAAAAAAGCAAATATCGAGGTTACAGTAAAGCACTTACAATGGATGTCAATTGGGCAAATTTTTGGAGTGTTTAAAGGCAGAAATGTGCTAATAATAAGTGCTATTATAAATAAATGTGCTTAAGCTGATAATCTTATAAAAGTAGGGATGCACCGAAATGAAAATTCTGGGCCGAAACTGAAACCGAAAATCCAGGATGCACTTGGCCGAAAACCGAAACCGAAATTTTTACCTATTTTAAAAAAAAAAAAAAAAAAAATTGTATAATTGTATTAATTTTATACTTTTTCATCAATTTCATTAATTTAATGAATCTGAATTGAAAAACTACAAACCAATAAAATAAATCACACTTTTATTGAAAGTAACACACCAATATAGGACAAAAAATATATTAAAACATTATTAAATATTCTTCTTCTTTCAGTTCTGTAAAAATCTCATTTTACAGATTTTCTTAACATTTATCCAAATAATGTAAAGTTTTAGAAAACTATTATATGCAAAACAAGAGTCAAGTAATGAACTTAGCATCTTTCAAAAAGTTTAATATGCAACAGTAATTTTAATTAAAACAACAGGCAGAACACAGAATGGCAGAGGGCCTCTATTCCACTGATCTATAACTATAATATATAATTATATATATAGATCAGTGCTCTATTCTGTTTATGTAAACGTATGTACACTTTAAGTGAAAATGATTGTGCAAAACAGCAGTAATTGAACTAAATCCAAAGGCAACTGTAAACGACAGATGTATCCTCAAGTGAAGAACAAGTGTAATGTAACTGCTATACACATCATATTGGATATTTAAGTACAAGTGACAGGTTTCTCTTCAAGAACAAAAGTTGCAAAATTTTCTGACAGTTTCTCCTGTCAGAAAGCTCATCAAGAACATGAGATGCTACACTGAACAGTCTCTCACTCTCTGTGCTGCTGCTTGGGCAGATAAATACCTGTGCGCAATCCGCGCAAGCAAAGGAAAGTGGTCTTTGTTTATGCAACCGTACTCAAGGGGATTGTCGCTTCTGGCAATGGGTAGTTCAGCTAGATATGTCTCAAGTTGTGTTGTAGCTGCGCTAGTTGTGGCACTGCTGTGGATCGGGGCGCTTTCCTGTAGAATCTCTTGCTGTACTCTTTATATATATATCTTGAAAGTTCTGCTGAACAAACACTGCAGATCGCAAATGTGATGTCCTTATCAGAAACTTTGAAGAATTTCCACACCACTGACATGATCGGCCTTTGTTTGGTAGTGCCGTTATGGAATTATCTAACAGCCGTGATAAGGGCTAGATCGATCCAGATTGAAATCAGAGCACTGAGGGGCGGGACGAGGAGGTATATATTTTCGGCTTATATTTTCTGCCTTTTTTCTCTTTCGGCCGAAAACCGAAAGTTCGGCGGCCGAAATTTCGGTGCATCCATATATAAAAGCACTTTTATTTATTCTGTTAAAACTTGTGTATCATTTGAGCTGTAAAAAAATCGTTTCATCGTCATGGCAACAAAGTAGTAAAATATTTCTTAACTTTACACAGAAAAGGTTAGTAAGTGATTTTATAACACTTATATAATGTTAACACATATTGTGGCTATACTTTCCTGAGTATTTTAACGTTTACATATTGGCACAATTGACTTCCAAGTGCCTCACTGCTTTTTTTTTTTAAGAAAAGATGAGTCTAATTACATTTTGTGGTAATCAACATGGTTCAACAAATTCTGTCAAGTGAGCTTTACTTGTATTGAAGTGTGTGTGGTAAACATAGTGGGCCTTTGTATGCACCTGTGTGCAAAAGCAAGCAAGGTTGATTCCTTTTCAATACTATGCATTCAGCACAACCCCAAATATTTAACTCTCCCCTCTCTTTCTTCTTCCAGTTCAGGCGTTCAGTTGCTGCTATCAATCAGGAAAGCTCAAAGCAGATCATTGCAACCAAGTGTTTTAGAAACGGAAACGACACAGTATTTGATTCCTCTGACATAAGCAAAATAGGCTTTGAGTAGTAAACTGTGACACTCTTTATCGTTATGAATTTGGTCATTTTGGCAGTTATTGATTCAGACTTTTTCAGTTATAGTGCTTTATTCGTCTGTAATGTATTTATTTTAACAAATATTTAGTCCAGAACTAATCTCAATCTCTGTTCCCAGTCTAAATGGGTAATTTAACATAAGGAACTTTATTAAAGAACACTAAAATGGATAATTCCGTGTGATATATAAGACATGACTGCAACAAATTGCTCTGCAGATCTTAGACTTGAGGCATGGTTCTCTGACATCACTGCTGGAAATAGCATGTGATATGGGAGAGAGGTCAACGTTTAAGAATTATCCTCAGCGTGAGAAACAGACTAGGCAAAACAAGACAAAACAAACAAGCCATTAAGAGAACTTATCCCCAGGAGATATGTCCTGGAGGACATCACTTGATACAGTGAGCCTGAGGGCCTATTAACTTCACATTGTTATTTATTAAGCTGGATTAGCTCATGACTAATGACAATCTCTGAGCAAAACTGTAGTTATTTTGTTAATTGCTAAGTGTTTCAGCTTTATAACACTAACAGGCTTTTCAAGCACTTCTTAACACAGGGTTTACCCTGGGTTAAGCAACTTTTATTTTTATCTCCAATGAAGCCCTGCTCCAGAGCTAATTGAAGTATTGCAGAACCAAAGATAAAAAATACTAACCCAGCATAAAATATGAATGGTGTGTATTACCCAGGATTATCCAGGTTATCCAGGGTTAAAATGATATTGGGTTAACAATTTCAAGTATGAAAAGCCTATTTATGCAAACTGTTTGGCTGAAATGACTCGAACAGCAAACATTGGCTTTTTGCATTACTGTGATTTAGATCTGGCTCAATATGGCAAGTTCCTCTTTTTACATTTTATTCATTTTGACATTTTAAGACAGCCATTAGTTCACATTTATTATTAAAGGTATTTTCTGGGACAGTGTAGCATATTCTCTAAAGACCAAAGTCACTTCAGAGTCACTTCCCATGACTCATTTCCCCTGCCACCAAAAGTATGTGCTTCCGATATTCTGGCCTGGGTCACATTTGTGCATACATAATCTTGCAAATGCTGGGGGGTAATACTGCTGAAGAACAAGAAGCATTTTATAGTGTAATTATTAGCAATTACCAAGTCCAAGTACTTCACATGTCTGACAGCCATGAGTCGATCATTCTCATGATTGTCCTGTAGCTGTAGGGTTCCAGGGTCTCTCAAGTGTGGCTAAAATGAACGTTTTGTTTGTAGCGTTTGTCACTGTAATTATAGACTCATCATTTTTTTCACACTCTCTTTCTCTTAGGGAAGATTCCGCCTCCCTCAATTATTCTCATATGGGTTCATTTTCAACTCTCACGCTTCATTAGCATAGAACAGAACACTTGCTGTATTTTCCTCCCTTCTCCTCTCATCGCTCCTTCCTAGATCCCTCGCTCTTTCACAACCTCTGCTGTCAGTCTTCCACCCTCACTCAGTCAAACTGACTGGCACACACATGCCGCCTGGCACGCTGCTCTGCCCTAGCACCTGTCACAAGGAGGGGGTGCTTGGCAACATTGCAAGTGTCTTTGAAGGGCCATTGTGTCATATTGTTGTATGTTTACTACATGCTAAAAAAAAAATTTAATTGATTAATATTTATTTACATTTATAAATACTTTACTGTGGATGGAATACAAAGAATGTTATGACACTGTTATTTGTTTGATTGTCTGACATAGTGTGGGCCAATCAGACCATATGATTAGATGATGTTTACTGGTATTTACAATTTTACATATAAATGTTGTCAGGAGGATGACCAAATGCTAAAATCAGATATTTATTGTAGTATTTACTTTGGTTGCATCTCTATCAGCTCCCTAGTTCAGTAGTCAGGGCACTGATCAGAGAGTCTGCCATTTCTAGGGCTATCCCAATCGCAAAATTGTTCCAATGCACTGAAACCTTCGCACCCTAAAAATTCCCACAATGCACTGTAAAAACCAGGGAACATCATATGTTCAATATGTCATGACAGGATGAACGCAAGTGTAATTATATGATGTCAAAATCTTATTTTATCTTTTTAAAAGAGAAATTTCTGTTATCTTTACTGTTAAAAAAGAACATATTTGTTTATTTCTTCATTTATGTAATTTATCTTTCACAACAAGACTAAAATATACAACGAAAATGCACGATAGTGTCATTTATAAAGCCATGTTGTTGATTTATACCTCATTATCATACTGCAGGTGATTGAATCATAAGTCTCCCAATAATCCATGGATGAACACCCTTAACAGTACCCGAACTCGTGTTCACGATATACTGATTTATGACATAGGGAGCTGATTGAGATGCACGAATTATGACTTATTTCTTCTTATTAGAGTCACCGAGCCTCATTTAATAATTAAAATTCAGGAGCAGAACAAATTTATGTTTTAAATATTCATAAAGCCATTTTTACAGAAACTGTCGCATTCAGGAAAGTTTACATATTCTTCATTTTAGTTGGTAGGAATAGCATTTACATCAAGGAAATCTTTGTGTTCTTCCATGCAAACTTCCTTGACCTAATTTTAAGAAGTGAATTAAATGAAAAAGTAACTGTAACTGACATGGTAAAAATATGTTTTTTTTTTTACATTTTACTTTCTAAAAATTTGTATTTTGTTTTTCTTAAAATTATTGATTATTCTCAGCACTGCCTCATTTTGTCTCATTTTTCCAGCAGAAGTGAAAATTTGGAATTCACTAACATACAGTTCTGGGATGTACACAGCATTTGTAAATTTTACATGCAAATGACTTACAATGTACTGGCTGTACTGCTCTCCTTCAAACAGTATAAGAGGATTCAGTGGCTTTATCTGCTATTTTGTTTTATTTTGGCTTTTTATGACAATAGTGTCTAATATTAAGTTACTGCAATTTTGTAGTAGTAACAATATCTGTAATCACAATTACAGTTTGGTGGAAGCAATATTATAATTGTACGTCTTGTTATGGATTATCTTCTTGATCTGGTCTCCGCTCTCTCTCCCACACACACACACACACACACACACACACACACATCTCCTTTTTCAAGCTCTGCTCTCTCTCACACTTGACAGTGTTTTGATGGCTGTTGGTGGTCAGCTGTGAGCTGCACTGTATGCAAGTGGTTGTCTCTGTGTGAAAGCAGGATGGTGACAGTAATCCTCTGAGCTCTACTGACCTCTTTGAAGGTGTTCACTATCTGTCCATATTACACCAATCTGAAGACATATTCATTACAGACTTCTTTTATCTTGTTTCATCAAGATTCCTTAATGGTCATAAATGGTTAATACTGCTCAGCTTTTTTTGAAGCTCATTTAGTCATCTTATGACAATGACCGTAAGATCTGATGCAGTTAAATTAATTGTAAATCAAAACCTGATTTCCTTTTGAAAGGAGTGAATGGAAGAAATTAAGATTGAAAAGTGGGCTGAACAGTTGGACCATCTCAATTGAAGCCTGGGTTAGACTTTAATGAGCTCCTGAAGTTTGCACACAAAAGAGGGTTTATGAGATGTTGCCATGGCAACAGTAGCCCTAGTGAAAGACACAAGGGCCAGAAGATAAGAAGGGTCTGGATAGTACCACTTAAGAGAACAGTACAGACAGAAGTGTGCTGACCATCAGCCTTCTATTAGGCAGAGCGTCAGTATAGATGGGTCATGTTAGTCAAGCTCAGCTGATCATGACATCTACCAATACAATTCAATCGCTTCATGCCTTAGCAGCCTTTTCATTAAATGTATGCAAGCTGCACTTAACACCCTTCTCCATCCCCAGCTACACCTCTTGTATATGCTCTAAGACTACAATTGATTTGGCAGTTTGGAATCTACTATGTGTTATCACACTTTTTTCTTGATTTACCGACTTGATATATAGTAGTGGAAGTTCTATTAAGTGTCTATTCAATCTATTATGCAGTTAAGGATTGTCATAATGTTAAACATTTTTTTTTACATTGTAATAATTCTGCTGAAACTGTTCTGGTACCCCTGTGTGGGTGTGGTTTATTCGGTGCACACCCTGCTCTGTCCATGCATATCTACATGAATGGGAGGTGAGTTTGCCCAGAACAGAACCATACCGCAAACACCAACAGATTGCATCAATTGTCTAAAAGTGAATAAAAGTATTAATTTAACGGAAGTGGTCCTGACTGAAATAGATGTAAGAATAGCATATCAGCATTTTCTTAAATAATTTACCCTTCACTAAGCCCGCCATCTTGGTTACAGTCGTTCACACTGACAAGCTCTGCAGAACTTCCCATCGGAATCAATGGGTGATTGCTGTCAACAGAACGTTTTTTGGCAAAATATTCTCATAAGCGAAATGGATAATATTCTCAAACACACATCACCCCCATAGACTCTCATTGGAAAATAACAAACTCATGTCAGAGTAATGGTGTCCCAGCAACAGTTGCTAAGACAGGATTGGCCAGAAATGCTTTTATGGCAGGGTAAGCGAAGAAACCAATTGCCTGGAGGAGCTAAAATAGACATTCAGATTGGACACCATATTTAATTTAACATGAACTAATGACTGAGGTATGGATGAACCATCCATTCAATATGTTGTGCTGGTGTGTAACTGGGTATCAGTTATTCAGTAGATGAAACACATGGCTTCCCTCAAAATGGCAATTGACAATGAACTGGAATACATGGGTTGTGAAAATTAGACTGAACTCTCAAAGCCTTATTTTCTTTTGTGTTTAATTAAATATGCAATCTGTCTGTGGTAAATATGGGTTAAAATCTCTCAATTTTCCATATTCTCTTCCTCATTTATTCTCTTGTGCACTCAACGTTAAGCCCCATTCCAGTCAATTTTAATGACAGTGGGTTAAATTCACCAATTGGAAATCTTCTCTGTAAATGCCTTACCTCTTCTTTCTTCCTACATACGTACCTGCCTTCCTTTTCTTCCCTTACATATTTCAGTGTAGGGTAAACTGAAACCAGAGCATCTCTTCCAGCTTGTTAACTTCCATATTCAATTTCATACATCACTGCATTGAGACAAACAGTGAGTTGAAAGAGTCCATTACAGAGCAGATGGCCACATGACTGGGTTTGAACTTTATGCTAGCTGGGTGGCACATAGTAACTGCTTACTCTTAAGTGTGTTCTTTGTCTTTACAGCCCTATGCTTTCTAACCTGTATGACTTCCATGGAACACAAAAGGAGATGTTAGTCTGTCACTATTCACTTTTAATGCATCTGAATGCATACAAAGCATGTGTATTTGACCAAAATGTGTCAGTTCATGGTATATGATAAGCCTGCCATGTCACCTGTGATTCTAGAATGCATGGAGTAAACTATCTATTACTGGTAACAACATAATACGAAAAGGATGCAACAACCCTGACAGTACTCTATGGTTTGTCTAGGACAGTGACATTCAGAAGAAAATCGACTATGAGATCCGGATGCGTGAAGGGGCGTGTAAGCTGCTTGCTGCATGTTCTCAGAGGGACCAGGCGCTGGAGGCCTCCAAGAGTCTCCTCACCTGCAACGCCCGCATCATGGCCTACATGTCTGAGCTCCAGCGCATGAAGGAAGCGCAGGTCATGCAGCGGGTCGCGCGCAGGTCAGAGGTCACTTTCAGTACTTTTTTATTTATTTCAGCCTAAATTTATTTAGTTCAGTTTGTGAAATCTTAAACTTTGGCTAAGCTGTAAAACGCTTTATAAAAGCTAAATGAGATAATAGGCCTGTGGCTTTGGATAAAACATTTCCATTATATAATCAACACTGAATAAAGCAATGCTAACAAATATAACCAATGTTTAATCAAAATATGCACCGTTTCTAAGTTTCTCATTACAGTGCAACAAGCACTTCTATAAGCTCTTACTAAAAATAGCAGAATGTTTCTAAGACGAAACTAGAGCAAATTTGACAGCCACAAATCACATGACACCTCAGTGCAAAATAGTGTTGATGTCACAGAGTTCAGTGTGGCTAGTTTAGTGTAGCCCATTTGACGAGCTTAATCCCAAATGTTGCGTCAGGATCTCAGCATGTCACCCTAAAGATGGTGTTGGTGTGCTTTTTTTAGTCACATATAACTGAGATTACATAACAGTTCAGACAATTAGGGGTTTTTTTTGTATGTTTTTGTGTTCAGGTCTTCTGATGCAGGACCAATGGATGACCGATCCCCATGTAAAGGCAAAGTAGCCATTTCAGGTATGTTCACAGCTACTTGTGATTCATTTAATATTATAGAGTATTTTTGTGCGCACAAGTGGTTGTGTAATTCTATATACTGTACAGTATAATGGCTGTGTAATCATAATAGTGTCTGTTCTTTTAATCAGGAAACCAATACAAGTGCATCGTAACTTTTTTTTAACCCCGAGTTTGATTCTGTATTACTTTTGATTCTGTAATATACTACCAGTCAATGTTTGGACTCATTGAATTTGTTCTTTCACTTCATGATCATGTTAAACATGAATTTTTAATCTAAAGGTTTATCTTCGAATGCTTGAAATTACTTTTGTAAAAACTAAAACTAAAACATGCCTATGTATGAATTCCTTTACAAAACTGACATTTTAATAAAATATATTTTTTTAAATGTATTAGTTGTATCAGAAGTATAAGCAGCCAACAAGTTTCCCAGCATACATAGGAAGTCCTTCAAAACTTTTGAAAAAGCATCCCAGGTCGATTCCTTATTAATATGGTTTAGCGAGTGTGTAGAACTGTAATCTAGGCAGAGTGTTGAGTCGAAATTGAAGACACTAAACTTCAATGTAGTTTAGATTGTTTGTATTGGTCACTGCATTCGCATACTTCCATTTGTGTTATTTGATAGTTTTTATGACTTTGTTATTATTTAAAAATGTGTAAAATAATAATAATAATAAATTAGTGTGTCCAAACCATTAACTGGTAGTGTATGTGTAAATCATGCTCACCAGTTTTTTTATGTGGGTCTCTGAGCACTAATTCACACACCTGCTGTTTTATATATCAGCGCCTGTGTTTTTAGGCTGCTGTCGGGTTGTTTTATGAGTCGTCCTCCCCAGCTCACTGTCTGCATCTTTTAGAGGAACCAACCCCCCTCTTCACACCCCATGCTATTAACTCCCAGTTTAAACTGCTTGAGTTCCCAGTTCAATCTGGTTTGGAGACCCACAGTGAGATACTTTGTAAATGGTGTATTTATGACATCATTACAAAGATGCACATTAGGTGGTGTTAGAGCTCTTTATACCCGTACTCTGCAGTCACTCACACACAAATGCAAACCTTACTTGTATGCATACTGTAATACCATTTTGTCACCACATAAATGCATCCAGAATGTTTATTATTTTATTCATCCTTCTGATGCATCTCCATTTTTCCAGCAACTTTCTTCTACAGTCATTATCCTATTAATTATTTCCTAATGGCCCCTTCCTATTAATTTAATGAAGTTCTGCTGCAGTTACAACAGGCCTAATTACACAAATCTTGAATTGATTAATGTGGTCTTGATGTAGTGGGTGGGCCAGTGTGATAATTGGAATTTATACTGACTGCCAGTCTGCTATAAGATAGCAGATGTGTGTTTGTGGCATACTGTGATCTTGATTGACACTGAGTGACAGCCAGCGCGTGTGTGTAATAACTTTGTCTCTGACCTCCGACTCCTCTGTGTTGCAGATCTTCGGATACCTCTAATGTGGAAAGACACTGAGTATTTTAAGAACAAAGGAGGTAACAATCTGTTTTTCCTCTTCACTCTGATATGCAGGTTAAATAATATTGCTGTCTCTTTTGAATACTTAATGTTGAATCTTATTAACCCATGTAAGCTGTTGTTAATATTTCACTTACAAAGAGATGCACACAATATGGAACATTTTTTAAATGCATTGTGCATACAATATATGCATATAACGAAACACACATTTATTTATGAACAATTCAGGCCCAGTTTAGCCCTCTGGGTAAATATAATATTATTACTGGCATTGAAAACCCTTTTCCAGACAACTGTGACAAATTTAATTTAGCATTAGGTGCCTACAGCAACTGAAAGAGGTGACGTTGTTGAATAATGCAACTCAGAATTCCACATGCATGTGCTTTTCTCTCATGGAAAAGGTTACATATGTGCATTCTTCTTTTAATGCATCTAGGATAATAATGATAGGTATTTAAATAGCTGTAGAAATGATTAGGGTTATTACAACATTATATCAGTTTTATGTAATGTTGAATTTGGTGTGTGATAACTAGTGATGCTTGCTAAAGGTACGTACACACTGCCAGCGACATCGCGCGCGACAGCGACTCAATACCATTCATTTTCAATGCGAGCACAGCGACTTCCGGCGATACGAGCTGTCGCGACCGTTGGCGCTAGATGTGGGCGTGTCCAGCGACGCGACAAAGTTGAGAAAAGTTCAACTTTGGAGCGACTAACGAAGCTGACAGCCAATAGGAGAGATGACGGAGAGCTCACGTGATCCTTCTCTCTTTCTCTCAGCTCCTGCAGTAACGGAAAGATGGATGAAAGGCTAATTCTTGCTGTTAGAAATGTTCCAGTGCTCTATGATATGTCTCTTCCCACGTACAAGGACATTTTAAAGAAAAATACTGCGTGGAAAGGTGTATCTGAGATCGCGGGGATTTTATGGACCCATACAGACCGACATTTGCATTTTCAGCCAGAGATAAACAGCCGCTCTGGCAAACAGCACGCTTTGTTTCTCATTCATCTTTGATATAAAGCATTTTATGTACTGATTCCATTTATATTTAGTCTTTTCCCTACAAAATGTTTGTTTTTAGTGGCAAGAAAAGAGATTCGCTGTCAACAGCAATGGAATGACATCCGTGAATGTCATTTATAAACGTTACTAGGCAACCAGTAGTGGGAACGCCCACTAGCGACTTCACCGCCAGCCACTGGCGACCTGCAGCAATAAAGTCGCTGGCAGTGTGTACGTAGCTTAAGGCATTAAATTCTGTGCTACGGACATGAATGATACTTGAATGAAATCATGTGACTTGAGGAGTGGTGTGCTATTACTTTTCAAAGCAATCAGAATTATGTTTCTTTCTTTCTATCTATCTTTTTCTCTCCCTCTCAGAGCTGCATCGGTGTGCTGTCTTCTGTCTGCTGCAGTTGGGTGGTGAGATCTTTGACACAGACATGGTGATGGTGGACAGGACCCTCACAGACATCTGCTTTGACAACACAATTGTCTTGTAAGTATTGGTTGCTTTTTAACTTTTCCACACATGCTTCGTCTTTGTGTGACCACCAAATATTTATGATTGGTTTGCATTTAAGTGTGTATACATAAATATGTATAAATAAAAGCATAGTCACATTATGTTCACATTTGTAAATGTCTTTGATACAGATACAGGTCATATTGTGCTTCAATTTGCCAAATAATATATTTCAATTACAGTTTCCAAGTGTATACTTTATATAAATGCACATATGTACTTTTCTGTTAAAGATATGGTTCACCAAAAATTAAAATTCTCTCATCATTTACTCGCCCTCATGCCATCCCAGATGTGTATGACAAACGATGATTTTTAGAAGAATATTTCAGCTCTGTAGGTCCATTCAATTCAAGTGAATGGTGGCTAGAACTTTGAAGGTTCAGTAGTCTTCAGTAGTGATATGATAAGTGTGGGTGAGAAACAGATGAATTTTTAAGTCCTTATTTACTTTAAATAATGCTCCCTGCCCAGTAGGTGGCGATATGCAAAGAATGTGCATTGCCAAAAACAAAAGTAGAAAGCGAGTGAAGATTTTTAGTTAAAAAAAAGACTTAAATATTCTGTTTTTCAACCACACCCATTTTATTGGTTCTGAAGATATGGATTTATACACTGGAGTGATATGGATTACACTTATGTTGCCTTAATATGCTTTTTGGAGCTTCAGAAAAAGATCTAAAAAGCATGTTTGTGTCCAGCCGAAAAAAAAAGGAAGTCATACACATCTGGGATGGCATGAGAGTGAGTAAATTATGCGAATTTTCATTTTGGGTTAACTATCCCTTTAATATTAAATGTTAATAATATTCCGCTCTTTATATTTCTGCTGATGTAAGTGACATGTTTGCGTCTCTAGTCAGTTATTAGTGAGAGTGTAATGATTTAACTGTGGTTCTGTGTGCAGTAACGAGGCAGGCCCAGGGTTTGAGCTGCGAGTGGAGCTGTACAGCTGTTGTTCTGAAGAGGACTACTCAGCAGGCAGCGCATCGCGTAAACTGGCCAGCAAGCTAAGCTCGTCTCTGGGCAGGTCAGGGGGAAAGAAAATGAGGGCGGCCATGGACCCTGGAGCCTGTAGCCCCACCAGCAATGGAGGAGGAGCGACAATCCTACTGCCTGTACCCTCTGTACCGTGAGTGTGTAGAAACACACACATTCATAAAATGTATTTGTCACACTGCAGGACTTTTTAGGGATAGATAACCCTAAAACGAAAATTCTGTCATCATATACTCACCCTCATGATGTTCCAAACCTGTATGACATAATATTAAAGTCTTATGAGTTTGGAACTATATGAGGCTCAATAAATTATGACAGAATTGTAATTTTTGGGTGAACTATGCCTTTAAAATAGACCAAGGAAAGCAAAGGATGATTAAATAGTGATGTACCTAGGCAGTGGTGGCTCAGCGGTTAAGGCTTTGGGTTACTGACCAGAAGGTCAGGGGTTCAAGCTCCAACACCACCAAGACACCACTGTTAGGCCCTTGAGCAAGGCCCTTGAACCTATCTGCTCCAGGGGCGCCGTATCATGGCTGACCCTGCACTCTGTCCCCAGCTTAGCTGGGATATGTGAAAAATAAATAATTTCACCATGTATATGCAGAAATGTATGTATAATGTGTGACAATTGATCAATTTTTTTATTTTACCTAATAGAAATGTTTAGCCACAGGACCTAAGATGTACAATTTCTCTTATACTTATATGTCAAATATAACCTAATTAGTTTTGATGCTGGTTGATAATCATGTACATGTTATATGTCAACTACCTACATACAAATATAAAATCATGTACCTGACACAGTGAATGTGAAGACCTTGTTGATTGGTGTTTTGAGAATGCAAGACCGATGAATTTCTTTGTTTTAAAATATTTGCATATGCCCTGTCCCTCTCTCAGTGTGTTCTGTCTATATGTGTTTGTTTACAGGGGGCCCAAATATCACCTTCTGGCTCACACAACCCTCAATCTCGCTCATGTCCAAGACAGCTTCCGCACACATGACCTCACCATCACAGGAAATGGTGAGCTGCCAAACTCTCTGATCTCTCCTCCTCTCTTTCTACAACTCTTTATTAAAACCCCTTTTTTTAAAGTCAATATAAATCCCTGTTTGCAACCCATTTCACTTCTGTAATGTGATGTGATGTATTTCTGTGTGAAATGGGATATTCAACAAGAAATCATGTAGGGCAGTTATTTTATTAATCAGGCATAGGGTAGTTAGTGAAAAGTGGGTGCTACATACCAGAATTTAGCCATCTCTGAATATTCATTTGCTAAAACAATGCCTGCATAGCTGTTTGACTGTTGGTTGGCATTATCTGAGACCCTCTGTGGCGTCAGTGACATCAGTAGAATAGTAATTTTGAGGAAGAGTAAGTAAATATATTTTGATTAAAGATTACATGGACTCAAAATAATTACTGGGAATAACGTTCCAAATAGAATGAAGTGAGAGAAAGTGGTCTGTTTGATTTAGAGATTGTAACACAAGTGCCACTGGGATATGATTTAAAGCACATTCGTTTTATGATATGCTAGTTTTCTTCACATTGCAGGTAATTCATTACAGACACCATACATCTAAAGGCCTATACAGTGTGTTTGTGCATGTGTGTGTCCATGCATGTGTGTGTGTGTGCATTATCGAAGTCTGTCAGATTTATGGTGTTAGGGTCATGCTCATAAACATCCCTGAATGGCCAGCCATGATGTGTAAAATGCCTATAAGAGGTGCTCTTGACCATCTTTATATACAAGGAGTTACTACAGGCAGTCTGTGTGTGGGTTGGACAGTCTGGCAAATGATAGTTTATTTACAGTAGAGTGCCACCTTGACATAATTTGAATAGCTTGTGTTTACTGTGTTCTGAAATAGTTTCTAACTTTGTTAGATCGTTCAACTTTCGCTGTAGGAGTGTTATTACTTTGAGGACTGTGACATTCTTTCGCTCGCTCTCTCTCTCTCTCTCTCTCTCTCTCTCTCTCTCTCTCTCTCTCTCTCTCTCTCTCTCTCTCTCTCTCACTGTAGAGGAGTGCTCTTTCTGGTTGCCTCTTTATGGCAGTGTATGTTGTCGTTTGGCTGCCCAACCTCATTGTATGACACAACAGATGATGAGTGGCTGCCTAAGAGTCAAAGTGAGAGACACACACATACATACACAAAATTTCATATCATATTCAGTTTTCTTGGGCTAACATTTTCATTCCTTTCTCAAGCTCGGAGGTGAGCCACAAGGCTGGACAAATGTCTATGGTGTCTTAAAAGGGACAAATCTCTTCTGTTATCACCAAAAAGAAGACATGGAGTCTAAGGTGGAGCCCATCTTAACAATTGGTATTAACAAAGTAAGCCACATTCAGTCCTGTTATGGCTATTTTAAGCGCACTCATTTATTCACATGGTATCAGGGGCTTTGGAAATATCATGAGATGTTTTACATAATGAATCTCATAACAGCATTATTGTAAATCATGGATTCTTCTCTTTTATAAAGAGATGTTTAACCCGTATTATGAGACACTCTGCTGTCAGAACTTTCTTCATTGCGTCACTAGTTATGAAAAGGCCTTTTGTTTGTCGTGGACGGGGTCTGGATCTTTCAGTGTCCCAAAGAGATGCATGTCATGAGCACAAAGGGCTTGTTTTAACCTTTTGAGAGCTGCACTATGAGTCTGCACATTCCTCAGCTCTCAGTTGACTGTGGTGCACTGGACAGATTCACTTGTGCTCCGCTGCCACCTATTGGTTGTAAATTTAATGACTATTTAAGACTGCACAAATGCATGTCAGAGAAAAACAGAAATACCGCAAAAGGAATCTTTCTAAAGTTCAGATATAGCTGGGTTATTTCACTTAAAAAACTGTGTTTTACCTATGAAGAACTACACATGTACAGTTCAGAATGTAAAAACAAAAAAGGCTGAATAAGACCATGAGTTGTCCTGTGTCACCTTGAAGGGGATTATTTTGCAATAACAACAGGCTGACTTTATGCCATTCCATTTATTACATGGTTACTTACTGTACCAAATAAACAGCTATGTAGAAATTTGGTTGCCTGAGATTATATATAATTCTGATATTATTACTATGGCTAATTATGCATTTTTCTGATATTATTAGTGTGGTTAATTATACATATTCTGATATTATTAATAACAGTTGACCATTATCATCATAATATCAAGTGCAATTCAATACAATAATGCATCATTTATATATTATTAAAATGCAAATATATATCTAATATATATATATATATATATATATATATATATATATATATATATATATTATACACAGTACTGTGCAAAAGTTTTAGGCACTTGTGAGAAATGTTGTATAGTGAAAATATTATTATTATTAGTAATACCATAAATAGTTTTGATTGATCAATTAATGTCGTACAAAGTCCAGTAAACATAAAACAAAGCTAAATTAATATTTTGTGTGACCACCCTTGTCATCAAAACGGCACCAATTCTCCTGGGTACACCTGTACACAGTTTTTAAGGCTCATGGCAGATAGGATGTTTCAAGCATCTTCTATGTGTTTAGGCTGTCTCAATTGCTTCTGTCTCTTAATGTAATCCCAGACTGACTCGATGTTCAGATGAATCCCATCTGCTGCAGGGCTCCTTGTTTTTCTATTCGCAAAAGAAATGTTTGGGAATCTAAAATCTATATTTTTTAATTAACACGCTAAAGCAGAAGATACAAATATCCATCTTAAGACAAAGGTTTTTGTGAAACATCTTACCTGCCTAAGACTTTTGCACAGTACTGTGTGTGTGTGTGTGTGTGTGTGTGTGTGTGTGTGTGTGTGTGTGTGTATGTGTGTATATGTGTATATGTATATATATATATATATATATATATATATATATATATATATATAATACTTATTTTTTGCATCTCTTTATCATAGGAGACGAGAATACGAGCAGCAGAGAAGGACCCTCACAGCAAGGCACAGAATATCTGTATCACTAACCAATATGGAGGAGAGGAGGTGACTCACACACTTGCGGCAGACAGCAGAGAGGACGCACAGTGCTGGATGGAAGCATTCTGGCAACAGTTCTATGATATGAGTGAGCAAATGACTAGATGAACTGTAAACTTACTAGAATGCACCATTGTTAGTCCCCCTTAACTGTGGTAAATAACTAGTAGCTAAAGTCTTTTTATAAAACCGTGGCTACAGCAATATGCATAAAGACATGATGTTCAATAAATATATTGATTCATAATTATTTACTAAACCTTTTTTAGTTTGTACACTGTTCATGGTTGCCAAGCAATTTAGGACATTTGCTATAGATAATTTTACATCTACTTAGAACACAGCTCATCAAACCATATTACAGTATATATTATTTAATTTGTTGTAGTGTTGATATTAAACGGATTGCTGGAAATAAGAAAATATATTTATAGTAAGAAAAGGATTGATGGAGATGACGCTGCCACCAAATAAGACTATAGTAGTATTGTTTTAGGGTGTTTTATACTGTTCCAGTGTACACTCACCTAAAGGATTATTAGGAACAACATACTAATACTGTGTTTGACCCCCTTTCGCCTTCAGAACTGCCTTAATTCTACGTGGCATTGATTCAACAAGGTGCTGAAAGCATTCTTTAGAAATGTTGGTCCATATTGATAGGATAGCATCTTGCAGTTGATGGAGATTTGTGGGATGCACATCCAGGGCACGAAGCTCCCGTTTCACCACATCCCAAAGATGCTCTATTGGGTTGAGATCTGGTGACTGTGGGGGCCATTTTAGTACAGTGAACTCATTGTCATGTTCAAGAAACCAATTTGAAATTATTCGAGCTTTGTGACATGGTGCATTATCCTGCTGGAATAGCCATCAGAGGATGGGTACATGGTGGCCATAAAGGGATGGACATGGTCAGAAACAATGCTCAGGTAGGCCGTGGCATTTAAACAATGCCCAATTGGCACTAAGGGGCCTAAAGTGTGCCAAGAAAACATCCCCCACACCATTACACCACCACCACCAGCCTGCACAGTAGTAACAAGGCACGATGGATCCATGTTCTCATTCTGTTTACGTCAAATTCTGACTCTACCATCTGAATGTCTCAACAGAAATCGAGACTCATCAGACCAGGCAACATTTTTCCAGTCTTCAACTGTCCAATTGTGGTGAGCTCTTGCAAATTGTAGCCTCTTTTTCCTATTTGTAGTGGAGATGAGTGGTACCGGTGGGGTCTTCTGCTGTTGTAGCCCATCCGCCTCAATGTTGTGCGTGTTGTGGCTTCACAAATGCTTTGCTGCATACCTCGGTTGTAACGAGTGGTTATTTCAGGCAAAGTTGCTCTTCTATCAGCTTGAATTAGTCGGCCCATTCTCCTCTGACCTCTAGAATCAACAAGGCATTTTCGCCCACAGGACTGCCGCATACTGGATGTTTTTCCCTTTTCACACCATTCTTTGTGAACCCTAGAAATGGTTGTGCATGAAAATCCCAGTAACTGAGCAGATACTCAGACCGGCCCATCTGGCACTAACAACCATGCCACGCTCAAAATTGCTTAAATCACCTTTCTTTCCCATTCTGACATTCAGTTTGGAGTTCATGAGATTGTCTTGACCAGGACCACACCCCTAAATGCATTGAAGCAACTGCCATGTGATTGGTTGATTAGATAATTGCATTAATGAGAAATTGAACAGGTGTTCCTAATAATCCTTTAGGTGAGTGTATAACATTTATTTTAGAGTGATTGATGTGTGATCAGCCTTGAGTTTGACTAAACCACTTCTGCCCCCTACAGGTCAATGGAGGCAGTGCTGTGATGACTTGATGAAGATTGAGCTGCCTTCACCACGGAAACCTGCCATAGTCACACCAAAGCAGGGCTCCCTATACCATGAGATGGGTGAGTGCATTCAAATCACTATATATACACTAATGAATGAAAGCTCTATATTTTTACAATATACACAACAGTAGCAATATAATACAACAGAGCTTTATATAGAGCCCAATTTGAACGAAATGAAAAACAGCAGAAAGTCATAATATTGAATAAAACGTCATTAAATTCAGGGGTAAAAAGTCAAAATTGAGATACAAATTATTTTATGAGATACTAAGTCATAATTATGAGATTAAAGTCAGAATTTCTAGATAAAAAGTCATTATATTGAAAGAAGTCAAAATTAAATAGTCAATATTGAGATACAATTATTTTATGAAATACTAAATCGTAATTATGAGATTAAAGTACACATTTTTAGATAAAAAGTAATTATATATTAAATGAAGTCATAATTATTAGATAAAAAGTAATTATATATTAAAGTAAGTCATAATTTTGAGATAAAAATTCATAATAATGAGACAGTCATATTGAAAGTCAAAATAATGAGATGCGTTAGGTTGAAATAAAAAGGTCGAAATTAGGAGATGTAATATTAAGATAAAAAAAATCATAATTATGAGATTAGAAGTCATTTATGAAATACTAAATCAAAATTATGAGATCAAAAAGTCAATTATGATGTAAGTCACAATTATGAGACAAAATAAATCAACATTTTAATTATGACTCACATCTCTCAATAAATCATAATTGAGAGATGTGAGTCATAATTAAAATGTTGATTTATTTTGTCTTTATTTTATTATTTATTATTTTATTTTGTTGATTTAGTAACTCATAATTTTGACCAAAGCACAATTAGATTTTTATGTGGTGTAAATGGGCTTCCATACAGATCTGTCTGTGGATCTAACACTATCATGTGTACTGAACTGCACGTTCTATTCGTCTCTCAGATCTGAGCCTCTTTCTGTATAAATGTCAATCTCTTTTTAACTGCTAAATCACAAAACTATTGTCGCTGACAAACTGACACTCTTTTTCTCTCTTTTTCTGTCTTCTTTTCTTTGTATTATTTTCTCTGTGGTTTTAATGTCTCTTCACTGTTCTTACTGTCATTTCCCTTGTCTGTTTTTACCTCGTCTTTCCACACTTCTGATTTTTCATACACCCTTCCGTTTGATCCTTTACATTTCTCTTTGCACAAATGGTTTCATCCAAACATCCACTTTATAAATACCCTACACACTGTATGATTATTTGGTTACTACATCTCCCGCTCCCTCCCTTCAACTCTACATTTGTTGCCCCTGCGTGCATTTTGCTAACCCCCTCCTCATCAGTGGCCCCTCTCTCGGCCCCTGCGTCCTGTGAGGGGCTCTTGCTGCAGGATAACGCTGTCTCTGCTGAGATTCGTGCTCTGCTCTCCTCCTATTACAGTGACAGGTGAAGTAACTGTGATGAGAAATTTTACCTAACTTACCTCTCTTCCCACATAAAGCTGCTATTGCTGAGTCTCAGAGCTGATCTGTGAGGACCAAGACGTCTCATGTGTTGTCATGTTTTTAATCGGTGACCTTAATTAGATTTAAAATAATCTGCTAACCATTGACTAAATACAATAAATAATACATTTAGTGTTATACATAATAATACCAGAGAAAATTTAAATTTTATACATTTTATTTACTTGATCTATTTATTTATTATTTAATTTGGCATTTATATTATGATTTTTTACAATCCTCCTTCAGTTCCATCATGACTCCCTAGTGATTCCCATCTTTGATTTTTGATGGAAATTACAGCGAGGGTGTGAGGGAAAGACTTAACAGACTTACAGTTTCATCATTGGGCTGTACTTCAATTTAAAGTGTTTTTGGATTGTTCCTCATCCTGATTCTAAAACGACTATGTAAAATAAGCTTGTGACTGAAAATCAGCTAGTGGCACTCCAGCCTCAGAGGCATCAGCCTAAGTGAATTTATTCACACTGTATAGTAATATACATTTTTCATTGTGACACGTTTTACTTCCTTTGCAGTTATTGACACCTCTGACGACATCGGAACGGTCACTGACATCCTGGCGCGTCGTATTAAAGATTTTGAGCTGAGGTCCCATCATGCAGCGCCGCCTCACTGGATGTCCTTGTTCGAAGAAGATCCCCCAAGAACTCCCCTCAATCATCAGCACCGCCGTATCGCGCACCTGCCCCCACAATCGCCCAGCCCTCGCCTGCACAGCCGTCAACCCCGGAGCCCAAAGTGCTACCGAACGCCCGGTATTCTCTCCTCCAATGTCAGCCTGACGTCAGACAGTGACAGCCTGGCCAGTGCCAGCCCCTGCTTCCGCCAGGCATGGTCCTCCGACATCCCTTGTTCTTCCAATCGCATCCGCCCCAGAACCCTCTCCCTGGACGCCAAGCTCTCCACTCTGCGTGGTCGAGGTTATGGCGGCTTCCAGTGCACCTGCCAGCCTCCGTCCACTGGCTCTATGTCTACTCGACCTACTCAAACTGCCCTGTCCTGCTCCAGTTCAACTTCTAGCAACAGCTCCAGCGAGGGAAGTAACAGCCAAGAGTCAGACCTGGGGTTCTCCAGACCATCCAGTGCTCGCCGAAGCCTCAGGAATCTGAGAGTCAAGCTGGACCCTAGGAACTGGATGCAGAGTCAGGTGTAGCTTTCATACTTCCTCCTATGTAAGAACTTTACTGGTGTATCAGAGCCATCAAATATTCCTGTGTCCCCCTGGAAAGAACTGGGATTCCTGAGGTCATGTATGCTCAACGGCCATCTCTATAGGTCCATACAAATCAAGTGAATGGTAACCAGACCTTTCAAGCTTCAGAAATCAAATAAAATCTGCATAACAGTAATCCATATGACTCCAGTGGTTTAATCAACATCTTCAGAAGTGATAATATAGGTGTGGGTGAGAAACAGATCAATATTTAAATATTTTTTGTATTAATGTATATTTGTATAAATGAAAGTGAAAGTGGAGGTTGTCAAAAGGATTGAAATTTGTATCTGTTTCTCACACAAAGTGATTGCATCACTTCAGAAGATATTGATTAAACCACTGGAGTCGTTTGGATTACTTTTATGCTGCCTTTATTTGATTTCTGAAGCTTGAAAGGTCTAGTCACCATTCAATTGATTTGAATTGACCTTCTGAAATCTTTGTGTTGTGCAGAAGAAAGTCATACACATCTGGGATGGCATGAGTGTGAGTAAATGATGAGAGAATTTTCATTTTTGGGTGAACTATCCCTTTAACTTCATAGTCATTTTAGTGCACTCACAAGAATGGGAATTATATTTAACAAATTTGACTTTGGACATCCAAACCCCACACTCGTATGTGTTTCTTGAACGTTTAATAAAAAAAAAAAATCTTTATGGGGCATTGTCATGAACAGATAAAGGCCCTCCCCAAACTGTCACCACAAAGTCGGAAGCACAATTCTCTAGAATGTCAATGTTGGCGATTCTCACAAAACCAGTCAAGAAAATGTCCTGGTTTTATTTTACTTCAAAATCAAAAGAAACTATTTTGCATATAGAAAATAGTCACAATGCCAAAAATCTTAATGGTCCTAAATGTATGTCTAAATATGCTTTTTGTAAAATATAATTTCAGATTTTTGAGAATGTTTTTGTGGTTAAATATGACAAGCAAGTTTTCTTGATAGGTTGCATGTAAACCCTTGTATGGTGTAGCGTTATGATTTGTCTTGCCTGAAATGACTGGAATAACCAAACCCATTAATTAGAAGGGGGTGGCCACATACTTTTGGCCACATAATGTAAATGGACCACAAAGACCGATGCTTTGCCATGCTAGACTGTTCTAAAGTTCTGAGGATTAATCATCACTAACATTAAATACTTGCAAATATTACAGGTTCAACTGATTGAACTGAAACATTGTTTTAATAGATAAACCTACCATGTGTGAAAGCTATCTTATCACTGATATGAATTCCAACTTATTGAGTGACACTGCACATTAAGAATTTCAACTTGCAAGAAGAAAGTCTTCTAACAGACGGTCATTAGTTTAAATTATGTATCATCTGTTCCTCGTTGGTTATGTGAATAAGGACATTGCCAATGACTGACTTTCTTTTAAAATCATTCATCACAAAATGCTCTTTGCATGGCTTCAATGTATAGTATATGCAAAGATGCAAACGTCTCAAAACTCTAAATTACATGGGATATAATGTGACTCTGTTTACTAATATTAACTGTGATGACCTCAGGAATACTGTACATAAGTTATCTCACTCTGTAAATGTGAACCCTATGTTGTCAATAGATCGCCATGAATCTCATAAAGTTAAACATTATTAAACACATTAACCACAATTCGACACAAGCAATGAAATATGTTTGGAATTTCGGGTTACAACTGGGTGCTTTGTTTTAATGGTGCTTAGTTTTGAGCTAGTGCAGTAAAAGCACTGTGTGAAGGTTTGCAAAGGCACTACTATGCAAAGCTACAACAGCTCAAAGTAGATCATTTACATGCAGTAATTTAAGCTTGCATTATTTCCTCCTTGTTGGTTTTAAAATGCATTATGTGGTTCTAAAATGTGCATTTCATGCCTAAGTCTCTGTGTAAAGTCTTTCAGATCTGGTCAGATAAATTGTCAGGTTTTACTTGTTTGAAGAGGCCAATATTTAAAATATTAGCACTATTAACAATAATACAAGTCTAGTTAGGTAACCATTATAGTGATATCAGTATAACGTCAGGTGTGGTTTTACAATCTATCTTGTCATAACAAAAATAATGTAACATTTCTGATAGTTTAACTTTAATGCAGAAAGATTATCTGCATAATATATGAGGTATTCAAACATGTATTATATGTTTGAATTGAGATAAACAATTACAGATGTCAGCTATTTTTTTTTCTTCATAATATCATCTATAGTGTATTATAAATGTCAGACAGGTGGAAGTGTAGAAAATATGGATGAGATTAAACTTAAATTCAGAAGTTGTAGAGACTAGGTTTGTCTTAGTACTGTGATGACACTGACTTCAAAATGAACAGTTCTCAACTGGTAAAAGGGACACTGAGTTGTATTTAAAAAATCTGTAAATTCAATCAAACACTTTTTGTGTTATTGTAAAGTTTTGTAATTTACAATTATAATTTTGTTCTTTTACTAAAGTTGTATTTTACCATATTAATTTTTGTCAAATAAATGTATATTGACATATTATCACATGAGTAAAGCTCCAAGTATCCTGGTAGATAACCTGGTGAATGTTAACCTGGAGGTGAGTCTGCATGCACATTGTCTTTGGAGAAATATTCCATTGATCATGTACAATAATAATACATTATAAAGAATTCAATTAAAAGTAAAAGCAACAGTTTTGTGTGGGCATAGTTTCTTTTTTAATTCTTGCAGTGCTAGTGTCAAATGATTTTTACTAGAAAATGGAAAATATAAAGTTTCAATGAACACAACTAAATATTCAAGATGGAAAACTCAATATGACCCAAATTGTTGACCAGTAAAGTGAATCCCTTTAATTTTACCTCATGCATTAACATATATTGAATATGGTTTCTTGATGATCATGATACTCAATATGAAAGCAGTGTAGTGACTATATTCTTAATGTCCTGTATACAGTAAAGCATTAATGCTGCATGTGAAAAAGAAAAAAAATATTTCAGAGGAAATACTTCAGAGGAAAGAAGTGACTAAAAGAGAGCAAGCTAAATGTACTGGTGCAATTCTTCTATTGTTTGATACTGTATTCATTCAATGACATTAGTTAGTTGGAAAAACTACTAATTACTGAAATCCATGAAAGTTCAAAGGATTAAACAGACCCTTACTAGAAGGAAATATGTCTATAGTCAGAGATAAATAAATTACATAGAAAACCAACAATACATGAATTCTATAGTATTTACAGAACAGTGAACATGAGAAAATGTAATTTTGGAGAGAGAAGGTTCAAGGCAACCTTTTACAAGAGTAAAGACAACACAACTATAGTAACAGTTTAGGATGACGTGCCTTTATCTGGGGCATAATGATGGAAGAGAAGCATTATGACCCCATAAAGTTTGGTTCATCCACACCACTATTTTATCAATTAATCCTTAATTTCTTAGAAAAAAACAATATTAAAGGGATAGTTCACCCAAAATGAAAGTGGAGTGGTGGTGATGTAGTGGGCTAAAGCACTGAACTAGTAAGCAGATGGTTGTTGGTTTGATCCCCACAGCCACCACCATTGTGTCCTTGAGCAAGGCACTTAACTCCAGGTTGCTCTGGGGGGATTGTCCCTGTAATAAGTGCACTGTAAGCCGCTTTGGATAAAAGCATCTGCCAAATGCGTAAATGTAAAATGACCATTTACTCTCCGTCATGCCATCCCATATGTGTATGACTATCTTCTGCTGAACACAAAGATTTTTAGAAGAATATTTCATCTTGTATGTTCATACAATGCAAGTTCTTTAAAGCCACCATTCACTTGCATTGAATGGACCTACAGAGCTGAAATATTCTTCTAAAAAGGTTTATTTGTGTTCAGCAGAAGAAAGAAAGTCATTCACTTCTGGACTGGGTCTTTACTTGGTTATCAAGTAAACGATGAGAGAATTTTCATTTTTGGGTTAACTAATCCTTTAACATGTTGGTTTCTGTTAATAATATTTAGCGCATATAAACCCGAGTTCACATTTGTAAGTTATGGACATGATTTTGCCAAGTGAGACAAATTTGGGCGATTGTAAAATTCTGGTCATAGGGTAAAATTGGCAGTCTTCATTCGCTTAGTGTAACATGTTCACCAACAGCCAATTGATTGCCTTTGTGATTAATCTTACTCTTCGACAAAGTTCTGACCTTGTCAGAAATTGTTGCACAATGTGACTGCTCCTATGATGGGCAGATGTCATAATATAATCAGCGCTGTCAATCAGGACAACTGGGACCAAAGTCTTGGCTACGATATGTACCGTACAGTCTGACCTAATGTCACTCAATGTGCCATAGCTCTTACCCAAGAACTCACTGGGATTACCTCATACAGTCTGACCAGCAACAATCTAAAAGGACCATAAAAATCATACAGTGTGCACTTGGCTTAAGACACCAATAGGGTTTCAGTAAACACATCTTTGCATCAAAGAAAACATGGCATGTTATGTCTATATACTCTAGTTTACAACAAGTCGTATAATAACAGCTGTCAATTTATTAAAAATAAATCACTGCTACGATGACATAATGCTTGTTTGTTCTGAAAAAAAGTTACTATACTCAGGGCCATCTGATTTGTTATTGTTAGTTGGAGTTACGTGTTCAAGGCCATAAACTACGCTCCCCAATTGACATTTTCACCTCCGTTTAGGTATCATTTAGCACCTCAGTAAAAAATGTGCAATAATAAATGATGTAATGTGTAGATAATACATGTATGTAATGTGTAAAGAATCTGCAAAAATTATTATTTGTGTACATTTCTAACCGAAATCAGTATCTAAGCTCACATTGTGTGAGCATCTTGCAGTTGATGTTCATTAAAGTCTTCATTGTCTATTTTGGCTGCTTGTTTTGGAACACAAGGAATTGTTGGCTAAGATCTGATTATAAACATTTTTTTCATGTGACACTTGTATCAAAGTACTTGGTACATCTTCATATACTTGGTTTCGAGGTTCTTAGTCCCTGAGAATGATTAAAAAGGGGGGTGAGGAACCGTTCTTAAAGGAAACACTTTTAGATGGTCTCTACATAATTGGCAGGGAAGAGACCCTGGCGTCCATCTTTGCTAGAACCCCTCCACCACGCTTTATCAATTGTTTCCACATCACTGATGATGTCACCAGGTTCAAAAGAGATTTCTGTTTCATCCTCTGTTGAGAATAGAGAAGTTTCAAATGACATGTTCAAATGAGATTTCATGTTTTCATTTTGTGTGTATGACATTAACAATAAATGATGTATTGTTTAAGACAGCAACACTAACCTGCTTGGTAGTCATACAAAGCTCTTACACGAAGAAGTCTATCTGGTGATGACTAAGGTACAAAGGAGAACAAAAACTTCAGTTGCATTAATTAAATATTTTATTACATTAAGAATTTTAATTAGGGCTGTCAATTGATTAATGAATCAAATTAATCACAAATAAACAGTTGCCGAAATTAACAATAATTCAATATATAATAATCAAAATAATTATGAATGTACTGTGGCAAGAAAAAGTATGTGAACCCTTTGGAATTAGCTGGTTTTCTGCTTTACTTGGTCATAAAATGTGATAGACAAACACAATGTGCTTAATCTAACAACACACAAACAATTATAATAATTAATGTCTTTATTGAACATATGCTATTAAACATTCAGATCACTGTAGAAAAAGTAAGTGAACCCCTGGATTTAATAACTGGTCGATCCTCTTTTGGCAGCAATAATGTCAACCTAGCATTTCTGGTAGCTGCGGATTAAACCTGCACAACATTCAGAAGGAATTTTGGACCATTCTTCCTTACAGAACTGCTTCAGCTCAGCCATATTCTTAGCATGTCTGGTGATAACGGCTCTCTTGAGGTCATTACCTGTTTAATGTTTTCCGTATAGTTTGAACAGAGATGTTCCAATGTAACCAGTTCCAATGATTCCTTCAAGTCTTAAGCTGTAACTCTAGGGTTCTTTTTTTTTTTTTACCTCATTGAGCATTCTGTGGTGTGCCCTTTGAGTTTTCTTGGCTTGACGACCACTTTTAGGGAGAGTAGCTACAATACCTAAGACACACTATCTAAGCTCTTCGAGATAACTTTGTAACCATTTACAGACTTATGCAAAGCAATAATTAATTTAGCATGTTCCACACCAGCAGATGCTTCTTGTGAATAACAAAATCAAAAGTCAAAGTAGCTCTAACCCACACCTCCAATCTCAGTTCATTAATTGTATGCCAGGTTTGCCAATTCCTGACTGTAATTAACTTTTGTTGACATCATTAGCCTAGGGGTTCTTTTTCTACAGCACTGTGAATGTTTAATGGGATGTGTTCAATAAAGACATGAAAGATTAGAATTGTTTGTCTGTTGTTGTCATAAACACATTGTGTTTGTCTATACTTGTGACTTTGATGAAGATGAGTTTACATTTTATGAACAATTAATGCAGAATATCAGCTAATTCCAAATGGTTCACATACTTTTACTTGCCACTGTATATAATAAATACGGTTTAATAATTCTGATAATTCTAATACATTACATTACTGTTGCAGACAAGTAAATCATTGATACAAAAAGTGACTTTAGATGTCAATGTTTTATTTGGTTTCACAGTCAAACAAAACATGCATGCAAGCGGTGCTGCTTGGGTGTAAAGCAATTCCCACTGGCGCTCTTTAGTTAAGATTTAGAATCAAACTCTAAACTGACAAAATGTATGTACAGTTGGGGGCATGATTAATAGTCTTTTTTTAAAGCATTCATTTTTCATATAATTAATTGCACTGAATTAACTTTTTTGTGAGTTATGATGTCTGGTTTTGTTGTTACCTCGCCATTCTCGGTCACCAGCTCTGTCTGGATTTCATCATCATCTTCCTCTTCATGATTAACTGTGTAACAGTACCTCTCAGGTGTGCTATGCTCAGATACATCAACATCCTCTTCTTAAAACCAAAAACATAAGTAAAAGCTCATCACAAATGAGACAACAAAACTTTATAACTACCACTGAAAACATGTACCATTCACTGGTCTGCCACATTCTGATTCATCTTCAGTAAACAGATCATGCTCTGATGTGTTCACAAACAACTCTGGGTACATAATAATAGAAACATGCCAATCACACCCAAACTCAAACATTCTGTATCTCATATTCTGCCTAAGTGTTTCTATCACCTTGGTTTTCTGGTAGGTCTTCGTCAATCTCATCATCTTCCAAGTCCTCTTCTAAGGTTGGTACTACAGTTCTACCTGGCTCAGGTCCTGACTGCGCCACATCTGGAAGGAATTCCTCAGATTCTACAGCAGGCTGCTCCTCAGAGCCTAGTTCCTCCTCAGACTCTAACTCTGGTTCCAGCTCTTGCTCCTCAACCTTCTCCAGGGGGCTAATGCCACTATTCTCATCCACAGTCTCCAATTGTTCTTCTACTGTTTTCACTTCATCTTCAAAATGTGTGGTGATCTTGTTATCTGAAGATAAGGTGGTTGAAAGTTTCCCTGGTTCCTCCCCCTCTTCTTCGTCTACTTCAACCAGCACAGTCTTGGCAGTGAGGTACGCGTCTGACTTTAGTTCACACAGCATTCGGGAGCCAGTTACAAGCTCTGAGAGAGATGTTAAGAATAAGAGTCAATCTACACTCAAAGCAAAAAAAAAACTTTAAACCATGGGATTTCAATCTTTTCAAACAAGATACCCCTTGATGGATAAAGACATGGGACCCCCTGTTACCTATTGTATAAAATCGCATTTAGCCTGTAATGATGATAATAATAGGGCCAGTGGTGGGACAGCGGTTAAGGCTCTGGGTTACTGACTGAAAGTTCGGGGGTTCAGGCCCCAGCACCGCCAGAATACCACTGTTGGGCCCTTGAGCAAGGCCCTTTACCCTATCTGCTCCAGGGGTGCTGTTTCATGGCTGACCCTGCGCTCTGACCCCAGCTTAGTTGGGATATGCAAAAAAAAACTGCATTTCATTGGCTCTATACCTGTACTCTGCACAATGACAATAAAGTTGAATCTTAATCTTAATAATAATAATAATTATTATTAAAAATAATAAGTTGCATTTAGCTAATAATAGTCCCATATTAATGTATTTACATATATTGTAATGCTTATATTGCAAAGCTATTAAAATCATATTCCTCTATTTACATTTGAATTGTAATTAAAGCTAATGTGTAATGTTTTTTATGTTAAAATACTTTCTTTTATCCCCGCTTAATACGCAGAGGTAACTAATAGTAAACTATTTTTAGGTTGGTTTTCCCAAAAAAGTGTAAACACTGTACGTCTTTGGCTCTTCCAAACTGACACAGCAACATTCACTCGATTAGTGTTATGAAATTGCAGATGGAGGAAGTATTCAGAAAACCATTTTGAAAGCAATATTTATTTTTTCCAATTCTGTACACTTCAATTTTAAAGGAATGTTTTGGGCTCAATAAAAGTTAAGTTCAATTGACAACATTTGTGGCATAATGTTGATTGCCACTCAAAATTATTTTGTGCTGTCACTCATTTATTAACAAAAAACTTTTGCAAATTAACAAAAATTTTTATTGAATGGCCCCATTCACTTCAATTGTGAGTGCCAATCTGTAACTTGTATATTTTATGTATATTTTAATATATATTTTAAAAAACAAGGGGCGAGCTTGTTGTGGTAATCAACATTATGCCACAAATGCTGTCAATTGAGCTTAACTTGTAATGAACCCGGAACGTTCCTAGCATGACTTTTAATGCAGGAGGTAAAATGAACTTTAAAATTCAAAGCCAAACTTTAGCTTTGGTTGAAGTTAATTCAATATTTTATTTACATTTCACAAAATGTAATTAACAATTTTCACAAGATTTTTCAACCACTGTTGAAGCCCCCTACTTTGGACCATTCATTGTTGTTACACTACACAAAAACCGGAGTGAATTCAGTGAACTCACCCTTATCGTCCATCAGAGTGTCATCAGAGAGTGGAACTGGAGGAAGTTCTGGTGCATTAGCAAGTTCTTTCCTGGTAATGTCATATGTGAATGTCTCAGACTTATCTTGACTGCCCAGCAGCTTTGGAGATGCAGAGAAAGCTGAATCTTGGGCTTGAAGAGGTGGACGGCTAGGTGGTGACTGGGGTGGAGGTGGTTTAAAGACATGCAGACTGGTTAAAGATGACACTGGTGAGATAGAGCGCTGAATGGGTGATGTGGGAGGAGATGTTGCAGATGTTTGAGTGTGCTGTGGTGAGGGGATTGTACGGTAGGGTGGACTGAGTGGGGATGCAGGACATTTGAAGGATGTGGATGAGGTGCGGCAGAAGGGAGACTTAACAGTGGGGATGAGAGGGGAAGTGGGACCAGAAATGGAGTTGGCCCTCTCAAAGATGAAAGCCGTGTCCGTCAAACTGCGCTGATAGCGACGGAATGGTGATTTGACTGAGGACCAGAACAAAAAAGAACTACAATAACTACAATACAGTTTTTCGGCCAAAGCTGATTAATCAGGCAATATTTGGGTATCACTGTGCCCACTTGGCCCAATTCTGATTAATAAAAGAGGTGTTTGTGTATACCTTGCAATCAATAAATTGTATAATTCAAAATATTAAAATGCATGTTTAATTCTTAATAATGAATCTTATTTGCTGTCATTAAATGGTCTGATTCAGCAATTATTAAAAATAATTCAAATCAATTAGAAAAATGATTCAGCAAATGTTAAATTAAATCAGCTTAATTATAAACATTATTCAGCTAAATATAATTCTGCAATTTTAAAATGTATTTTAAAATATTTAATTAAGCTTATTTGCAATTCTTAACTGTTTTATAAATATTGCCATGATATTGGCTACTCTGCTCTCTAGATTGTATCGCATAAGCCAAAATCCTATTTCATTCAACCACTATAATTAACACTGTAAGCTGATGCCTGTAAGCTGATTAGATGTGCTGTGAATCTCTGAAGGCCATGTTTACCTGAGCGTGGAGATCCAGGGCTTGAGGAGTTTTGTGAGGAGGCAGATAGCTGCCTGAAAAACTCTCTTGCATTAATGGTGCCCTGAGAAACAAGTGCTGCTGCCTCCTAATGGACAAAAGAAGCTTGTGATTTTTCAATGAAGCCACAATTTATCTATAAACGATTAAGGAATAGTAGTGAATGTCACTAGTATTAAAGTAAATTATAGCAGGAGTTAAAGGCAAAGGCAACCCAGAAGAGCCAACAGAAAATGTGTGAAACCAGAAATGTCACTGACCACAACAATCAAGTTTCGAAAAGCAGACAGCAGAGTAATTACATAGTATGTACACAAGTGCAGTTAATACATTTAGTAACTATACTTTTAATTTACATTAAGACTATAAAGATTTAATCCAAGGATTTCTGTACGGATTTAACATTAGTTAACATGAACTAACAATGAACAACACTTGCATTTATTAATCCAAGTTAATGTTAATATAAATCAAAAGTTGTATTAGTTAACATTGGTTAATGTTACTTTTAACTTTTAGCTGATACATGCATTACAATTTTACAGACTTTCTCTCGCTGTAAGAAAGCCTATTAGCTATAAAAAAATTTTTTTTAAAAGGATGTGTCCCACCCAAATTTCCATCAACACAAGACAGAAAACTGTGCTTGTAAAGACATTTCATGCGGTATTTAATCTGATTAATTTAAAAAGTGGATAAATTTACTGCTGCTTTCTCTATGGATTCGCTGTGTCTGAGTCGCGCCCTCATGTCATCCTCATGCTTTCTCTGCTGATGCTCCTGTAAATTACACAAAGAACCCCAATATCATAACAGTATATGAATGCATTTAATCATTTCACTGTGCTAGTAAATTAAAATGTTAAAAAGTGAACAACAAGATTTTAAAAGCTCAGTAGCATAACATACACTCATTAAACACTCACCCATCTCACTTTCTCCTCTTTTCTAGTCTCTTCATCAATCCGAGCCTGAATTCTCCTGTTAATAGAAAAGTAATGTTGAATTTATCCCCCCACAGAGTGAAGGGCCTCTTTTATCTAGTGTACAGAACAAACCTTTGCTCTTCAATCATCTGTAGCTTTTCATTCATCTTTCGGTCTCTTTCTTCAGCCTCTTTTTTTTCCTGGAAAACTCTTTCTCTCTCCCAGCGCCGTCTGTCTTCTACAGCCCTCCGACGTTCCTCCTCTTTTCGTTCCTCTTCCTCACGCTAACACACATATTATGTTTACTAGACATATGCAAGCACTATTAATATTTTGCAATATTTTGCCATTTTTTTTAAATTATCTGACATACAGTATATTATCATAGGTTATCTCTGGAATACTTTATTCTGACTGGTGAATCGCAGCATTCTGAGGTAAAATATTTTTGTATAAGGACTGCTAATCCTACGGCCTCACTTTTAACATAATAAAATAAAATAAAAAAACTAAATTCAATGTTTCATGTCCATTCTTTATTTACTTGGTAAGAAGCCATTTAATAAGCAGGATAATGTGCATTCAGGCTGGCCATTATCACAAAATACACCCCTTTAGCCTACTAAACTGTAAATCTTGATCATTCTGTTGGGGGTTTATTTTTTGCTATAATGACCCACTGGCTGACTATAAATGTAGTATTTCGTGGCTTTTATTCATTATGTTTTAAAGGGTCATGAAATGGAGAATAACATTTGCCTTGATATTTAGACATATAAGAGGTAACTGTACCAAAAAATCATTCTGTAAATTTCAGAACTCAAAATTTCCTCCTCAGTCTAAAAAGAGCATTTATAGTTGCCACCTTGCTGAAACGTGTCATTTTGAAATATGTCTGTTCGTGAGGTCATGACACATTGCTCATTTGTATTTATTAAATGTTTTATTATTTTGTATATAAACATGAAGTGCACAGACTCATTTACCGCTGCTATGTATCTCGCCGCTTTTAAAAGTAGCAGTGTCAAGTTACAACTTTGAAAGTGAGAAGCATTTGTCTCTTTCAGCTGCTACCTCTCGTTATTTTGAGCACAAACGCATAATGGATGGGTTCTTTCACGCATCTTCGCTATTTTTAATTGTTGTATGTAAACATGTACTAAGATGGACGTATTTGACTGTTTTGTTGTGTTTCCAGTGATGTGCACCTCAGTGCGCCTTTAGTATGTGTGTGCATCTAGTTTCACCGCTCTGGATTATGCGTGTTGTTTTTGTTTTTCAATTTATGTCAGCGTGGTTTTCGCCCAATATTGTTGTCATAATATGATTCAAGCTTTGCAAAGGAAATGTTTTTGGAGGATGAACAGTTAAAAACACTTAAAAAACATAAGTAAACCATTTCATTCATGAATATTTCAAATGGCATGTCTGTTTGATAGATTATGGTACTGAGTGTTAACAGTTGTGCTTGAGATGAACAGTTTAATATATACGGATGCAATGTGTTGGATATGTGTTATGTGTAAACCCTGCAATTTTGTTTTATAATGTTGTTGAGGGGCTTGTTCATTGTCTTTTGATTGAGTTTGCTGTATTTGAGGGGTTGCATGATGTTAGCCAATCAGGACAGTGGGCGTTTACGTTGAAGTTTTAAGGAGGCGCTTTAGCCAAAACTGAGCATTTCAGACAGAGGGCCAAAAAACAGGGTTAGAAATGATAATATATTACTAAATTGTGACTGTATTTGTGCAAACAAACTTTTATAACATTATCATTGGACCTCAGGGAGGATAGTAAAATGATAAAAATAGCACTTCATGACCCCTTTAAGATTTCACTCATTATATCTTGAAAATGGCTAAAAACCAACAATCTGGGAAATGACATGTGTATTAGGAGAAAGTAATTGCTGTCCAGCTCTAAACATAGCTGTACCTCTGCACGTGCCCAGAAGGTGTCTCTGTTAATCCGTCTTATCTCCATGGCAGCATTTGTCTTCCTGTAGTTAGTGCCCTGTGGGTGTGGCATAGAAAACGAAACAACAAAAAAGAAAAAATGACCCAAAATGTCCATTATAGAAAATTAGACATCTCCCCAATGTGTATCACAAAATTATACCCTGAAAAAGACCACTGATTTGACATTTGAATGAAGTTCTTTAACACAGCCAATTATGTGGTATTTTTGAGGTAACTCACCACAGTCTCCTCCTGCTGCATTGCTTTTGAGGATCTCCTCAGTCTCTCCATTGGTGGTCGAATTTTTTCCAAAGCAGCCATAATCTTCTCCTCCGTCAACTCATCTTGCTGTGAGGCTGTTATAAATAATTGAGCCTCCTGTAAAGACAGAAACATTGAGAGATAAAAAAAATGCTGACCACACTTTGCAACAAGGAATCTTTTAGATAGGTTTGCTGTGTATGCTGTTTTATTGGTTAAAGATTGAGTATAGTTTTGAACTGATTTTAAAAGAAAAATGTGTTTGAAATGCCTTTTATACAGCTTTCTAAGTACACCAAATATACAGTTTTTTTAATGATAAGACACAATCTCAGAGTCAATAACTTGACACACACACACACATACAAATCATATTCTAGAGTTATGCAATAGCAATGGATTTTGAATATTTTAAAGTCATATAATACAGTAGATTTTATATGTATAAACATTAGCAAACACTTTTCATCAATGCATTAAAGCGACATTTTATCCTACTGTATTTCTATATATGTGGTCCTTGGGAATTGAACCCATGACCTTGGTGTTTTTTGCACCATACACTATCAGCTGAGCTACAACAGAAAGCCTGTATTAGAATCTGCTCAAGACAGTTTGGAAGAAGTCATAATAACTGTTATATATGCTTATCACGTCTCATGCTTGAAACTAATTTATTTGCATTGGCTGTAGAAATGTAACAGAAACATGTTTTAAACCTTAAATCTTAAGAAGCACTGTGGTTGGAATATTGGAAATAACTTAACACAGATAAGGTTAGTAAATGATTCAATCACACTAGTCTCATGTTAACTGTATAATTTTTAAATCTTGTGGCTATGCTTTTGAAACATTGTGTGTTTAAATATTTGTTGCATTGCACATTTACTTCCATTGAAAGTGCCTGATTGTAACTGCGATTTTTAATCGACTTTGATATTGATATCAATATTGTGACTATCAGCCTTCTCTCATTGTACTGATTTACAAGTTCTACAGTATATTTCAATTTTGACCATGACCCCCCCCCCAAATAAACAAAATTCTAATTATTTGAATTAATGGGACATTGTTTTATGTTAGAAAACATTTAAAACTTCGTACAAAATTGTGTCACTGTTGTTGGGTACTGATTGTCTGTGTAAACTCTGACCTATTGTGACACAGGGACTCATGGCCTTTCTAACTACAAGCAGTATAAGCAACCTCTTAGGGCCTCTGAGCCAACAGGGGGGGTCCACAAAGAAAGGTTTTTATATATATATATATACAGTGGCATGCATAAGTTTGGGCACCCCTGATCAAAATTGCTGTTGCTGTGAATAGCTAAGCGAGAAAAGAAATTGAAGACCTCAATGTGAACTCCACTGTTCCTGTTAACTGTCATTTCTTAATTACATAATGAACTGAGGAAACGGCTACATAAAAACGCTTTGCTATCTTCTTATAGCCTATACGCTTTGCTATCTCCTGCTTTGTGGGCATCAATTATTGTAATTTTCAGAGTGCAAGGCAGCTACTTAGTGGAGCTCATGGCTGCTGATTGTTGGGACAAGATTTGTATAGAGTATGTATACATACATACAGAGTATGTATAAAGTAGAGATGCACCGATCGACTGGCCAGGGACCGGAATTAGCCGATTTTCCGCATGCTCGGCCCGGACCAGTGATTGGCCGGTCAGCCTCACGTCTTACCGATTCCAAGACGGTCCGTTTTGTTGCCAGCGGCGCAGGCAATAACGTCACAGCCGCACGTAAACATGTCATTGGCGTGGAAGATCTTCACTGTGTAAGTGAAGAATACAGAAAGTTCGAAATGTGTAATAATTGTAAGTAGTGTTGTCAAAAGTACCGACTTCGGTACCAAGTCGGTACTGACATTGAAAAATGTGATGCTTTGAGCGCTGTTGAGTGGAATCGTAAACTCCTCTGATTGGCCGTTGTGTTCACGCGCTCATCGGATATGTCTGTGATTGGCTACAATGATTTTAAAAAAGAAGCTAAAAAGTGAAAGCGGCTAAAGCTAGCCAGAGCTCAGAGCCAGCCACAAGTCAGCAGCCTCTCCTATCATTCCTTGGTATGAGCAACGAAAATACCAAAGCAATTATGAGGAAAATTATGGAATTCATGGCCCTGGATGACCAGCTGTTCTCCATAGTTGAGGACAGAGGTATCAGAAATCTGATACATTTCCTCGATACAGAGTAGGAGGTACTTTCCGACGTCGCGTTGCCCGAGTTGTTTAATCTCGTGTCATGTCACACACGCAGCCTGTTATCTGTCAACATTTGGGTACACAAATCCGGGAGAGGGGAAGTGGGGTGCTGGATGGCAGAGGCAGGCTAAATACTATAGAAATTGTGCCGTTGTGATTTAACGGAATTTTTCCCACCGTGTCCGATATTAAAATCAGTGCGACACACATTGCAAAAGGCGTGGGCATTGTCGATATGGCTTCGGGATATGAAATTAAATTCTTCCATCCAGCTGTTGTTAAATGTACATGTATATTTAGTTTTTTCGCCAGAGCACCAGCTGATTCTTCTCCTCCCATCTACCAGTGATGCTTGATTTAACATCCCGCGTCTACTGCCTGCGCAGATATCAACAGCGCAAATGGGTTGTAGGTTGCCAGATTGTGGTCATAAATTATTTGTAATGTGTATGATGTATCGATTGTGTGAGTAGGATGCGTTTCATTCAAGATCTGGCAACTGGACACCTTGGAATAACATATTGATGTGATTATTCATATAAAGTGGTTTGGGCCATACAAATTACGGGAGTTTTTTGGGGAAAATAACAAAACGGGAGACTCCCGGGAAAAACGTGAGTGTTGACAGGTAAGTTCGCTCAACGTAAGTTGAGTGAATTGGACACTTCAGTTTTTCAGATCTTTGGAATTGTTTTGTTAGACGAGTAATAAAGAGAAAAAGGTCCATTTATAAAAATAGTGGAAAATGACATGTTACATAAAGCAACTTATTTGCAGTTAATTGTTATTTCTACCTCTTTCTAGTCTCAGAGCACTTTGTTTTGAGAGTTGTTTAAGTGAGAGAAGATCCTGTAACTTAGTGCAGTTTGGGGGAAATTGTAATGTTTAATAATTTATTTTATTATGAAAATAAAATGTTGCATTGAAGAAAGATAGATTTTGTTTGTATATGTGGTCAATAATAGTTCTTAGAAAGAAAATCGGAAAAAATCGGTATCGGAAGGTCACACTTGCAAAAAATCGGAAATCAAAATCGGCCAAGAAAATTGCAATCGGTGCATCTCTAGTATAAAGCTTTGAAATTTGCATCACCTGGCCTTTTCAAATGATGATTGTGAGCAAGCCATAGCCTTAACAAGCTAATTAAGATCTGAGATCTTGGTAAAAGTTATCTGTGAGCTCAAATCTCTTGGGGTGCCCAAACTTGTGAAAGATGCTCGTTTCCTTTTTTCACTCTAAAATTGTACAAAATAAAAATAATACAGTAATATAGTATTGCTTAAAATTTTGAAAAGAATGTTTCATCTTTAACTTTAAGCCTTTTGGAGATCAGTTCATCTTGTACTCACTTAAATATTCACAGTAACAGAAATTTTGCATGCCACTGTAAATATATATATATATATATATATATATATATATATATATATATATATATATATATATATATAATTTATTGTTATTAATAGTCATTTATTGTTCATTTGTATAGTTTTTTTATTGGTAATTAATTGTAAAAAATTAAAAAAAAAATACAATAATTAATTGTAAAGTTTTGTGTGTTTAAAGTAATTAATTTTTTATAAATTTTAAGTTCATATATTCAAATTTGTTGAAGACAATAATAGCCAAGTTTCAAATATCGGGCCAAATGAGGACGTGCTAGTGTATGCCAGGGCCAGTTGCATACCACTGTCACTTCTGTGGCTTCATCTTGCCTCCTCTGGGCTTCCTGGGGACCAACGGTCAATGGCCATTGGCCCGCCGATTACCTTGAGCCAAACAAAGCCAACTGGGGATTGAGGCTGGGTCAATGTCAAAGTTTTGCTGAGTCAGGTCAGAGGGTCAGCACCATGATCGCTGAACTTGCCCAATTGTTTATCCGGCGCACAGTGGTAAAGGTTCAGGAAAAAAAAAATGATTGTAGGAACAATACAAATCTGTTAAGATGCAAAATGGACAAAGCGGTGCTCAAAGGAAGAACTTTCTATGGTTCGAGATCAAGGACGATGTGCTTGGACATCGTCCCACTGTTAGTGGTGAACCACTCGGGAGTTGTCAACGTTAACTTATCTCGCTAACTAGCTAATGTTTAAATGTGATATAAAGTCGAAATTCTAGATAACTAGATAACAGATAGCAGCACCCCGGGGATATTGGTCCAATGGTGGGATCGCAGTTCGATTTTGGTCTCGTGGCTCAAGATTCTGAGGCTACAGGCCCCGGCTTACCAGTTGATAGCCCTGGCTCCAAGTAGGAATACACTTAAGGCTCCCATTTAAATAGAAGAATTTTTAACAGTGCTTCGAAATAAAAAAAACAAGAGAGCTAAATTTCAATGTAAGATCTGTAACTGCATATAATGAGAGAACCGGCTAAGGGTCTGTATCATTTTCCATTGTACATTAGAGGTTGGATATAAGAATGTATAGGTCCAATAACAACAACAACACAGTCAGCATACTACAATTTCCCTTATAAGGCATTTTCATGTCATCAGAATCCATCTACAGCTCCAGTGATCCAGTGAGAATTTACAGTTTATTAATTAGTATAGAATCCTAGGGTTAATCTCTGCTCCACAAATTCCCTAAGACCACTAACCAAATCTATGTAGAAGACAGAGTGATCTGGTTTGTGGGAGAGAAGGGAGTAGTAAAGGAATGAGACAGAGCCAGTGGAAGTGACAGAGGGCCCAGTGAGTGTTGAATTGGGCTCAAACCCAACAAAACCCACAGCTTTAAAATGGATTACATGAAGTACAGGCCTCTTTTCACATTTCTCTGAAATGCACAAGAAGTTGAACATGTCAGGACCAATTTGTTTACATCTCATTGCTTTTTCTGTGACTGAAATTACTTTATCTACAGCACATTAGGCTAAAACCAGGGGTGATTTTCACCTACCTTCTTTTCTCCCTCTTTCTGCTTGGGAGGAGTTAAATGACTTAACTATCTGTTATTACTTGCTTTAGATGAAGCCCTTGACATACAGTTAGCCCTGGGCTTTAGTGGTGATAACAGTATTAAAGGCATTGAGGGCAGATTCTCTCTCACACACACCTACTGACTACATGCCTACATACTGTTGCTTACAGTTTAGGCTTCTATCAAACACATGTAATGTATAATGCTGTTGATAAATTAGTTTTAACCCTCTGGGGTCTGAGGGTGTTTTGAGCCCTGGAGAAGTTTTGACATGCCTTGACATTTGTGCTTTTTTCAGTTGCTTAAAAACATATTAATGGCTAAAGTCTGATAACACTGTATTCAGCACAAACTGTGCTACAATAATATGTGAGCAACATATGTGTACATGTTTGTATTTTTGAGAAAATAACATTTATGCATGGTTTTTGAAAAAACAAAATTTTAAGTCACTGAAATAAGGCCATATAACAGATACTAAACATTTGTCCACAAGCCTTTTGAGAATTGGATTTTGTAGCCTAGAATTTTTGATACAAAATGATGTGAAAATCATCCTGATCACGCATTCATACAAAACAATATAGTAATTGAACTTTTGTAAGACAATTTTAGTGTTGAAAGGTAATATGCGAGGAGACGTGAATGATCATGAATATTGAGGTAATTTACACCTGAAGAGACAAAAGACGCCTCCTCTGGGCCTATCAATGAGGGATAGAGAATGAATGTGAGGAGACTTAATGATCAAAATCAAGTTTTAAGTTAAAAGAAGTAATCTGACTGTACATTTTCTTTACATAAAGACTTTACTTAATTTTATACCTACACTAAAAAAGTATCTTCTGCTCACGAAGACTGGATTTATTTGATCCAAAATACAGTAAAAACATTGTGTGAACTCTTTTTACAATTTAAAAGAACAGTTTTATATTTGAATATATTGTAAACGGCAATTTGTGATCAAAGCTGAATTTTCAGCATCATTACTGCAGTCTTCAGTGTCACATGATCCTTCAGAAATCATTATAATATGCTAATATGGGCATATTTAAAGTGTATTTTACTCATTTAACCTGAACACATATTTGCAAGCACAAGCTTTGATGATAATGAGGCATTTTAAACACTAGATAAAATGTAATCTAAACATTCATATTATTTTTTATATCATGTTACATATCATATTTATATCATACAGCATACAATTTAAATACCTGCTTTAGCCAAAACAACATTTAAATGGAACTAAAACTTGCCTATTAGGACATATTTCAAATTTCAATACTATGAATCCTGACTGGCAAGTCTGGAAACAGTCCCACTAGTAAAATATGTACGTTTATATAAAATAGCATGTCAACTAATGACAACTAAATGACTTACTCGTCCGAAATTGTATCCTCGGCTGGATCAAGTCTCTCTTCAAAATACAAATGTTCATCGGAGTCCCGCTCTTCTTCTGAGGAAAATGTTAACTCTTCCTTAATATCCAGGAGTTTGATCGCCTGTGTATTGTTACAAACACGCAGAAAAGTTGAGTTGTGTTGTGTTTACATTAAACCTCACCGTCGTTTACCATTTGCATTGATCGACTCAGCACATTAGCGTATGAATGGTGCGCTCTGCTGGTGGGTGTGATCACATTAGCTTTAATGAGTTGAGCCAGAAGAAACTGTACATCACTTTGTTTTATACAGATTACATTGCAGGAGAATATTTTACATTTTTAAGTTTTAAATTTGAATTGTTTTATTTAAAAGTAGACATTTTAAGCTTTCTTTAGACATATGTTTCATGTTTGTGTGATAAGTATTTGCAGAGTTTCAGTTCATTTTTGTGACGTGTTTCAGATACATGCTTGTGAACACAGAGACAGCTAAAAGCTCACCCTTTTTATTTTCTTTATTTTACAAAAGCACAAGATTTTGTTGTTATTGTGAGTGTACACAAATAAAAGTAGACCCTTTATAGGTTCTAATGATGTCTTACACTTATCTGTATACCCAAAATGTTTCCGTTGTAATGACGAAAATATCCAGCAGAACACGCTGGCGCTTCCGTTGACCCCAGAGTGTTAACAAAGATAGTCTACAGAACAAATGTTATAGTGTAGTGCAGTGGTTTGAAACTGGTGAGTTGTGAATTGAAAATGCATCACAGATCTGTTCTGATAAGGTTGCATACCACAGGTGATAAAACAAAAACTTTTCATATCTTTTGTTGTTGACATCAAAGACTGTGTTCAATATTGATTCAGCGCAAATTAATCTTTCGCCCTTCATCAATTGGTAATAATTGGATAATATGAATATAATAATGAGCCCAGAATTTGTTCCATGTGTTAGGCTGGTAAATCCCACTGTTGTCTATGCATTTACAAAATGTCATGTTAATCATTTTGCAGTTCATGTACATTTTAATACATTTCAATGTTTGATTTTAGGACATGTTTGTTGACTTTTGTACTATAAACACTTTTGGTACTGTGTTGTGTTGCCACTTGATGTCCAATCTAATAACTGGGTCCAACTGCAAAAACTGGTTAAGAAACACTGCTGTAGAGTGTTATTTGTGTATTATACCTGAAAGCATGTTCATGAGGGCATATTGAGATATGACTAATGCAAATTAAACATTACACAACTTAATAACTTAATTTCACATATTTTTTTAAAGGCAAACAGCTCTTGCAGAATTTTTTGGAAACACCAAAGATCAGTCAGTCTGACAGACATGACAGATCCCTTACTAGCACAGACTCGTCACAAATAGACAATAACAAAAGGGAGTGATGAAGAGAGAAAGTGGTGAGGAGTGGCTAGGAGGAATTTACACTTCATTGTGGCTCATACTCTGTTGCTCATCTTGTTACTGATACTCTGAAGGCAGACCTCAGAAACTACACTGTTATAAATGAGGTAGGTTTAACATTTGGTTCAGCTGTCAATGTAGACGCAAAATTTAATTTGAGGCAAATGTAAACAAGGCTGTGTTCAATCAGTTGTACTATTCTGTACATTAGTGTTGACCGTTCAGCCAGCAAAACATTGAAAATACATCTTTCTAAAATAATTAAATTAATAAAAAAAACATTTCTCAGTGGGAAAGTATTTTGTGCTAAAACCCATACAAATTCTTGAGGGAACCTATGTGTTACGATGTATGCAAATTAATAGTTTTTTCTATCTATCATTCTGTCATCTGAGTATATGTGTGTGTTTGTCTTGCTTTCTATCGTGAGTCTGTATGTTCCTGCTGATTTGAAAATTGAATGCTCCTCCTGTTAGCAGTGACTGGTTGACTTTGCAACAGGTCTAAAACACCACTTCCACCTGTCAAAGACGAGCTGTTGCACATTCGGGCCACTTGTGCTTCCTGTGCACCTTACTAGCCACCAGACCAATCCCTAGTCCTTCTAAACACTAGTGAGACAAGAGATATCTGTGTATTGGTGTTCATCAGTAGTGTTTGATGATACTATGTTCTAAAGCAGTTGGTTTTGAAGAGGTGACCTGCCCTGTATTTTTGAAAGTTCACTCTGTTTTGTTAGTATAGCTAGGTTAATTTGAATGTATTATTCTTTTCTTTCCCAGGTTAGTAATTCTTTTTTTTTTCTTTTGAAGTTGTTTTGTTCATAATTTTGGGGCCATGGGGTCACTCTAAATCCAAAACACCTGCTGCTCTTCTTCCTCAAATCACTTCTTCCAATAAATCACTACTGGATTTATGATCTTTCACATTCACATTTTCCTTTCCCTTTATTGGGCTCTAAATCCTAGGGGACATAATACCATGACGAAGAAGCCTTCTGGGTTGGCCAACAAACTGACAGACTTTCTATCTATCCTAAAAGCCTTGTTTTCATTCGCCTGAAATTAAATATGGTTTATAACCTAACTATGGTCAATCTGAATAGCTTTGGCAAGCTAAAACATCATTATTAGACCAAATTTGGTTGGAACAAAATTGGTTGCTGTATCATGAGTAATCATTGATTTATGCCAGAGATTTTCTGAGATTTTTGTTTTAATTAGGCAATGTCAATCAAACTATTAAACCACTCATTGAATATAGACAATTTCAAGGACTATTCATCAGTTTAAGAAAGTGATTTATTTGTTTTTTGAACATTCCCAGTTAGTTGTCAAACTAACAGTAGGAGGCAATTAATTTATAGTGACTTTAACATGATTTACATTAGTAACATTAACACAATTGCAATTAAATGTCATTATTCAAATGTGGACCATGTTATTCGGTAGCTGGATACTCCCTGGATGCCTGGAAATAATGGAAATTACAGTGTTTAGATTTCCAAAAAAGCAAACACATATGGACGCAAGAGAAGCAGTTTTAATTTTGGAAGGTGAATGACATTTTTGCCAACTAATTGTACGTTTGATGGATATAGTCTAGCTGGCTCGTTAATTTAAAGTATTTCAATAACCTTATATATTGCCCCCATTATAATGAAAGAAGCTGCGCAAGTCACGTATTGAGTGATTCAATAATCCCAACCTTGCTGCTGGGGAAATAATTGTGAGGTTGCCAATACTTTTGGCCATGGCTGTACATAGGAGAATTGGTGCAGTTTTGAAGGCAAATGTGCACACACCAAATATTGATTTAGCTTCTTTTTATGCTTACTGGACTTTGTATGACGTTAATTGATAAACAAAAACTTTTTATGGCATTATTTTTGCAGACACCCTCACTATGCAACAAGTGCCTAAATCTTTTGCACAGTATATATAGGCCCTATTGTAGCACAGAGGAGGGCGGGGCCTGGCCAGAATGATGCACGCCCGGACCCCAATAAGCCTGATGAGGTGAGCGAGAGATAAAGGCGACTGGAGATGGCAGTTCGAGAGAGAGAGAGAGAGAGAGAGAGAGAGAGAGAGAGAGAGAGAGAGAGAGAGAGAGAACTATGGGCTGCTGCCCTTTATGTGTTTATGTTTGTGTGTTTTTGTTTAAATTGATCATTAAACTTTATTTATATTGTCAAACCGGTTACCGCCTCTTCCTTTCCCTTTTACCTATGTTACACCTATATTATATGTATATAGGTGTATGTATACACTTGCACCTTGTACTTACACACACATATATACATACATATATATATATATATATATATATATATATATATATATATATATATATATATATATATGTGTGTGTGTGTGTGTGTGTGCGTGTATGCATGTATTAAACAAAGATGAAAGTGATTCAATCATAAAAGACACCTTGAAACTAAAACTGAGTTCTGTTTTCTTTTCTTTAGGCAGCATTAACTGTATTACCAAAATTCAATACAAAAACATTCGATATGAACACACATTTGGCAACATTTTAGGAACACATGGGAATTTATTAGGCTTATTTATTATGAATATTATTATCTTTACATGTATAATTGTCTTTAGTTCTTAATTTGTAGGCAATTAGTAATTTTTCAAATGTTCTCGTTGACGGATGCTTGCGTGATGGCAAATGAGGCCGTTGGAGATGGTAAATGTTTGGATTTGGGGAGGTGGTTATATATATATATGATTTTTTGATCACTTCATTATTTTAATAGCTTATTTTGCTTTCGTTTAAAGTGCTATTTGAATTTAGAAATGTCTACTTTTTTTTTAAGTGTCATAATAAACATTTTATTTTATTGAAAAACTTCAATTGAAAATAGTAAATTATTAGTTTGTGCATTTTTCGAAAAAATGCATCAACCAATAATAAAAAAAAAAAGGTTCCCGGCCCCTGTTCTAGCACTTCTACATGACAGCAACAGCTAAACTGTGAGTGCATCCTCCTTGTAGACTCACTAATTAGTGCAAATAATTCCAGGCGCATGCGCACAATGCACGTTCAGAGTACGCATAGTTAGAAAAATCTGTAGGCCTAATTTTTATATCACCAGAACTTGAATTTTAAAAAGCATCCGATTTCATGATCTTGAAAATAGACTGAGTGTAATTTGATGTTATTGAAAAATGTTGCTCTTAATTTTAAATATTTACTTTGTGTGAATTCATCTAAAAAATATTCAGGTTGTTGAATACGGGTAGAGAAATTCAGGTGGCAAAATTCGAGGATGACATCCGGGAATGCAAGGAGAAAACAAGCATTAATGTAATCCATTTCTCTCTTGGACAATCGAAAAGCGATGGAAACAGCTAAACATTTATTTTAAATGTATATATCATCACTGTCAGATGAAAAAAAAACTAATATCTCCAAAAAACTTTAAGAGCATTGAAAAACAATTTTTCTCATAAACAATCTTACAAGACATTTAATAAACAGACAGCCCGATTAAACATATTTTCATTGTTCAATTCCATGCACAATTCAAACAATAAGAAGAGGTCATTCCATGCATTCTGTCTATTGTAAACAGTCAAAACTACTCAACATTGTGTCTCTTGTAGTGACACTATGGGTATCTCTTGAGAGCCTCGGCTGCCTCTGAACTTGAGAAATGGTCAATGAAAAATTGCAATAACGGTGCAATAACCAGAGAAGAACCTCAGAGTTAAATTGCACTTGACCCAGCCCATTAGCACTTTACATGCGTGGTTTTGCCAGAGTACTTGCACCTAGACGTACTTGCACCTTGCACTTCAATGTATCGCATAGCGCTGCACTTAAGGCATAGCGCTCTTAAAATAGGCCTAAAAGTATGCGTTAGTCATTTAACTTTTAGAGTTCTGGGATATAAAAATTCTGCTACCGGAAATGTTTCAGGGCCAGACATTCACAGTAGCATTCTAATTTCTTTGTCATTGTTTACCTCCTTGAAATGGTCTATATTTCTTTCCCCAAAACAGAAAATTAACAGGAGCAATATTCATCTGTGAAGTGTCTACTGTACCTATAAGAAACATTTTCACAGAAAGGTTTTTACATTTGTCATTGATTAAAGTCTTGTTTGAGATTGTGCAGATCCCTCAAAACGAGTTTAGAAAGGGTTATAATTCATTCAGATGAGTGTTGAGCAAGTACACGGTAAATGCATCTGACAGGTTGTCTCCGGCTGTCTGATTTTATGGCTGTATTAGGGTCAGGATAAGGGTCCCGTTCCATACAGTATTTGCTCTAGTTGGGAACTGACACTCTGGTTTGGGGACCTGCCTCTCCCACGCTATAAAACTTTATTCCCAACCTGACGTAGCCTAAAATCGTTCATGTGCTTAAACAAACATCAATCAACATAGAAATCACCCAACAAGATTTAAATCCAAATGGAAATAAAATAGACACTTTTGTAACATCAACAACGTTCCCACGCTTTTTTTATCAATTAATTTCCGTGTCTTTTCCAATCATTGGTGAGTACAATATATTTTTTTTAAGAATTCAAATTCAGACTGATTCCCTAATGAATCATGTAGACTAATTGTGAACCAGCTTGAAAGATTCATTGAAAATATTACAATATGAAAAATTATGATATCACAATGGCTTATGAGCATGCTTTACCTAAAAGTAATATTTAAAAGCACATAACTAAAACAAATTTCCATAATTTTTTCCATGACTTTGGAAATGTTATTAATTGACCATAAATATTCATGAATTTTACAGACCAGTTGGACACATATGTATAATTAAAATTCTATATTTATATTTTTTTTTAGGATCGTGGGAACCCTGTAACTTACACATACTGACATTTATCACACAAATACACACATATTATGGATGAATGTCACAAAGCAAGGTCATAAAGGTTGTGTATCTGAAAAGAGAGAGAATAACACTGAGAATTGAATAAACAACATTCTTGGCATGCCTGTGGAGCTGACCAGGCAATGTCTTTATAAGGCATAAAAACTAAGACATTAAGAATGTTTGACGATCTCATACAACTATACAAAATATGGAAATGTTAAACCAACATTGTCTTGGTGGCAGAGTAAATAAAACCTCACACAGCTTCAAGAGACACATACATACATCGAAAGTTAAACTACATAAAACTTCCTAAAAGCTAAGATTGTTTCTCATCACGTAACAGCTGAAAATAAAAACACTTTTTCTATTACAAACATCCTTTCCTGTTTCTTTTTCTTTCCATATAAATTACTTGCTTTAATTCCTACACTTATCTGAATGTTTTTGTGGTGTCTGTCAGTGGCACTGCTCGGTTGTTGAAAGGAACAATAGGGTCTGACACAGAGGAAGAGTCTACTGTACAATAAGACCTGGCACCATGCAGCTAACCATCACTTAACACATACTAGAAAAGGAAGGAAACCATTTATAAGAGGGAAATCACAGAATAAAACAGAAGAGTGCATTTGTACGCATGTTAAGAGAGTTTATGGTTTCAGAATCGTGTAGAGAGCCATTTTTTACATACTCCACATATTCATTCAAATAGAGGCAAAACATGAGTTTTTCTTTGGATAAATTCTATTTGTACAAACAATGCAGCAGCAATGTAAGTTAAGAAAGGCCATATAAAGCAGAACAAGGTGTCCCAGTATGTTAAGATATCAGATTACTGTGAAATCAATAGAAAGAATCTGGCTGAGAAGCACATCCACGTTAATTAAATTCAACTGACACTCTATCAGCATGCAACAAAAACACATTTACGTTATTTATAATGGAAGTATACAGGGTAACCATGACAGATGGCAGCGTACAAACATTTTACTATTACTTTACACCTCCATATGTCTTTCTTTATTCTCTCTCTCGCTTTCGAGGCAGTATTGTTCTGGACCTGTATAATTGCATCATCTGTATCTTATATACTGTAAACAAAAGCTTTCATTCAAAAGTTCTGTGTGTGTGTAGTGTTTTTGACTCCCTATCAGATTTACATGCAATATACTCTATCTTGTATATGGTTATGTGCAAAATTCCTTGACAGAGAGAAGAAGAGAGAGCAGAAAACCAACAAGAGCACATTCCAGAGCGATACAAACACAGGATGTATTCGAGAATGAGACAAATGTGTGTAGATGAGAGTGAAATACATTATTTTACTCACTCCAGTTTTGAATGGTTCCAAATGTGGCTGTAAATAGCAGTAAGTTATTGCAGAAAGTGAAGGGGTTGATTTAAGATAATAACTCCTTATTTTATTATGCTTCCTTCTATGGTTTAGTTGATGACAATCCTTGTTATTAATTTTGTTTTTTGTTTTTATATTATAGGTTATATAATTGTCGGGCCTCATGTGCTTAGATAGGAGACAAAGTCAGGCCTACACACAGTCATAAATTCTGACTGAGGCCTGTAGGAACACTCAAAGACAGATAAAACACAAAAACGGCACCAAAATCATACAAAGGGAGTCCAAACAGACTGCAGATCCCATTGCTCACTTTTCACCTAGGTGTGAAATTCTGAAGGATCGAAATCTCAACTCCTATGTCAACTCTCCACAAGAGCCATGCCCGCCATTTTGTACACTACTTCTCTCCTCACACACACACACACACACACACACACACACACACACACACACACACACACACACACACACACACACCTCTACAGTCCTCTCATGTATTATAGGTTTATCTGTTACCATATCTAATCATGTTACTGTTTAGTTTGTAGTTGGAAGTCAGAAGTTTATTGACTGCATTGTATTGATTATTAATTTATATTACTGCATCAATAAACTTTGTAATACTTTAAAGAAAACTGTTTTGGTATTGTTCTGCATGCACCTTTGCCAAGGACTGGCAGGGGATGTAAGTGCTCGGATTCAAGCCTTCATTGTTTCCCTTTTAAATGTCGATGTTCTCCGGATGTCAACTTTCCTAAGAGAACAATCATATATTGAGACTGCTATACTGTCTGATTCAGTACCACCGCTCCCTATAAGCAGACTACGCAGTCTGCGTAGGGCACCAACTCCCTAGGCACCAACTCCGCACGTTATATGTTATTCAAGGACCCCAAAGCATTTGCGGAACACAAATGATAGCTTTGCGCTCATATCCCTCTCCTGAATGTATATTCTCTTCAACATATTATTTCTATAATTTCACAAGTGATGTGTATATATAATACTCATTTATGCTGTCTTCACCCAGAGAATACATTTACACTGTTGTATAAGCTTACTTGTAATTTTTTAAGAGAGATTTTAATCTCAGTTTTGTTCATGTCAATATTATTGTGTTTATTAAATGTCTTTTGTAGTATGTTCATACTAATAGTATGAAACAAATGTGTGTGTCCTGTGGGCTTTATGGTTAAAAGAAAGGTCATGCCAACAGAAGTTCATAAAGCACGTGTGGCTCTTGTCAGACAGTCAGGCTGCGAGACCAGCTAAATACCAGCTTGGCATGGCTGAGAGATCAGTTAAACCAGATCAGTTAAACCTAACCATCTTAAACCAGTCCAAGTTAGTTCACTGTTCTTAGCTGGTTGAAGAACAGTGAACCAACTTGGACTGGTTTAAGCTGGTTAGGGCAATTGTAGGATGTTAGAAGAATTATCTGAAGTAGTAAGTAAAACTGCTGTTCACTGTATATACACACAGCCTTGTGATTATATGAAAATCCTCCCCCTAGAAGTTACTCAGAAACACTATTATGTGAAAGCTGATGAGATGCAGGGCGGCTAGTCAGGGGAGACAGACTGTTTGTTACCTTGAAGAAGGTCTTGACGGCAGGCACATGGCTGGCACATTCTGTTATGCGGCATTCATCCACACTCTCACCAACCTGTTTGAGGCAGTCAGAAGAGAAGGCACTTTAAAATAGGGAGCTTCAAGTGGGTGCCAGCAAGGAGGCACTAAAGGGTCCACAAAACATTTGTGAAAAATGCATTAACTTAATCTTAATTTAAAAAGTGAATATACTTAAAGCCAGTATATTTTTGTTCCATCATAGAGCTCTTTTGTTCCATCATAGAATACTTCTGTTCCATTATAGATCTACAGTTTATCTTCCATCATAGAACCCTTCTGTTCCATAATGATGTCAGGATCCTGTCACCCCAGACAGACTTGTTTATTGTTTTTTGGTGTCAGGATCCTAACACCCATGACATGTGTCTCATGTTGTGTGTGAGCACATGGTTCTTGTCTGTGATCTTCTGCTATGTGCTCTTGCCATTTTCTTTGTCTTGTTTTCTGTTGTCTTTTATGTGAGCACATGGTTTCCATGTGTGTTTTCTTGCCTTTTGATTTCCTGTCAGTTCTGTTCTGTACCGCCCCCTTGTTTACCTGATTATTATTTCATCTGTAACACCAGCCCCCCCTATTATCCTCCATCATAGAGCCATTCTATTACATAACAGAACCATTCTGTTTCATCATAGAACCTTTCAGTTCCATAATAGAATTATGTATTACATCATAGAACCCTTCTGTTTAATCATAGAATCATTTTGTTCCATAATAGATCTACTGTATATCCTCTATCATAGAACCCTTCTACTCTATAATAGATCTGTACCTTTCTTATTTGAACCCTTCTTTTCTTTTTTAGAACCCCTGTTCAATAATAAATATATTATCCTCTTTCATAGAGCCATTCTATTTCATAACATAACCATTCTGTTTCATCATAGAGCCCTTCAGTTCCATATTATAATTATATGTATCTGTTCCATAACACTACCTGTATATCTTACATTATAGAACCCTTCTTTTCCAACATAAAACCCTTCCATAAAAGCCATATGTCTTCCCTTACAAACCCCTTCTGTTCTATGATAGATCTATATCTTACATAATAGAACCAATACATTTATAGGAATAAATGTGTATCTCCTGATGCACACAAAATGTTACATCAGTACACTTTTGTTACATCTACCAGTACAGATGTCTCAAACTCAAATTGCCCAATGGCCACTAGTCAGGAGGTGTTCTTTACTGATGGCCAGTTGAACAGTTCATACATATATGTATAACAAAAAATTATATATAATTTATTGCAAAAAAAACAAACAAAAAACTGTTGTGACGTCATCACAACAAAGTCTCATTTACCTCAAGTGGACATATTCATATTTTGTTTGATAGCTAAATTTGTAGTCCTCCTGCTGTTCCCAGGCGAACTTCCCTGAAGATCAAATTTTTTTTTAGAAGCTCTCCTTTGTCTGATGTATTTTTTGTTTGTCAGATAATATGGATAGTATGTGAATAGAGACAAAGGGTTTATTTCTCTCCTAAAATGGACTGACGTGTTCTTTTTCATGGTGTTTTCTGACTTTTTTGCTATTTACTTTTTTACCATTGACATGCAAGTGTCAGCTTCACAAATATCTGATGGACTGAATTGTAAAATTTCCATCATGGTCTATTTTTATCTGTCACAGTCAGTGTTTGGGATTGACAACCACAATTACTTACAGGTGTGAGTCTTTTGCTGTGGCGCTGCAGACTGAGCAGAGGCAGAGTGCCAGTGAATAGCACTCAGTAAACAGTTTTAGTTATTGGTGCCGTTATAGCCTACAGTTATACATCATGCATGGACAGACGTTGATGATTCATCTCTCATTCATACTTAGCAGACCACTCTGCATGCTATAGTTTAATAATCCTTTAAGACAACTTCTAGGGACAAAATGTAGGGAAATGTAAAAATGTTGCGGGCCGGGTTTGAGGATAAACTATTAACACTCACAGAGTGCGTATAAATTTATCTCATGGGTTGGTGGTTTGAGACCCCTGCTCTAGTACATCAGTGATGTGTGTGTGTGTGTGTGTGTGTGTATTTGTGAGCATGTATTTATCACTTTGTGGGGACCAAATGTCCCCATAAGGATAGTAAAATGTGACATTTTTGACCTTATGGGGACATTTTGTCGGTCCCCATGAGGAAAACAGCTTATAAATCATACTAAATTATGTTTTTGGAAAATGTAAAAATGCAGAAAGTTTTCTGTGAGGGTTAGGTTTACGGGTAGGGTTAGGTTTAGGGGATAGAATATAAAGTTTGCACAGTATAAAAACCATTATGTCTATGGAAAGTCCCCATAAAACATGGAAACACAACATGTGTGTGCGTGTGTGTGTGTGTGTGTGTATACATGTTAATGCTACATTGTGGGGACCACATGTACCCACAAGGATAGTAAAACCTGAGATCACCTTCCTTGTTGGGCCCAGCCAGACAGTTTTTTTGAAAATTTTAAAATACATAAAGAATTCTATGAGGGTTAGGTTTATGGGTCTGGTTAGGGGATATAAATTATCATTAGATCTGTATAAAATCCATAAAATGCATGGAAGTCTATGGAGAGTCCACATAATGATATAAAAACAAGTTTTTGTGTGTGTGTGTGTGTGTGTGTGTGTGTGTGTGTGTGTGTGTGTGTCTGGATACCAGTCTTTTACACAAGGATATTTCTTTTGCACATAACAGGTCACTGAGACCACTCCCTCTTCCTCTGTATAATGCTTGACTGGCTACAGATGGCACCTCTGACCTGAACCACAACATTCCCACTTTTCGTCTTAGCAACTAGAGCCCTCATGTATATTAGAAATGCTCTCAGAATGCTTTGTTTGGTCTGTATTTGAGCTCCTTCAGTTACAACTCTGAAGGTCAAAGCCCTTTTGTGAAGTGAAGACATTGACACATCTCATCAACAGGAGCCTCACATCCATTGCTTAAACATGGAATGTTTAATGATGTGACAGCCCCAACCAATGAGAAACCACTGCAGGCTCACACCCCAAGGCATCATCCAATAGAAAATAGTCATAAAAGACTGACATCCAATCAGGACGAGGCAAAATGACCTCATCCAGAGGTATTTGTAAAAAGATCTAAAATGTATATAAAAGACAGAATCTAAAGCTTAGGACAGTGTCTGTTTGCATTTAATATATACTGTATATTTACTTTTAAAATATCAGATATGTCAAATGGGGAAGTTGGGATATAGCTACATATATATACACAACTGTAAGGTTATAAGTTAAAAGTTAAATTACCGGTACACACTTGTTTTCTCTAGAAGAGGTTTTGTATGTTGGTTTTAATTTAGTTTAAAATCATCTTAAATTAAATTATTTTTTATGAATTATATTCTTCAAACACAAATTCTAATACAATCATATTTTTTTAATAGCAGTTGGGTAAAAAAGTAAACACAAAATAATTACACTGACATTACTTCAGACCAGGGTCAACTATATATTGAAAACATTTGAACTGAAAGGCTGAAATGTGTTCTTTGACAAGGTTTATATTTCATAAATATCAGGTTGAGGAAAGTTGTCACTATTTTATTTGGGCAGGTTGTCACATTTCTTTTAAATGTCAGAAATGTATACAATTGATCAATTACAATATTTGTTACCCAAAACAATGAGTTAATAATTTTGTACATAGACTTTTACATTCTTTCTTACATACAGTTTCATGAACTGTTTTGTGTTTTAAAGAAGTTTGTTTCAATTTCACACATAAAAAAATTAAATAAATAAATATATATATATATATATATATATATATATATATATATATATATATATATGTAAAATAAAATAGGCTCTTTATTGGCAAGCTTGATTGTGAAAACTTACCCCATACAGTGTGACAACATGCCACACTAGAGAGCAATGCGTTGTTTAATGAACTATACCTTTTTTCCTGAACAATGATGAAAATGTTCTTTTTTTTATTATTTATGACTAAAGCATGTGCCTATACAGAAATATAATAGACCTACCCTGAAAAATATTCACTGGAGAAAAAGTGTAACAACTAGCCCTGGTCCCCCCTATTTGTTACAGTACGGTTGTGAGGATACAACTAATATAAGGTACTTATTCTGTTTATGAACTTACCCAGCAGATCATGACAATCTGTGGTTGTCCTGTTTCTGTCAGTCCCACCCTGCATAGTCCATACATGGGCCTGCTGTTATGAAATTTCCCAACCAATTCCATCAAACCTCCAGCTGGTAGAAGGGAGAGATTTAAATGGAGAGGGCAAAAACACAAAATTAAAGAGATACAAATTTTCTTCTTTAAATACAAAAATATTTCTAAAATAAAATGAATCTGAAGCCATGAAAAATGTTAATATTTTTACCAGGTCTGATTCAAAAACTCAAGTAAGATTTTTCTGCTTTATCTGATATTAAGAGGAACAATGTTGGCAGCCTTAGCCTTAACTGGTAACCCTCTCTACTTAGGACCATTTCACACTTGAATGTCACATGATTGCACTAAGACTGAGCTTTTAAACTGGCTCAAAAAGAGCTCAACAATCACTGCCCACTTTACAGTGGCCTTGGTTTCCAGAGGTATTTTTTTAAATACATTTTCACCATTAGCAATTTCATGTTTCAAAAAGCTCTTCAATAAGCCATGACTCAAACAACAGCTTAGAAATGAATCGCAACATTACTTGACATCACAAACGTTCAAAGCAAAAAATGTATTTGAAAATCTGAAAAAATTTTTTTTTAACAATTAACTATTCATCTCATGAAGCATGAAAGAAACTGACTTGATGATTCGTCAAATATATATATATATATATAAAATATAAAATATTTTTGTTACAATTAATGCTTTCATGTCAACACGATTTCTCTGATTGGTGGTTAAATATAATTTTAAATATAAATATAATTTTTTTTGGCTTCTCCAGAAGCATAAATCATCGCCTAAACCCTCACAGTTAATGGTACTATTGGTCTGTCTTAAAGGTTTATATATTATTATCACTAAAAATAATTTGTGATATTTTTTGTGTGAAAATTAATAGTAATAAAGGAAATGAATGGGATTTTTACATCTATTAAGCATTGTACAGAATTGTAATAGATGAGGAGACATGGTTTAGAGCTCTTACCTCCAGAATCAAAGAGTTTAAGATTGTTGGTTGCTCCGTCATATGCAAATATTGCCCTGAAAAGGAGAGAAAATAAATCATTAAATTAATCTTGTTCTTGTGTTGAGAAAAACACATAGCAGTCCATATTTCAGAAACTAGTGATAGGGTTAAGTTCAATTTTTTTTGTTAAATCCAGATTGTAAAAAAAATTCTTAAACCCTTATCAAGGTCATGGCGACAGCGATTCAAGATGACGCATGCAAAACTTGCAAGTAAAATGGAAAAAGGAACATAAATATGTCAATAGAGGCCCCTGAACTTTCATTGTGTAAAACAATCATGGACCCTTCTTCCAATCCACAGACAACTATGATCAACACCACATTTTCTTTTACATCATCTTAAAATGCAATAAGTGGGCTTGTGTGTAAGGACCATGTGTGCAACATCCAAGTGCTTATCTACACACCCATGCCATCCAAGAATGCTTCACATATTGGACGAGTATTGTGCATACCAAGCCCTGACCCCAGTAAACCTACCAAGCCCCGGTACATAGTAATGAATATACCAAATGTTCTCACATAACAGCAAACCTGAGCCACCTATATACTTTTATTCCTGTTCTTGCAGTTTCAGGGCTCAACAATAATGCTGGCTCGCTGGCCCGGACCGATTTCAGGCCAGAATTGATGGAACTGTCACTTGCCCTGTTGGGCCAATGCTGCATTGTCACTACAACTAGCTGGCTAAAATAGATGAGTTTTTGTTGAACGTGTAAGAATTAATTGTGATAGTCTTGGAAGCATAAGTTAGATTTGGTTGAAATTTCTAAACAAATCAGTAATGTTTTGAATCGTATGCCATCCTTTTTCAGAAAAATTGTTTACAGCTGTACAGTGTTAGTTTTTAGCTATTAATGCAAATAAAAAATTACTTAAAAACCTTTTTTGCAACCCCTTTTACACATGCGTGGACATTGTATTTTCACTTTGCTATACACAACACATAATTGAAATAGATTAAAACTGAACTGATCTCAGTTCATAAGTCTCTGGGCAGTCAGTCAAGGGTTCAACTTTCAACGTATGGAGACATGTGACAAAACAGCATGGCGCTGATCACAGTTTTGTTTTGGGCATAAATGCCATTAAAACTACATCTGGTAGGAAACTTAATTAAGTTTTTACATTGAAATCTGTTTTATTTGAAAGATTACATTGTCTACTTTCATCTGATGTGCCATTTTTTAAATTTAAGCGATTTATTGAGAAACGTTGTGCTGCTAAACACAAGGTATACTAATGTGTACTTAAGCGCATTTTTCTTAGAAATCCTATATTTACTGTGCATTATCACATTGAAAATCAATAGGTTAATCCAAAAGCTGAAAAATTTTGCTTTCAGGGGCTTTATATGGAGTTAGGATGAAAATAAGGAGCATTTTGAACTGTTCTGAGACCAGTACAGACAGACAGCACACTGGAGGTTAAGTCATTCACTAAATAGGGAGAAAGGGAGCATCCTATTGCTTTCCTATGCAGCTATGTGCATTCACGCCTAAAATTCAACAAAAAGTTCAGTTTCAGGCTGCAGATAATGTTTGGACCACTCAACATGTTTAATTAATTGAACTAAGTTTAATTAATTATGCTAATTTATGATTTCATGTCTCAAAACATGAAAAACCAACACTCCAGGAAACATAATAAACAATCTGATTTAAAAAATCTGACTTTCTATAGCTTGGTATTACTTAAAATTTCACAAATTAGTCCTGTTGCCATAAATGTAAGCTGACATAATAATTTTTTGGCATTCAGTGAAAATGTGAAACGAAAAACTGGGCATATTTTTTGATATTTCAATAAGTCACAGGATTTACTTAATTTCCAGAGCCATTTCCCCTTTGTCTACACATACAACTTTTCAAAAAACACCTGGTGAAGCACTAATTTTGACAGACTCAAGTCAGGGCACGTAACCCAATGTTCTCTAGGGCTACAAGCCCTCCTAACCAGTGTAATTGCCATGTATGTAATCGTTAAAACATCGTTTGAACCTGGGTCAACAGCTGTTTGTGATTATGAATCATTTATAGCAGTATTGGGACTATTATTTGGAAAAAATTATGGATTTTGTATTGTGGCCACACCAAAGCCACTGTAACAGTACAGGTGAAGCACTGCATTTGTGAAATGTAAGAATTCAAATGCAACAGTGCAACTGTCCCTAAAGATGAGTTCAGCCAGTATTATGTCCTCCTGAAACTACTTCAACATCCAGAGGCTGTGGACATTTCAAGTGGTCCTCCCAGTGCATTACTTCCTGATACATGGGATAACTTTTAAATGGCAACTCTGAAAGCATTTAGGGATCACAGTCTTTAAAGTTTTGGAACTGTTTCCCTTGTTCAATGGTCATTTTGGAGAGAATTTCAGAGTGAGTGCTTTATGAGCCACTCTGTCTGGAATGTCCCAATGAATGTCTGCTGACAATAGAGTGTGCAATGTTCAAAACCATTTGGAACATAATAAATTAATTCTGTCAACAAAATACAAGTTTTGTACTTCATAACTTCTGCAGAGTTCAGAGCAATGAAGAACAGAACACTGGTCCAGTTTTTGTCTCTTTCCAAAAAGTGAAGAAAAACAAAGTGACAAATATGCCAAAGCCATTTTCTGCCAATGTGCAATTCTAGTCCCAGGAATATACTGTGTCATTATTATAAAGCCAAAATACCCTGTTTTACTCTGGTGTGTGTTTTATTTCAACTTCAGGTAGCAATTCATGGGCTAAAGACTGTAAATATATCAGTTGGCGTTCTATCGAACCTGCTGTGGCATGTGCACCACCGCTGACTGACATCATTTAACAGGATTAATCACTGGGAAAAAGGCAGTGTGGCCTTTTCAAACAGTTTGTTAAAGTTAAATGTCAACTAAATCCTATAATTCTATATAATAACAACTTCTTATCATAGCTCATATTAATAATAATAACAACTGGGAAACTTCAATAATTTCTCATTTATCTCTCAGTTCCACAATATTTTTTAAAGGTATAGTTCATCAAAAAGTGAAAATTATGTCAGAATTTTCTAATGTTACTTCAAACCTGTATGACATTCTTTCATCTCTTGAACAAAAAAGGAGACATTTTGAAGAATGTATTGGTCACTGTTTTCCATGTAGCCAAATAACAGTAAATTCTTACTGGATCTTTCAAGCAAATTTGTGAATAACACCTTAAAGTGGTTAATGTCATGAGGAATACAATTTTCCTTGGTATTTTGATATACAAAATGTCTTTCTACTATAAAAACATACTGTACATTTCAAAACTCAAAATAGAATCCCCAATGCAATAAAAGTATTTATTTAAATAAGGGTGTAATGGTTTATCATGAAATGTTTCAAAAATGTGATGATGCACATCGTGGAGATGGGACAGTTCTTTATTTTTTTTTATGAATAATCTTTTTATTTTAGCGTCTGTTCTATCCAATACATGTGACATCCTACGTAATGCAGGCATCTAAATGGAAATCGCTTCATTGGCACAAGGAGCTCTAAAATATAATTGCACACTAGCATCCGCAGGTGTTGTAAGATGAGTTTATGTCTGAAACAGGAGAAACTGAAACTGAAATCAGGATTGGTAGAGAGACACACTTTTTCAGCACGAGGGATCTGATGTCCATTTGAAGTGCGAGACTGATCTGTTATGACAACATGAGAGAAAATGAAAGTTTACAGCGGTTTAGTGAGAGTGCCATATTAATCTACTATATATAATGATGAATATTATGTATAATATTATGGGGGAATATAATCCTAATGTCAAATGTCATGTCTGATTTGATTTTATAAGTAAATTATTGCTATTTAACTGGAGAAGCATGCACTTCCATTAAATATGAATTCTTGAAAAGAATATTTCAGTGTAATTAGAGATAATACTATTGTCGTGATTCACTGTTGTTTTGCCTTGTGTTTTGCCCCTGTCACCTGTTTCTCCCGGACTACACTTCCCATAATTCCCTGCCCTCATCACTGCCAGCTGTTCCCTATTGTTCTCACCTGTGTTTCATTTCCTCATTACCACTGTGTATATAATGCCCTGATTTCTACCCAGTCTTTGTGCGTTCTTGTGTTTTCTCCTTCTGTATCAGTTCCCAGCATGGATTCACTGTTCTTTTGACTTCCTTCCAAACATTACAACTATTTTAGTGACCAGTGACAGTGTGTAAGCAACATATTTATCTAACATAATTCTATATTTTCAGTAAGCAGAATTATTAGCTAATATTTCCATTCTATGTCACCATTGGCCTGTTCTGGGCTATTTTTAGTCCCAATACATCTCTGGATCATTTAGCGCTTTTAAAAACAGTACTTTTAGCTACATTTTTTAGCAATAATTAAAAAAAATTACTTTCAATCTTAACTTCTCTTGATTCAGGCTTTGATTAAAGAACCGTGAAACGAAACAAACCATGAGTTCAGTATCATGAACTGAACCGAATCGTGAGATGAGTTAACCATTACACCCCTATAATTACAAAGCAAAAACACCTCGTTCTCTACTTCTGCAACTACCCTACATCATTTGGGGTGCATTAATTAATAATGCCTTCTTAAAATCATCACACACTTGGGCCCATCCACTGGTTTTTCAGTTTGTACCCGGAGTGAGAGACAGCAGGACATAGGCCTACTGTGGCCTCACTATTCCTGAACACTAAAGGGGACACATCTGGACTATTTTACATTATTTTGTATTTCAACATGCACAGACAGATGTCTTTGACCATTTGATACATATCTCTGGCCCATTTCAAAAGACACAGTGTCAAATTACAACTCTGAAAGGAGAAGCTATTCTCTGTCATTCAGCTGCTGCCGCTTGCTGTTTTGAGCACAAACGCATCATAGACCCATAGGACTGAAACGATTAGTCAACGTTATCGACAACGTCAACAGTAAATAATTTTCGACAAAAATATTAGTTTTTGAATAGTCGTTTGATCTAATTTTATGTAACATGAGATCACTTTTAAATCTAATGATGAGAGCAGCACTGCAGCTCACACCTGATTTAGGAGAGGATGAATCAGTTCACAGTCCAGATGCACTTTCCAAACAGCTTCAGGTGATGTAGATCCCAAAGTATGAGGGAATTATAATGAATATACAGTGGGTACGGAAAGTATTCAGACCCCCTTAAAGTTTTCACTCTTTGTTATATTGCAGCCATTTGCTAAAATCATTTAAGTTCATTAAGTTCGTTTTTTCCTCATTATTGTACACACAGCACCCCATATTGACAGAAAAACACAGAATTGTTGACATTTTTGCACATTTATTAAAAAAGAAAAACTGAAATATCACATGGTCCTAAGTATTCAGACCCTTTGTTCAGTATTTAGTAGAAGTACCCTTTTGATCTAATACAGCCATGAGTCTTTTTGGGAAAGATGCAACAAGTTTTTCACATCTGGATTTGGGTATCAGCTGCCATTCCTCCTTGCAGATCCTCTCCAGTTCTGTCAGGTTGGATGGTAAACGTTGGTGGACAGCCATTTTCAGGTCTCTCCAGAGATGCTCAATTGGGTTTAAGTCAGGGCTCTGGCTGGGCCATTCAAGAACAGTCACGGAGTTGTTGTGAAGCCACTCCTTCGTTATTTTAGCGGTGTGCTTAGGGTCATTGTCTTGTTGGAAGGTGAACCTTCGGCCCAGTCTGAGGTCCAGAGCACTCTGGAGAAGGTTTTCGTCCAGGATATCCCTGTACTTGGCCGCATTCATCTTTCCCTCGATTGCAACCAGTCGTCCTGTCCCTGCAGCTAAAAACACCCCCACAGCATGATGCTGCCACCACCATGCTTCACTGTTGAGACTGTATTGGACAGGTGATGAGCAGTGCCTGGTTTTCTCCACACATACCGCTTAGAATTAAGGCCAAAAAGTTCTATCTTGGTCTCATCAGACCAGAGAATCTTATTTATCACCATCTTGGAGTCCTTCAGGTGTTTTTTAGCAGCTCCATGCAGGCTTTCATGTGTCTTGCACTGAGGAGAGGCTTCCGTCGAGCCACTCTGCCATAAAGCCCCAACTGGTGGATGGCTGCAGTGATGGTTGACTTACTACAACTTTCTCCCATCTCCCGACTGCATCTCTGGGGCTCAGCCACAGTGATCTTTGGGTTCTTCTTTACCTCTCTCACCAAGGCTCTTCTCCCCCGATAGCTCAGTTTGGCCGGACGGCCAGCTCTAGGAAGGGTTCTGGTCGTCCCAAACGTCTTCCATTTAAGGATTATGGAGGCCACTGTGCTCTTATGAACCTTAAGGGCAGCAGAAATTTTTTTGTAACCCTGGCCAGATCTGTGCCTTGCCACAATTCTGTCTCTGAGCTCTTCAGGCAGTTCCTTTGACCTCATGATTCTCATTTGCTCTGACATGCACTGTAAGGTCTTATATAGACAGGTGTGTGGCTTTCCTATCAGTATAATCAAACACAGCTGGACTCAGTTGAAGGTGTAGAACCATCTCAAGGATGATCAGAAGAAATGGAGTTAAATATATGAGTGTCACAGCAAAGGGTCTGAATACTTAGGACCATGTGATATTTCAGTCTTTCTTTTTTAATAAATGTGCAAAAATGTCAACAATTCTGTGTTTTTCTGTCAATATGGGGTGCTGTGTTTACAATAATGAGGAAAAAAAATGAACTTAAATGATTTTAGCAAATGGCTGCAATATAACAAAGAGTGAAAAATTTAAGGGGGTCTGAATACTTTCCGTACCCACTGTACATCTTAAATGCAATTATGTTTAATGCCTTATAGCTTTATTAAAGTTCAAATAATATGGAAGCAGATCATGTAAATAACTTCAAACTCCAAAACTGGCATTTCTCTGTGCGGTCAGCGCCTCTTCTATGAGTTGTGCGAATGTCCTGATCTAAGGGGAGAGACTGAAACTGCATCAGACTGATGAACACTCTGTCGTGGTGAAGCTCATCCCTTGTGTGCATTATATATATATATATATATATATATGTATATATATATATATATATATATATATATATATATATATATATATATATATATAATATAGTGATTATAACATGATGGCTCGCTACTTACTGAATCATAATATATGTCACTGTGCATTTCTTATCGTGAAGAAAATTGGCAATACGCAGCTTTATTAATAAGAGATAGTTTGTTTTTTTTGAGAGTTCAAGATGGACTGAAGTGAACAGAAAGGTGAGAGAGGAAGTCTTCGCCCCATTATACACTGCAACAAAATATGTTTTTGATTAGAAATGTAAATTTCTTTAGCAGCTATACTGCAGAAGAAGTTTTTTTATCTGAGAATGTTGAATATAATATTAAAAATAAAGATATTGTTAAATATCTAAAAATCCTTCACCTGAGAAGCAGCATATGAGATATTTATACTTGCTTTTAGACAATAGATCTTAAATATAAGAATATTTTGGCTTTACTGCTCTTGCAAATGTATACCCAAATATACTTATATTCAAAATAAACTATATTGATGCATCCTCTTAAAGCAAGTCTAAATATATTTTATGTTGCTTCTCAAGTAAATGTATCTTGTTTTAATGATTTTTAGACAATTTGAAATGGAAAACAAGACAAAAACACTTGATAACAATAGTTTTCTTTACGGTGAATTTCTTTTCTGAATTAAACGTATAAAAAGTAATTTCCCCCCTTTTATTCAGTGAATGTCATTTAGAGGTATTTTTAAAAGATGACCATTTAAGTCGGGACACATGCAGAATAATCGGTTTAGAGCTAATGATTAATCGTTGCAATAATCGACGGATAGTCTAATAATCATTCTAATAATATTTAGATTAATCAATTATCAAATCGTTATTAACTAAATCATTAGTTACTACCCTAGAGACCCATCTGCGCTATTTTTTAATTGTTGCTGTATGAAAACACGTGCTGGATGGATGTCTTTTTTTTAGGATTATATCAGTGTGGATTGCTTGTGAACCAGTCATAATATCATTCAAGCTTTGCAAAGGAACTGTTATTGAAGGATGGGACAGTGAAAAACACTTGGATCAAAAATGTAAGTAAACATTTCCATTCATGAATATTTAAAATGTCATGACTGTTTATGGCACTGACATCCTGTTTACACAGGGCACACCGGTACGCAACGGCTTGAGGCTGTCTACACCGGGTGCGTTGACACAAACTTTCCAAACCATTTATTTGTGTTGTTGACAGTAGTAGCGTCAGTGCGTGCAGCGCAAAATTGAATGGGACATCTGTTTACTGTCAGCGCATGCGATACGCTGTAATGGATGCTTCCATTGTAGACAGCATCATTGATTATAATGGTCTAACAGAAAAGGTCTCTTGCTCAAGGAAAAGGAGGAGGGAACTGAATTAACACTCATGAAGACTTTAATTCAACATAAACAATGACACACACACACACACACACACACACACACATAGCATTGTACGGCTCTCTCTCTCTCTCTATGGCATCCCCTGCTCCTCCTTTATCTCTCTCTCCGCGTGAGTGTTAACAGTTGTGCTTGAGATAATCAAGATAATACTGTATGTTCAGATGCAATATGTCGGATGTGCGTTATGTGTAACACCTGAAATTTAGTTGTGGAGCTTGTTCATTCTCTTCGTTTGAGTTTAAAAAAAATGCCTGTATTTGAGGGGCTGCACTATGTTAGCCAATCAAAACAGTGATACGTAGAAGATTTATGGAGGCACCAAAACCGAGCGTTTCAGACAGAGGGCCAGAGACAGGATGGAAAATGATCATATATATTACTAAATTATGAATGTTTTTATGCCAAAAAAAACATTACTAACATTATTAGTGGACCTCAGGGATGATTAAAAAAAAAAAACTATATCAAAAAGAGCATTTCATGACCCCTTTAAATTTTGGTCTGTATCTCACATAAAGCTATCGTGTGGCCTCAGAAGACTTGGAATACAGTGCGCAAGTCATATGTACAACCTTTATGTTACTTTTAAGGTGATTTTGCTTCCTTATTGAAGCTTGAAAGCTTCAGACCCCATTCATTGTAATTAAATGGAAAATAGTACAATCTTTTTGTTTTTCCATTGATGAAAGAAAGACATTACCTAATTTCATTTTTGGTAAACTAACTCTTTAAATGTAATGAATGTTAAACTAGCTACATAGTTTAACACCTCTAACAGAGAATTTTCTCCCTCTGTCCTCTGGATTTATACTGAATGAGAATAAACTAGAGGCCAGCCTGTCGTCATCATGTCGTTATTGTCTTTAAAGCCTCTGATCTCTGGAAGCCACCCAGACTGTGACCTCTGAGCTTATGACTCAGAGCTTAGACACAAGCAACAATAGCAGCCTGTTTCCCCTCATCAGAGTCTGTGTTCAACAAAGCCCAGCTAACCAACCTACCAATCAGTCTGCAATTAGCGTGCTGTGACACAATTCTTCCGGATTTTTCCATCAGCACAGGAAGCAAAAAGGGGTGGGGGGTGGGAGTATAGTGAGAGTAAGGGAGATCAGAAAAGTACTGGTACCAGCTGTCTTTTAGCTTAACATGACACAGGTTTATCATGAAGGAGAAGATGCAAAAACAATCATTATTTTTAAAGCAGTAATGACATACACAGACTTGTTTACAGATTTATTTATGTTGGTTCAGTCTACAAATAAAGCCTGCTGCACAATGAAACCAGCTAGAAACACTCAGTATTTTTTGATGTTGCACTGGCCAAGAGTAGTCTTGGACTTTATACTGACACTTAGCAGTGTAGAAATTAAATATTTAACAAGCGCAAGTGTCCAATAACAGGAGCGTTACTTAGACAGAGTGAATAGAATTCAGCTGGTCATATGACCATATTTCGTCTCCCATGAGGGTCTATGTGGAATAAAACAACTCTTTTTAGGCCACTGATATGACTTCAACTAATTTATGTTTACATAATTTTTAAACATATTTTTTAAATATACTATTCATTTGTACAAATTTTAAATGAAAAAAAATACTGAGTGGACCTTTAGCCCTTTCGCACGTATGATCAAACCGGTGTGATCTGCATACGTGCTGCTGTTTACCAGCAAAAGAGGGACTGAAGCGGTAGTCATAATAAAACTCACGTACGAAAAGGTTGAACTACAATGTCCAATTAAGCTAAAAAGCTCCAAAAAAAATGTCAAGGTCTCTGCCAATGTTTGGGAGTAACTAACTAAAAGAAGCGACACTACTTACACACTTACTACACTACACTATTTTCAGAATAGTGTTGCTTTTCCAGTGACAAGCTTATTTTTTCATTTATGTAGTAATGTTGTAAGTTTAATATTAAAGTTCTTTATTGTTTTGTGCCAGAAGTTCTGATTGCAGAATTCCATAATGTAATGATATTACTTAATTTAAATTAAATATAATATATAAATTATTGTAATTATAATAATTTATATAATATATACTGTATAATTTAATCAATATATTAGTTATATTATTAAAAATATATTTTTCCTTGAAGGGCTTCAATGTAATTAGCTACTTTTGTTAGCAGCCTGATCTCATGAAATTTACGTGAAAATGGCAAAATGTTTGCAAACCAAAATTACACTCTTCATTACATGTTTGGCTGCAGTATCCCAGTGAAATGTCCAATGGGGGCACTAAAAGCGAGTGAAATATTGTAATCAGACAAGGGTTTTAAGGTGAATATTAGATAAATGTTTTAATGAGTAAACCGTACCTCCCTAACCTTAAACTTCAACCTAAAAATAAAATAAATGAGTTAAATAAAACAGACATCCTTACCCTAAACAAAAACTTAAGCCTAACTTAAGCATCTATGGTACTTTCGCTTTACTTTCACTCTGAGTGACCCTGCCTAGGCTTGTAGCTGGGTCTCTGAGTCCAAAGACCAACACTCTACCAGGTGAGCTACAGAGCAAGCTAGTCATGTCAGAATAAGTGTATAAATGTAGTTGGGTCTGTAAAACACAATAGACAGTTTTTTAAATGATGCATTACAGTAAAAGTTTCGATTTCATAACATAGCAGGGTGAGTAATAGTGCAAAAAAGATGTGTTTTTAAAGTCATAAACAGCCATAGTGTCCATGATTTGTGTGAAAGTGAATAAGATGTACCCCTGTTGTAGCGCCTCTCTTGTAAAAAAAAAATAAATTAAAAAAACTGCATCGAAACATGCAAAGCACATGTAAAACTCAGTTTGAAAAAATATAGTTATAGTATATTTATATCTCATTCTATGAGACTGGGTTGTTCGTTAGTATAGCACACTACTTTCTTTAAAGTTTAGCTTGACTGTAGTTTAACTAATTTGAACAAGTGTGTAGCTAGATTCACAGTAGCTTCCCCAACACTGGTCTCTACTTTGTGACCTCTACAAGTTCACTAAAATCTTTATAAGCAATAGCGTAATCCTAATCTTTGTTTAGTCAACCTCATGCAAGAGTTGAGTCAACTCATACTGACAAATGGTACTTAAAAGGTCAAAGAACACTACAAAGTCATGCTTGAATGCATTACGATAAACAATTGTGCACTTCAATAGGGTGAGCAAAAGATGGATTTAGCGATACACATTTTGGCGTATGTCTAACTGGACAGCAGTCTTTCTAGGTTCATCTAGGGGTCAAATTTTGTCATACTGTAATCAATGCATTTTAGGAATGGCTACAGTGAAACATTACAGTATATTACTGTATTCATCTATTGAATAAGGCCACACACATATCCCCATTGATATTGTAAATGAGTGCAAACAGTTGGCGCTTCACTCATTGTCTTTCAAGCATGCACAGCATTTCCATGGCGTCAATGACAAACGCTGGTGAGCACATGTTGCTACAATTGTTTTGCATGAACGAAGTAAGGAGACTGTTGTTTCACTACTTTCTATCCCACTCTTCCAGCCTTGCAATATTCCTATGAATCAGCATCAAAAAGTCCAAAGTTTTGTAATTACCTGTTCATTAAACAGCAACTGCAGTTATTGTTTAGAAACACTGTTACACATAGCGGTGTTCGTCATGATAAAAATACTCTAAATATGGTTGTAAGCCTTTAAAAATCTTTCTTGATTCAGGTTACACTGTGGTAACAAATACTCTTTTGATTGCATGCTATATGAGGGTGTTTCATAACACAGTGTTGTGTTATTACCTCATAAGAGTCAAGGATGAAAGGCATTGTATTGAATACTCAAGCACAATTGCATATGCACTTTACACACAAAAAACCCATCTGGTAGGTCAGCATTGCTATGCTATTCACCAGCAAAACATTGCATCAACATAGTCTTTCTGCTGAAGCTGGTTGAACAAGAACATCTTAACGTCTTAGGCTACATAAGAAGCCTAGTACATTAGCATCCCATCTTGGAGACCAGCATCCAAAATCAACATGTGTTTTGACTAGAAATGCTGGTCTTTTCAACAGGGGAGCTAAAATCAAAGCTGAGAATTCCAGTGGGAGCGACATGCACCTGAGAGCACAGCCTGCGAAATAATGTGCTGATAACTTAAGTGTGACCTTATCTGAGTGTGAATGCTAAGAACTCAACTAATGCTTGACTAAGACTCTTTGCAACATCCTTTAATAAATTACTTAAAATACACTTCCTGCAGTTTGTTATGAGTGTAGTGTCGTCTGAAAGTCGTCTGGACCATCGTCACCTCACACATACACCTTTCCTGTGTCAAGACTCAAGAGCCTGATGAGAAAAACACAAGCAACCCTGTTCTGCAATAACTGAGTAAGCCAGCTATGAGTTGAAAAAAGAGATTGAGGAATAGAGGGAATAGAGGTCATAAACAAATAAGAGAAAATGTGGTTTGAACAGGGTCCAAAAAGGAGATAGGAAACATAGGAAGTAGGAAAACATTGGAGGTTTTAAGAGAAGGCGATTCATGTGGGGCTTTGTGACATAATTAAAAAATACTTTGCCATTACATTGTCGTAGTATGTGTTTTCCATAAAAAAAAGTATCTTTAGAGAAATCGAAACCTACTTCATCATAATGACACAAACTGTCCCTGGTATATTTAATTGTACAGTAGTTCCTAATGGTTCACAAAGGAGATAAAATATCTAATATATAAAATGCCTGAGATTCCTGTATTAGTTCCCGTAAATATGTAAGGGAGATTTCACCAGCTTAGATAATAAACAACATTCAACTTTTTCAGTCTTTGCAGGGCTCCAGACACAACTCCCAATCAATCAATATTCCTCCTTAAAATCCTTTACTGTTAAATGTGCATTTCTATGGTAAAAAAAAAAAATGAAATGTTATAGGTAACTGCACTTAATTCTGTAATACAATAATACTATCGCTATTATTTATTTCTGTATACCCCTGTTCAGTTATCCCATTGTCACAGTCACCATCGTTCTAAGGACTCTTATTTTGAAATAGTTTTTGTCTTGACATTAGTTTACCCTAAGCTACATTTCCCCTGGGAAATGCACTTCATCACAGCCATCTGTTCCCATCTCCCTCACCTGTTCTCATTCCTTCATTAACACCTTTTTGTAAAAATATCGTCTAGTTTTGATCCATGATTGTCATTTCTTGTTCATTGTTGCATGTTTATGTTACCACAAATGACTGTCTTGTTTTGTTACCTTCATCATCATCTTCTATGTATTCTCATCTTATTTTGATTGTGGGTTAAAGGATTGCTGCATTTTATTCCTGCTCTCTCTAGCCTCATCTATATAAAAAGTGACCTACAAAAATTGATCTAGCGGCTGTCAAGATTCTCCTCCATGAGAAAGGGGACAGTCCATTTGAGGATTATGTCTGTGACTTTCTCTAACTGGCGAATATAGTGCACTATGATGACCACTCTCTGGTGATTTACTTCTGGGTCTGTCTGAATAGTGCACTACAGGAACTAATGCCTCAAGCTGATCCTCAATGGACACTCTGTGAGTATGTAGAGAAGGCTCTAGAACTTTGCGGTTCCCCTTACACTGTGGGTTTTGGCAGGAACCCCAGGCCAAAATCTGCACCCAAGCCTCCCACGGCTCCTTGCTCCAAGCCTGCCATGGTTAACGAGCCAGCATCAGTACCTGTAGCCTAGCCCATCCCAGAGGAAAACATTGGAGGTTTTAAGAGAAGTTGATTCATGTCGGGCTTTGTGATAAATAAAAAATACTTTGCCATTACATTGCAAAGTATTGCAGAGCCAGCTCTCGCCGAGCTAATAGCCCTAGAATGTATTCCCGCCCATGTGCCCAATCCCGAGTACCCTTCCTCCTCCGCAGGTTCCATCCAGCCCCTCTACTCCGCTGGTTCCGTCCAGCACCCTAGCCCTTCCTCCTCCACTGGTTCCGTCCAGCACCCTAGCCCTTCCTCCTCCACTGGTTCCATCCAGTACCCTAGTCCTTCCTGCTCTGCTGGTTCCATACAGTACCCTGGCCCTTTCTCCTCCATTGGCTCCGTCCAGGACATCGGCTCATCCTCCTTCTGATCAGCCAGTTCCTTCCAAGTCACCGGCTCGACCATCGCCCCCTGGGAATTCCCAGACTAGGGGATCTGTCGACCCTTCAACTCTGCTTTGGTCCTCCGAGCCTTCGGTGCTGCCTCGGTCCACCGAGCCTCCGGCTCCAACTTAGTCCTTCGAGCCTTCGGTTGCTCTCCGAGCACTAAGATCCCCAGTTCCGCCCCTCATGCCTCTCATGGCTCCACCTTCCATGGCTACTACCCTCGAGCCTGTTCCTGCCCTGAGGCCGCCTCCCGACCCTGTCCCTGCTCTGCAGCTGCCTCCCAGGCATTTCAACTCTACCCCTGTCCTATGGTCACCTTCCTGGCCTCCTGATCATCCCCCGACTCCTCCCTGGCCACAGGATCATCCGCCAATCCCTCCTGGACTCCATAATCTTCTTCCTAGTTCCTTCCCTGTCACCTGTTTCCTCCTGCACCAGGAGTTGCCTTGTAACAGGGTAGGAGGTTAATGGCACAATCACTGTCATTCTAAAGATTTTTAAATAGTTTTTGTCTTGTCATTAGCTTCCCCAAAATTAAATTTCCCAGGTGCACTGCCCTCATCACAGCCATCTGTGATGAAAATTTGCTGATAATTGACTCACCCTCAGGCCATCCAATTAATAAATTTGTGTGGAAAAACTAATCGCTAATTATAACTTTAACTTAAAAAAATCTCATCCTGTAAACACTCGATGCCTCACATCGCTGTTGTGTGACGTCATCACGTTGGCACGCTCATGTGAGAATTCAGAAGTTCCACTCTGTTTACCACAGAGGAATGTACTTCACACAAAAGTTAGGTCAATTCAAACAGCTACAGAGAGCTGGGGGAAGCGTTTTAATTAATGATTCGTTTTTTACACAAACGTATCGATTCACTTTAGAATACATTACTTAATCGACTGGAGTCATGTGGATTACTTTGATGCTGCCTAAATATGTTTTTTGGACCGTCAAAAATTGGTGTCCATTCACTTGAATTGGATGAAGCTAAAAACCTCTTATACTTTATTAAAAATCTTAAATCCTGTTCTGATGAAGAATGAGGGTAAATGTCTGAGAGTAGTTTCATTTTTTTGGTGAACTATTCTTTAACACACCAGTTTAGTTATTTGTAATTATTTAATAATAATTTTAACAATTCTAGGTTTATAATTATTTCCCAGATCATTTTTTTGTTTACTTAAATGTTATCATTAAAATGATGTGTGATCAATACATTCTTAAAAAGTGAAAAATGAACTTTTAAACATGTCATTGCATCTTTTTTTTTTTTTTTGCCTTTTATTCAACAGCTGTCTTGCTTGTGATATTTTGATTTATTATTATTATTACATTTTACTATACAGTTGTAATACTGTACATTTTTATTAAATTTCTTCAATTTCAGACATCTAGATTTTATTTTGAATCAAGCTTTATTATGACATGTGTTTTTTGCCGGATGCTTCACTTTTCCGGATAAACAGTTTGCAACATAGTCCAGTGTGATCTCTGAAGACTTTTATGTCACATCTGAAATCTCATCTCTTTACACTGGCCTTGAAATCTCATCTCTTTACACTGGCCTTGAAATCTCATCTCTTTACACTGGCCTTTGAGTCTGACAAATCAAATGTAGGACACGGTTTTGGAGTGTTTGTATTATATGTTTTAGATTACTGGTGTTTATGTATGTGGTAATTTTGAAATGTTATGTTTTAAATTGTATTATTGTGAAGCACTTTTGTCAACTCTGTTGTTTTAAATGCAATATAAATAAAGCTGAGCTGAGATTAAAGTGAAAATACTGTGATTTTAATTATTTAAATATATAATTTATATATAAATATATATTTTACATGTACTGCATGGTTTATAGTGGTTTATTAGTGTTCTGCTCTGTCATCTGATACAACGTGAATGATTCTCAATGTCTGTGGAGTTTTTAGTGGATGAGCAGTCAGATTTATTTGAAGTATGCAGCGCTTCCACAGTAAGATTGCAGCCTTTAGCAGTTTAATAAATCACACAAGGACATGTCACAATTTTAATTTGATTGACATTTCATTGTAAAAGGAATAACAGCATGCATTATAAGCCTGTGAGCATTTTAAAGCTGTCCTGTGTCAGTCATACTGTGCACTGGTATGGATAGATTCGGTGCTCGGTACTACCGGTACTGCAGAAACACTGGTACCATTACATCTTTTTTATTATATTATCGACTTGGTACCAAAGTACCAGTACTTTTGACAACACTAGTTGGCACCAGTGTCATACGTTAGTCTGAAGCTCTGCTTTTGATAAAGTGATAAAGTCTGATGAGAGATGACAGTGAAATATAGTATTACTCTTTATTAATCACTCATTCTCAACTTTCAGAACACCACATGCACAGACAAGAGCACTGTTATTCACATAGTACCATTTAAGTCAGGAATGATTTGTGCGGTACACTTTAAAGTGACATAATCCGATCATAATTAACATACTGTATTACTTGAAAATGAAAAACTACATGAAATGAAAAGAAACCTAATCCAGCATAGCATGACTCTCTTTTTGATATATCATCATTTAAGACTTTTATTCAAGATATTCAAGACAATTATGTCCTCCTCTCTCAACACCTAAAGGTTCCGCTCATCTCTCAAGGTTCAGTCCATCTCTGAAGATGTTTGGTCGGAGGTTGAAACACAGAGGTGTTGAAAACTAGTAATGCTGGCTCAGAGTTGTGGACTCATTCACTATTCACAAGCGTCTGTTTGAGCTGAGAGCATAGAAACATACAGAATTACATTGCAGGAAATCTCTGTGTTAGTTTCAATTTACAGAACTCCCAATGAGCCGAATTCTAGACAAGCGCCACCATGCGACAAATGTTCATTGCCTGAAAATTGGTTGTGCCTGACATGCCAAACTATGACGTTACATGCCTCTTGATCTTCAGCAGTGGTGTGCGCTTGCGTTCAACTGTAATTCCAGCTTTGGCCATTGGGAGACAGTTTGGAAATTTGGAAAGCAGAGACCGGTTTTAGCTAACAAAATAATTTGACTTCCTGTTGCTGATTTCACATGAAATCTTCCTCTTAAGCCCTATTCAGATGGCAATTACTTTACATAGGGGTGTGAGGTAATTCCAGCATTTACAGGGGGTAGTCAATTTTATTGCCGTCCGAGTCCGAAATGTTGGAGTTTTTCTCCCACCTTCCGTGAGAAAACACCCAGCCAAATTATCTACTGTTCATCCAAACGCATTTAGTTTTATCACAGAGGAGCCATGAAAATGTACTTTTACAGACATCACCCTGAGAAACAACTGCCGTCCGAACAGGGCTTTATACTACAGATTAGGCTAAAGATGTCTAATGTACCTTTGCATCCTTTTTATCCAATACCCAAGTGCTGTTGCTCTAAAGTTAAACAAATGTTTTCTCTAATGTTATCTTGACTAAGATGGCCACATTCCATCTGTAGTCTGTAAAGCTGGAAAGCAGCTGTGCAAAGGAGAATTCAACAAAATCAATGGCTCAAGGGAGAAGGGGGGAGTTTGACCTACCTGGTTGTGAAACCAACTGGCACAGAAGAAACAGTTTTCTCTTAAAAGCCATATAAAAAGTGTCAATTGTCATCTGTGGCATTTTTTATTGTTCCAGAAAACAATTCCTGGAAGACCATTTAGTCTGAATCAACTAAATTACTAATAGTTCCTTGCCAGTCAACCATTTGTGCCCACAAATCTGGATTTTTGGCAATGTTAACTAATATTCTTAGGTCTGAAAACTACCATAAACCCAAAGCATACACAGTGACTCAAATTGCTCCCAGTAAAACAAACCGGTCCAAACATCACTGGACTGAAAACGTTGGCAAATCAGAGATGGAAACAGGCAGGGTTTATATACAGATTTGTAGGGTTTATATGAAAATGAGCTTTGAACATTATGACTCCGAGAAAGGTGATAAGACCAGCTGCTGTTTGCACCAAACCCCTGAAGTTAAGAAACACATTAGCAGGGACAGAAATTAAAGAGGACTCGGGCAAAAATACAACTGAAGGTGACAAAAATTCCCCTGAAAATTAAATCCATGGGGCAAATATTGGCAGATAATTTATTTCTGACACTGCCCATTAGTGAAAGGCCTAATTCCTTTGCATTTGTTTTTTCTTAATTTAAGGGGGTTTGTGGTGACTTGGGTTGCAACGGTATGAGATTTCCACGGTATTATAACCGTCTTAGAAAATATCAAAGTTTCGCGGTATCACAGTGTACGGTATTACACAATTACTATTATCAGAGTTATTTTATTTATTTAGTTATTTTTGAGCAAATACTTTTTTATAATTGAAACTTGAAACCATTTATTTTATTGAAGTATGTGTAAAAAAAAAAGTCTCCCTTTTGAAAATAAAATCAATTGAAAAAATAAGAAATTATAATAATAAATCGAATTATAAACATGATTAAAAAATAGCATGTAACTACAACATGTTATATAACTAAAGCATGTTAGTTTACATGTTAGCATAGTATGTTAAATAAATTACTAAATGAAAAATAACATCAGCTTTGTGAGCTTTTAAAGTAATGTCCTATGATTATTAATTATTAAAATTTCTATCGGGAAGACACGCAGGCTTGAGTGAAGTTTGAGATGCCATTTATTTGATAGATGTAAAACGGGAGGTGATGTCTCTCTCTTTGGCATAGGCCCCAGTACCAGGAACCGTCATGTCCTGCCGGAGATAGGAGGCAGGGGCGAGGAGCCTACCCCCCTGCAGGACAGGGCTCAACTGGTGGTGGTGGGGAGGTGGAGGTTGCAGAGTTAGCACACCGAAACAGCAATGTGATAGATTGTGAGCGGACTTATAAAGCAATGGCTTACGTGCGATTGGCTAGGAGTTATCAGCTAATGATGTGATGTACACCTGCTGGTCTTCCCGCTAGAACTACGCTCCACTTACTTACCATATACTGCTCCTGTCTGTAACTTTAACTCAGTGGTTCTCAACTGGTTTTGCTTCAGGACAGATTTTACATTGGAAATCAAGTGTCGACCTGCCATAGATTAAACATAACCTGTATTTAATGTATCCTGGGTTGCATTTCCTTTTATGTTGCATAGTTTTCCAGTACAAGGACATGCATCAAGTGACATTATTTTTGTTGATGATGTCAACGTTTGACATTCCGCACACAACTGAATAACACAGTAAATACTGCAAGAGTTAGATTAACATACAGGCGCGAAGGCACTTCAACATTTATAAATTGCACAAATAATAAATACATATACATATTTGTCTCTGGCTTGCTTTTGCTCGCATGTCAATGATACAGAGATCTACTTTTATATTTAATTTAATCACTGAGAAGGTTTACCTGCAAAATTAGTAGCACCAAACATCACAAGCAGCCTCAAGAATGGACACAGAGTAGCCGTATAACACTTATATATATTTCCTTGAGCAGAATATTGCAATACAGATCGCTAAGTTTGTTCAAAGGGAAAAGCCAGATAGAAATAGCGCACTCGTGTGCATGGTTGCCAGATTGCACAAAATAAGTATTACATTAGGCAGAATATTTCCAATTTGCGCAAGTATAAATCTCAAACTGGGGGTGTTGCATCTCTTATCTGGCAACCATGAGCATGGTAAATGCTTGTGGAGATGCGTTATGACCCAATGCAAGTGTAACTGAAATATCCAATGAAAAATAAAAACGCTTTTACGATAAATGAGCCCTGGGCCATATTAAACCATGTGGAGAGCCTGATCCAGCCTGCGGGCTGTAAATTGCCCATGTCTGCTTTAGATGTTTGCGAGATTATCATTAAATCTGCCTCGGCAGTCCTAAATAGTCTATCACTTGGGCGGCCGCTGAAATATCTTCAATAGGAGAACCATGGCATTGTTCTTTCCCTGCTGTCCACGACCCAGTCCAAATAAACCAGTTGAGAAACACTGCTTTAACTCACACACACACACTCATGTCAGACCCCCTCGCCTCGCTTCTCTCAGACATTTTCTCCGCTGCATTTGTGTGTGTGTAACGCAAGTTGATGAGTCTGACTTACAAGGAATAAAGGAGATGCGCAGGCGCATATGAGATTCTCCATCCAGTTGCATTTTTTTCTCAATACCATAGATATGCAAATGTACATGGTATGATAACCATCAAATTTTCAAACCGTGGTATACTGTGAAACCGGTATACCACTGCAACTCTAGTGGTGACAGGTTTTTATTCCTGTCAGGTGCCCCATAGACTGACTATAGTCTGAATTTAAGAATACAGCCTATACATTTAGGCAAATATAGGCAGATAAAACCTTTTTCGTAACAGCAAAATGAAGAGATGTATGCCCAAGCTTGCAGTTGTATCCGTTAGTTTGCCTGAGGCATCCTGTGTGCAACAACAATACCTACATTTGCTTTGTGTGCTGAACCATAGATTACAGTTTAATATATCTGAAGTTGATAAAGAAGGGATATTTTCTTCCTATTACAGCAAGTAAAACAACAATCCCTGTTAAGAACAAATACTCTAGAAATAGAAGAAAGGCCCTGCTTCAGAATCTGGTTTTCCAAGAAAATGGGACATTCAGAGGGCTGAGGATCATTCTGGCAATTATAGGATCAGACAGGGGCTGCTGCCTGACAGAGCTACCCCATTTTGGACTTCAAGCTTAATGGTCCAGATCTCAATGGTGGGCTCTCTTCACAACCTTTGCAGAAAGCACTAAACAACTCTGAGCGCATTGCCATCTGGCACTTTGACCTTGTCATACTGAATACAGTGTGCCAAGTGCTAGTCATTTGGGTGTATCCTGTTCTGGAACAGACACAGCTAAATTTCTCAATGACCTTAAATGAGTTCAACAGAAAAGAGATGTGAAAGGTAGACTTTAACTCAGAGACATGTCTAATAAAGACATTCAGTAAAAATATCTATTAAATTTATGTAAATGCCTGGAAAATATTGTATGGATTAAACTTGATATGGCATCTGCATGAGAGTATAACTAATACTGCCTTTCCTTGTAAGACAGATTAGTCCCCAGAGTGGCAATTATGTGCTAATAGCAACTATTTGAAGAATTGAGGAGGACTGATCATGTCCAGGATATCCTGAGAGGGAGATTCGAGCAGAATACAAAAGGATGGAGTGGAAGAGTTGACAATAAATAGCAAAAGAGAGAGGAGGGAGGATGGGAAATTGAAAAGGAATCAGGGGGACTGAATTTAAGAGGTTGGTGGGGGATGGGGAACAGAAAACAGAATAAGGAGGTTGGCATGCAAATGTGATATAAGGGTTCAAATTGAAAAGGCGTGAGAGTATGAGAATGAGGGAACAGAAATTGAAAAAGAAGGTTAATGAAATGAAATGAAAGGGAGGTTGAGTAAATTCATAGTGCCGATGCCAGTTACATGTCATAATGAAAGGAAAATGTGCATGAAAGAAACACTGGAATGAGGCCTGGACATTTATGTTCTGCCAAAAGCCATGACAAACCAATATGACAAAATGACAAAACGTGGTGAGAGTAACTCTAAACAGAGAAATTGGCAAAAAGAGAGAAAGAGATTGTGGCAGCGGGGGCGTGGTCAAGCGCCCGTCCGGGAGAGAAAAGCGGTAAGGGCGCTTACACCTGAGCTAAATTATGTCTAACACCTGTCTCTAATTTCAGTGAGTACGAGGAGAGCGGCATAAAAAGGCAGCGAGAGGGCCCCACGAGGAAGAGAGATGACAAGCGAACTCAGTGTTTGGCATTGTATTGTATTGTATGTGTGATAGTTGTACGAAGCAAAAGGGAATTAAAAACCTTACCTTGTGGTGAAGACCTGTTTCCTGTCCTCCTTCTTTGGGAAGTATTACACTGGTGCCGAAACCCGGGAATTTAAAAGGAAACATGGAAAGTGGTCGCCCCACAGAGTCCTCCCAGCTGGCAGAAGTCCTCCAATCCCTCGCGACGCTGCATCAAGGCCACCAACAATCCCTGCTTGAGCTCCGGCAAGACCAAGATCGCCGGTTTTTCGAAATCATGCGGGCTCAGGCAGAGGACCGGCTCGCCATCCGGAGCCTCCTCAGCCAGGAGGATGCGCCAGCCACAACCGCGACCCCGGACACCCGCGCTACGCTGCCCCCCCCATGCTACAGAAGATGGGGGCAGCAGATGATCCTGAGGCCTTCCTCGATTTGTTTGAGCGCTCAGCAGAAATCTGGGGCTGGCCCCGCGAACAGTGGGCAGCCCGCCTGATTCCCCTCCTGTCCGGGGAAGCTCAACTTGCGGCACAGCAGCAGCCGGCGACGAACCTCCTGGCCTACACCGATCCGAAGAGGTCTATTCTGCAGCGGGTCTGTCGGAGCCCGGAAGAGAATCGCCAGCTCTTCCGGGGCATGAAACTAGGAATGTCCGATCGCCCGTTCGCGTTCGCTCAACGGCTCCGGGATGCCTGTCGGAGGTGGCTGCTCGCGGGGGACCGCGACATCGAGGGAGTAATCGACCAGGTGGTACTGGAACAGTTCGTTCAACGGCTGCCTCGGAAGACGGTGGGGTGGGTCCAGTGCCATCGCCCGGTGTCGCTGGAGGAAGCTGTTCGGTTGGCGGAGGACCACTTGGCGGCGATCCCGAGGGCGGACGAGCCCTCTTCGTCTTCGTCTCTCTCTCTTTCCCCTTCCCTTGTGTCTGCCCCTGCCCTCGCCCCCTCCCTTATGTTCTCTCCTTCTGTTCTCTCCCCAGGGCCCGTTCCTGCCCCGCGCAGGCGTGGAGGGTTCCAGAGACCAGCTTCCCGGCCTTGGGATAATGTACCCTCCCATTCCCCGTCATTCAGCCGCTCTCCTCCTCAGGTGGGGGCGCCCGCCAGCACAAGTGCGGCCGCAACGCCTGGGCCGGCCTGTTGGAGGTGCGGCGACCCGGACCACTTCCGGGATCAGTGTCCGCTGATGGAGGTGGGGACGGTGGTGCGGGTCTCCAATGTCCCGCAGGCTGCCCCCTATCGGGCTGGAGCATACCGGATTCCGGTAAGGATCAGGGGGGGTATTTACCAAGCTTTGCTGGATACCGGCTGCAATCAGACCACCATCCACCAACGCTTGGTTCAACCCGGTGCTTTGGGTTTAGCTAAACTGGTGAGGGTGAGGTGTGTGCATGGGGATGTTCACAAGTATCCCATGGTGACTTTGGCGATTAAATTCAGGGAAAAAAAACAGTGTGGAGGCAGCGGTTAGTTCCCGCCTTACCCATCCGCTAATCTTGGGTACTGATTGGCCAAATTTTAAAGATATTTTAGAGGGTATTTGTGCGGATGGGTCCTGCATAAAGAAGTGTGCGGTGTGCGATGCTTTGGCGGGGGAGGCGGAGCCGGGACCGTCCTCGGCTGCTCGGAATGACGAGGGAAGGGGCAAGGTGGCCGCCCCTCCTCTCAGGGAATTCCCTGAGGGGGACTTCCCTCTAGAGCAGTCGCGGGACGAAACCCTTAAACATGCTCTTGACCAAGTGAGAGTAATTGATGGTCAACAGCTCCAGCCGGGCATCGCCATTGCATACCCATACTTTGCCATGATTAGAGATCGGTTATATAGAGTGACGCAGGATGCTCAAACAAAGGAGGAAGTAACACAATTATTGATTCCACGGAGCCGCTGGGAAATAGTTTTCCAGGCGGCTCACTATAATCCCATGGCCGGTCACCTAGGGGAACGGAAAACACTTCTCCGTCTAATAGCCCGTTTCTATTGGCCGGGCATTGGTGGTGACGTCCACAGGTGGTGTGCGGCGTGCCGTGAATGTCAGCTGGTAAACCCACCGGCCACCCCAAAAGCGCCATTGCGCCCTCTACCATTAATCGAGGTCCCCTTCAAAAGAATTGGGATGGACCTCGTCGGGCCATTAGAACGGTCAGCATGCGGACATCGCTTCGTGTTAGTCCTAGTGGATTACGCGACGCGATATCCGGAAGCAGTGCCTCTGAGCAACATCTCCGCACGTAGTGTTGCAGGGGCACTCTTCAAGATAATCTCCCGGTCGGGATTCCGAAAGAAATCCTCACCCGATCAAGGCACGACTTTTATGTCACGAACACTTCGCGAACTTTACGAGCTCTTGGGCATTATATCGATTCAGCACTAGCGTTTACCATCCGCAGACGGATGGCCTAGTGGAACGATTTAATAAAACGCTCAAGAACATGATTCAGTAAATTGCATACCGATGACGCTAGAAATTGGGATAAGTGGCTAGACCCCTGTTGTTTGCAGTACGAGAGGTCCCACAAGCCTCCACAGGGTTTTCCCCGTTTGAGCTGCTGTACGGGCGACGCCCCCGCGGTGTCCTTGATGTCATCCGCGAAGCTTGGGAGGAGGGATCTTCTAATAGCAAAAATGAAATTCAGTTCGTTCTCGATCTTAGAGCAAAACTCCACACACTGGGGCGACTAACACAGGAGAATTTGCTCCAAGCTCAAGAACGCCAACGCCGGCTGTATGACACGGGTGCTCGGCTACGGGAATTTGCACCGGGAGATAAGGTACTCGTATTACTCCCAACATCGAGTTCTAAATTACTCGCCAAGTGGCAAGGAACCTTTGAAGTCACAAGACGAGTAGGGGATCTCGATTATGAAGTTAAACGTACCGATAGAGGGGGCGCACGTCAAATTTATCACCTCAACCTCCTGAAATTGTGGAGGGAGGAGGCGGCCTCTGTGACGTTGGCCACGGTAGTTCCGGAGAGGGCGGAGCTCAGACCGGAGGTAAACAAAAACTACAACCTTAACACTCCGCTTACTTGTGGAGACCACCTCTCACCGCATCAACTCACAGAGGTTTCTGAATTACAAAAGGAATTTGCGGATGTGTTCTCCCCTCTACCGGGCCGTACAGACATCATACAGCACCACATCGAGACCGAGCCGGGCGAGGTGGTGCGTTGCTGCCCCTATCGCTTACCCGAACATAAAAAGAAAACAGTACGGGAGGAATTAGATGCGATGCTTGATATGGGCGTAATAGAGGAATCCCACAGTGATTGGTCCAGCCCGGTTGTTCTTGTTCCCAAGAGTGATGGGTCTGTTCGATTCTGTGTGGATTACAGAAAAGTCAACGCGGTGTCTAAATTTGATGCGTACCCAATGCCCCGTGTTGATGAACTGCTCGATCGGTTAGGTACTGCTCGATTTTATTCGACCTTGGATTTAACAAAGGGTTATTGGCAGATCCCCTTGACACCAATGTCCCGTGAGAAAACAGCCTTCACTACGCCGTTTGGATTACACCAATTTGTGACGCTTCCTTTCGGTTTGTTTGGGGCTCGGCCACGCTTTCAGCGCCTCATGGATCGGATCCTCAGACCACACACCGCGTACGCCGCTGCCTATTTAGATGATATAATCATTTATAGCAATGATTGGCAGCGGCACATGCAACATCTGAGGGCCGTCCTGAGATCGCTGCGGCGGGCGGGGTCACCAGCTGATTCTTCTCCTCCCATCTACCAGTGATGCTTGATTTAACATCCCGCGTCTACTGCCTGCGCAGATATCAACAGCGCAAATGGGTTGTAGGTTGCCAGATTGTGGTCATAAATTATTTGTAATGTGTATGATGTATCGATTGTGTGAGTAGGATGCGTTTCATTCAAGATCTGGCAACTGGACACCTTGTAATAATATATTGATGTGATTATTCATATAACGTGGTTTGGGCCATACAAATTACGGGAGTTTTTTTGGGAGAAATACCAAAACGGGAGACTCCCGGGAAAAACGGGAGTGTTGACAGGTATGTTGCAAGCCGTTACCGAAGCAGTGCTCAGTTTTACAACTGATATTTGTACATCTAACGTAAGTTGAGCGAATTGGACACTTCAGTTTTTCAGATCTTTGGAATTGTTTTGTTAGAAGAGTAATAAAGAGAAAAAGGTCCATTTATAAAAATTGTGGAAAATGACATGTTACATAAAGCAACTTATTTGCAGTTAATTGTTATTTCTACCTCCTTCTAGTCTCAGAGCACTTTATTTTGAGAGTTGTTTAAGTGAGAGAAGATCCTGTAACTTTTTTTGTAATGTTGTAATGGAGAAATTGTAATGTTTAATCATTTATTTTATTATGAAAATAAAATTTTGCATTGAAGAAAGTTAGATTTTGTTTGTATATGTGGTCAATAATAGTTCTTAGAAAGAAAATCGGAAAAAATGGGTATCGGCAGGTCACACATGCAAAAAAATCGGAAATCGAAATCGGCCAAGAAAATTGCAATCGGTGCATCTCTAATATAAATACATTTCCACTAGGGATGTAAGGGTTAAAAATTCTCAAGATTCGGTTCATGTCAAGGTTTTAGGGGGTGTTCACACTTGGCAGGTTTGGTTTGATTAAAACGAACCCTGGTGCGATTGCTCTGTTAGTGAGGTTCATTTCAAGTGTGAACGCTGTCACCCGAACCTTGGTGCGCACTAAACAAGCAAAACGAGACCGCCTGAAAAGTGGGTCTTGGTCCGCTTACAAACGAACTATAGTACGGTTCGATTGATATATGAACTCAACATGGACCAAAGATGTCTAAATGGACCAAAAACAGGAAGTAATTTGCCTAATACTGACCTCAAGCATACTGGTTCTTCTCATCATAAGAGCTATGTTTCCCATTTCAGTTTGGTACTGGCATCAGAACCGCCTGTCAGCTGTCCTTGCAGCATATCTTAGTGTGTGTGTGTAACGGAGGAAATCCTGGCATTGTTTTGAATCCTTTACACACTTTATTAACTCTTCGTTTGTTCTCAGCTGGTAAAAATACCACAGTATATACATATATACATCCAACGAGCGCATTTCACCAGCATTGTTTTGGATGTTCGGTAAGTTCAGTCAAAAAATATACAGTACGTCATAAAAGCTGTCCAATCAACTTTTCCCTGATGCCTTTGGTTTTGTATCGTTAGGTTCGGTGTTAAAAATGCCAGGGTGAACGCTTAACGAACCAGGACTCAATTTTCATTTTTGGTCCAGACCAAGAGAACCGAACTACAAGTGTGAACACACCCTTAGGGTCACTGTTTCGGTAACGGTTTGGTATTTTCTATGTTCAGGAAAAATATATATTACTGCCAAATCCAAAGAAAGAGTACTCTATTTGGTAAACACTTCAACAGGTATGCCCTTAATAAAAATCATGGTTTTACTGCAATAGTAACCGTAGTTTAATCATGGTATTTGTAGTCAAATCATAGTAACCACAAAATCAACATGTTGCTGTCATGGTTACAATATATAGTAAAATCATGGTTACTATATATAAAGTACAGTATTATGGTTGTAAAACCATGGATCATTTTATCATAAGCATGATTTCTGCTAAGAAACCCATGGTGACAGCATTCATTGTTATTACAGCCATGGTTATAATAATATTAATATGGAAAAACCATGGTTAAATTTCATTAGGGTCCTTAACTAAAAAACCCTTTTCTCTTGTAACTTAATCAACATTTTAATGTAATACCTGCACTATTACATATGTAACAAACAAAGTGCATTTTTAAACTCAACATATATTCAACATTCGGAAGTTGTAGCCTACATCAATATTGAAGGAATAACCTATTAAAATGGATATGTGAAGGGATGTTGTGACACGGCTTGAGTGTTTTAATCATCAATCCATTCAGGGGTATTAGTGGAGGTTGGAACTACGCTTGTCTTTTTGATGCTTTGTTTTCTTTGCCAAACCTTGTGCTTACGATGCGTCATTATACATGAGGTGCATCGCGGTCCCAATGCTTAACGAACCGTGGGTGGCGAACCGGATGGTTCATTTTTATAGAGAACCGCTACACCCCTAATTTCCATTGAAGACAATTTGGGTAATCCTGACTCCGCCATTTGTCTTTCTTGTTAGCAGTGAGAAAGGAACCTTTGCACAGGTTTTAATATTTATTTAATGCTACTCTGAGCAAGAAGTACACTTGAGATGATCTTTTCAACAAGGCATCACAGGCAAAAAGGTTACTACGACAGCTATCAGACTTGCAGGAATTAACTCCATGTTATAACTCTATGCTATTATGCTTTAATAAATATACTGAAATATCCTGCTAACCTCCAAACTCTGAATGTGTGGTTATTTATTTTAGGACAGCTTTGAGCCCAATTTTTTACTTAGTCAGAGTCATAATTTGATGACTATGGTCATTTGTCTAATGAGCACTGAGGTTGAGAAGGGAGCAACTACTATACTTATACCTTAATTATATATAATGCATCATTATTTCAAATGCTTTTCTCAGACAATTATATTGTAACCAGTTTTGCCCTCCCATGTTCTTGATTTCTCTTTCACACACTCTTTCCCTGTAAGTGATGAGAGCTTGGGGCCAAAGCGAACTAGCTCTTGTGAACATCATTGTGTGCCTTTACTTCTAGTATACATCTGTTATTGATTTCTTATTAGATAGGATTCTCACACTGTTTGTGAACAATCTTCATATTGATTGTACTGTGGCATATAGTACAGCAATTAAACAGTATTTATATGGTAGGCCACGGTTGCCCTCCAATATCTGAAGAGTGCAGACTGGTGAACATATTCCCAAGGTTTTTTGCACTATTTTGAAAAGCCAAAGCCAAAGTAAACATCTTCATCACTATAAACTATGTAGCTTGCTTCAACACTTTCCTGATAAGCCTGTTGCCTTTAGTTCTGCAGGCCTCTCTGAGGTTGCTAACTGGATAGGGTGAGTTTAGCCTCTGGCCTCTCCAAGAAAACACTCCTCTGGGACAACTCTGGCATTTCCCGTCCCGCATGTCCCACACAGCTACTGCAACACAGGCCCTCACTCATGTATACAGGTTCTGGTATCCCTCATACAGTCAACCATGCATAAACATTCCTAATTTCTGTTTTTCTTCATTCTGCCTCTCTATAGCATCTTAAAAGATGGAACGTACTATCATCACATCCTTTTCCTGATTCATCAGTTACTCACAGACCACAAGTAACTACACCCACATTTAAAATGTACAAAATTAAAGTGATTCACAAATCCAAATTGTTCATATTGTGTGAGAATCTTGTCAATCATAGGCACATTACCAACACAAAGGCTTTTCCAAAATGTAGGCAATGTTAATGCTGCCCTCTAATATACCTTTTTTGATCATATTCAGGCAGCATCATATACTTTGCAGAGAAGGCAATCCCTGAATGCAATGCGGTATACTCGAGAAAAAAAAAAGAGAGAGCCGAGAGACATGTTAAATAAACATATTTAGTTCAATACTGTAAAGAATCAATACAAATAGTGGAAAATGTATTAACGCCTTTTCTGAACACAGAAGTATTTTTCTGCTTATTATAGTAGCACACGTTTGCTTAGCTCATACCTTGAATCGAACTCTGATCACAGTTGGCAGTGCATGACATTTTCAGGAACATAATGCCCTTCTTAACCAAAGAAATAAGAAAATTGCAGGCAATTCACAGCTTACTTTACATCTATACAAAGAGCAATCAAGTTTAGCTAGAATAATGCAAAAGAAGGCAATGGCAACTGATGCAGGCCTGGGCTGTTGACTTATGCAGCAGCTGTTAATAAAACCCCTTTTATAAAAATTCAGTGATTGACGTCGGCAGGAACATCATTTAGGAATTTTACCTCATAAATGCTCATTTGTACAAGGAAGAAGTGCCAGTTCTAGAATATTCAGTCAGCTGTGTCCTATCTCAATGATACTTCCGAAACAGTCACTGACATTTTCTTGCTGCAATAATCTAAAAATAACCTTAAATAATTCAGTTGTTTGGCTAAATAAAGCCAATGCTCTTGTGAAGTAAGTAATGAGATATCATCTGCTTCACTAGTCCTATCGCTGTGCAAGAATCTTTCTCATTACTTTGCAGGAGTGTTTAGGTATGTAGGCTGTTTGTTGATTTATTCTTCCCTCTGCAAGTTTCCAATCTGAAGTGATTAAAGGCCTCAGGCAGAGCCAAACTTGTGTTGTGTAAACCAAAACCCTATAAAAACACAACAAACTTTCTAATTTTTAACCTCATATGGCCCCAAAGGCACAAGAGGTATGCTTATCCTTCATGGGTGACAAGATGAATTAAATGAAAAGTCAAAATTTTGTCAACACAAATAGTAATAAATATACAATGAAGAGTCGGAAGGTACTGGACTCTATTACATCCACACAAAAGGTGTAAAATAGCCAAGTCCCAACTGATGTGTTGAGGTATTCTAGATTATGGATTTTTATGCTGCAAATGGACTCTTTTGTCCATTTGGCTTGAGGTAGTCATAACTTCAAAGCAGTAGAGTTGTCAGTTATCTCAGTTGTTAAAAGGAGTTCAGACTGCTAGTGCACAAACAGCCTGACCTCCTTAAGCACAAGGCCACTATGAGTCATTAGGGGGCGTGAAACAGACCACCTTGCAACAACACACCTCTAACTTCATTATATCATTCACCACCACCAGGTGCATGTGTATAATTTGGGACAAATCCTGAACGCTTCATTATTGAAGGACGTAAATGTTTCCACAATAGAATATCAGTGCTTAAATCATGGGGAAAAAATACTTAAAAAGGTTTACTGGCTGATTTAAAAAAATATATCTCAGTATTGGACTAAGATAGGAATTAAATGTGTGAATACCTCTGTCTGAAATGATGTAGCGCTCTCAGACAAGCCTGGAACTTTGACTCTATGGTCAAGGCAAAACTCGTTTTACATTCTTATGATGCAGGAACTGAAATTGAAAAATGTTTAAACTATACAAGACTGGCCAACACTACATGAGAGCTTAATAAAAAGGGTATGAACCATTTTTAGGTGCCAAAATATTTGCTAAGTGAAAAACTTGAAAGTTGAGTAAGGAAAGGCTTGCACATGATTCAGTGATCTTAGATTAGATAAAGAACTAAACATTCAACAAAAAATATCATGGAAAAATATCATGGAAGTAATTTCAGCATTCAAGGATTTATATCCAGTACACAGATATCCAACTGCAACAAATGCTAATTTTACTGGACAAGCTATTGCCTCAAAGCTCCACCAACAAGCACAAGCCATCTGTGTGTGTACAACAAACAGCATTGTTTGAGGCTTCTGCAGCTTACAGGAACTCCATTTAAATTTTCCAATTGCATTCCCATTGAGTCCAACAGAATGAAGTGGTGGAACCAGAGAGGGAATCCACCTACACAAGGGCCAGGAATTTCCAAAGACAGAACAGAGCTTCTCTCTTTGTGAGACTGAGTTAATGATCCATGAGGTGACTTGAGTGTAAAAGTATATTCATACTTGGGCATCTTCTCAAGTTTGGTGCATGATTGATGTTCCATGTGGTACCTTACAAACTTTTGGAAAATTACTAAAACAAACAAGGTAGAATCAGTATCCTAATTCACCATTTGAGCAACCCTGAGTAAAGCAGGCTGGCATACTGAGCATCTGGGCATACTGCAGCTGTCTGGAATGGCATGAAAGTGGAGAACACAAAGTAATATGCCATGTGTTTCTGATTTGAGAAATGCTTGTGAGTTTTGGACGACCGATATGGGTTTTTTAATGGCTGATGCCGATATCCAGAGAGCAGCGTGGCTGATAGGCCACTACAATGCCGATATATAACACAATTTAATATAGTAAATAACAAATGTAAAATTGCTAAAAAAATATATATAAACTCTTATTTAGTACTATATTTACTCAATTTCACACAAAACTAAAAAATAATATTGTATTTTAAATGTTAGATTGTAGCTTCTTCAGATTTCTGTTTAGTCATAAAATTTTAATAATTTATTTGCACATGAAGAAATGGTTAATATATATAGTAGAAGGAACTAACAGTACACACAGTAGTCCAGCAACCATGGATGGCAATTGCATGTTCCAAGGTAGCAAAAGCATTTTCTCCAAAAAAAATACCTGCGCTGAACAGGGTGGAGCCGAGCGGCACTTTCACCTGCATGCCACACCAGACTTGCGTTCCAGCAAGGGCCGGCGGGAGTACTTTATGAAAAGAGATAGCGGCAGACGGGAGAGAGAGATGCGTGAAGCTGTTTGTGTGTAGTGTGTTGAGCGCGTTTATGTGTAGTGAAGCTGAAAAGAAAACCTTTTGTGTACTGCTGAAAAGCGCCCTCATTGTGTGCGACTGCAAAGTGTTTTGCTGTCCCCAGTATCCTCCTTTCCACGAACTGTTTCAATACCGAATCTAACCAATTGTACATAAAGTGCATAGTGAATAAGACATTTACTTATAGCACACGTGAAGCGCTTTTACCATGGCTGCATCCGAAAATGTAGGCAACTTACTTGCTACCTTGCTGCCTAATCAGTTAATTGCTTAACTGACAGCTGCTTTGAAAGAATGGAACTCTCAAGGAAACTGGTCTCCAAACAGTTTGAAAAGCACCTTATTTTCATACTACCTCCGTATACAACCTCCAGAGGCAGCATTTTCCTGTTTTCGGAAGCAGCCTTGAAGTTGCACACGAGCCTCAATCTCCTGACAGTTTAAACGGTCTGGATCACCTGCCTTGATTGACATGAACTGACCACTATGATTTGTGAATCAGCTCAACTTTTGATTCTGAAGTTTTGATTCTGAATGATGGAATACACGCTTCAGAGGAAGATATTAGATGAGCTCTCGACGGGAAGCATTTTCTTCAGAGTGACAGGGAACTGTCACCATATGTGCTTTAGAGGTAAATAAATGAGCACTCCACAGGATGCTGAAGTTGTGAGAGGTTGGGTTATTGCATCTGTTTAATTACATCTGTTTAAACGAGATGTGTGCATATTTGCAGATGGTATATGATATTCGTTTTATAGATATTTGCCTTTTTATCATTATAAAAGACAGTTAAAAGTTAAAGGGAACTGTTGAGGAGAGAGAGGGAGAATGAGAGAGCCGATAATGTAAAAAGTCAGAATATCAGCCGATTTATCGGCCTTGGTGATATATTGGTCGACCACTTCTTGAGAGTAAAGACCCATTCACACAATTTCCACTGATGCTCAAACAGAATCTATGCATTAAACCAGTATAATGTAAACAATAATTGTTACTTTCAAGGTGGTAATTTAATGATTACTAAATGTTTACAAAACATATAAATGTGTCAACACACTGGTGCCTCCAAGGTAAATGTATGTCTGTAGAATCAGTATACTTGGGAAAATCCAATGGGTCATTTGAAGGAATGAAGAAAATAAGTGTCTGCATTCTCCTAAAAAATATTGCGATTGCGATTTGAACAGCGATTATGATGGTAATGTTTTCCACATGTTCAACAGCAAAAAGGCTGCTAGGGTTTTCACACTTGAGCCCTCTTAAAAAGAACCAAACTGAGACCTTTTTCCGGTTCACCCACAAACAAATAAATATATAAACAGTGAAACAAATTCTTCTTCATATTCAAATGTTACCATCCACCGTGTACCTGTTTTTGTCCATTTTGTGACAGGGTCTCAGCCCACTAATCATCAACATTAGTTTTTGAAACAGTCAACTTCAATTTTAGGGATGCTCCAATCAGGATTTTAACATCTGATACCGATCTCCAATTTTCTTTTCATCTCATCGATCGATGTTGATCATTTAACTTTTTATCAGCAGCTCTGTCAAAACTGGCTATATGTAAGCTTTCTGGTCAATGTCACTGTTAACTACATTTCCCTGTAGGTAAAACCATATTTGTTGCCTAGTTTTTGAGGTCAAAAATAATTTTGGTTTACAAAATTTTAAAATATAAATGTTACTCTTTATTCTAGGCCTTAAAAACTAGTTGGCTTATACAAATTAGTCTTTACTGTATATAAGTTAGTCCTAAAGAATGAGGCTTAATGTCAAACTGAAGTTGAACTGATAACCCATTGGTGTAATTACATTTAAAGTGAAAATTTTGGTTAGTTTGTCACCATTTCATTTACTTATTTTTAATTCATTATTTTATTATATTTAATTTAGTATTGCATTATATTATAGTAACTAAATATTTAATATAGTTTTATTATATGTACGTTCCTTCCTTTTCATTTTGTTGGAGGTTGGTAATATTAGAGTGGTGGTGGCGTAGTGGGCTAAAGCACATAACTGTTAATCAGAAGGTCGCTGGTTCAATCCCCATGGCCACCACCATTGTGTCCTTGAGCAAGGCACTTAACTCCAGGTTGCTCCAGGGGGATTGTCCCTGTAATAAGTGCACTGTAAGTCACTTTGAATAAAAGCATCTGCCAAATGCATAAATGTAATATTAGTTACGCTTTTACTTGTTTCCACGGGGAGTGTAATAAGGGCGACATGCTCTCTCTTGAGGTAAACAAATGACAAGAGAATGGAGGAAGAGAAGTTTCTGGACTCTACAGGTGTTACTGTTAATGCTGTCTGTTAAATAATCGCACAAGGTCAAATCGCGGTTTCTATTTTATTTTGATTAATTGTGCAGCCCTACTTTGGACAAAGCAAACACTGAAGCTAAAATCACTACATTTACTGCTGAAGATTTTAATGACTAATCTAGCACTATAAAACATTCCTGTGGTAACCCAAACAATATAAAACTAAATAAGCCCCACAAAGGTGATACTATAAAATTATTCAACTAAACAAGCCAAACTGATCTTCATATACTATGTTAAAGAGTCGTGGCATGCTTTTTATTTGTGCAAGATGGATTAAAAGTAGAAATTGTCCCCATTTAGTAGTGGATAATCCTACATGAATATTATATGATGTCAGATATGCCAGATTGGACTAGCTGCATTAAACATAATATGATGTAACATAAAATAATATGGTGATACAAGTCATCATAATCAGTCAAATTAAGGTATACATATACAGCTAAAGTCAGAAGTTTACTTACACTTAGGTTGAAGTCATTAAAACAAACTCTTTAACCACTCCACAGATTTAATATTAGCAAATAATATTTTGGAAAGTCATTTAGGACATCTACTTTGTATGACACAAGTAATTTTTCAGACAATTGTTTCACTTTTAATTGACTATTTCATAATTCCAGTGGGTCAGAAGTTTACATACACTAAGTTAACTGTGACTTTAAGCAGCTTAGAAAGTTCCAGAAAATGATGTCAAGACTTTAGACAATGAGTCAATTAGCTTCTGATAGGAAGTGTACTGAATTAAAGGTGTACCAGTGGATGTATTTTAAAGCCTACCTTCAAAATTAGTGCCTCTTTGCTTGGCATCATGGGAAAATCTAAAGAAATCAAGACCTCAGAAAAACAATTGTGGGCCTCCACAAGTCTTGTTCATCCTTGGAAGCAATTTTCAAATGCCTGAAGGTATCACGTTTATCTGTACAAACAATAGTATGCAAGTATAAACACTATGGGACCACGCAGCCATCATAACACTCAGGAAGGAGACACATTCTGTCTCCTAGAGATGAACATAGATTGGTGCGAAAAGTGCAAATCAATCCCAGAACAACAGCAAAGGACCTTGTGAAGATGCTGGAGGAAACTGGTAGACAAGTATCTATATCCATAGAAAAACAAGTCCTATATGGACATAACCTGAAAGGCTGCTCAGCAAGGAAGCTCTGCTCCAAAACCGCCATAAAAAAATCCAGACTACAGTTTGCAAGTGCACATGGGGACATATCCTCTGTTCTAACTAAACAAACATTTAACTGTTTGGCCATAATGACCATTGTTACGTTTGGAGAAAAAAGGGAGAGGCTTGCAAATTGAAGAACACCATCCCAACCGTGAAGCATGAGGGTGTCAGCATCATGTTGTGGGGGTGCTTTGCTGCAGGAGGGACTGGTGCACTTCACAAAATATATGGCATCATGAGGGAGGAAAATGATGTGGATACATTGAAGCAACATCTCAAGACATCAGCCAAGAACCTAAAGTTTAGTCACAAATGTGTCTTCCAAATGGAAAATGACCCCAAGCATACCTCCAAAGCTGTGTTAAAATAGCTTAAAGACAACAAAGTCAAGGTATTGGAGTGGCCATCACAAAGCCCTGACCTCAGTCCAATGAAAACTGAAAAAGCGTGTGTGAGCAAGGAGACCTAAAATCCTGAATCAGTTACACTAGTTCAGTCTGGAGGAATGGGCCAAAATTCCAGCAACTAATTGAGACAAGCTTTTGGAAGGCTACCCAAGATAAACAATTTAAAGGCAATGCTAGTCATAGGGCTGGGCGATAAAACGATATCAATATTTATCACGATAAAAAAACTCCATGATATAAACGATAAGCTTTTGAGTAAATTTCGATATATAGCCTGTGTTCTAAATCTAGACATGCGTGTTGCTAAAAACACTAGCAGTTTGGCTTTCTTATTATATGTTTCCACTGGTGTGTGGTGAGCGAGCGCTTTCAATTCCTTCCTATGGAAGCCGAGCATCAAGCTCGCAAGGTGGATTGTAAAATTAACAGCAGCGCGGGGCAAGCGGTTCCCTAGAGTTGGGAGTGGCTTTGTGCGGATTTCTTCCACATCAGTGGAAACACAGCCTCAGACTGAAATAAGTTGCTATTCCCCCTGCTACGCATGTCACCGCTTTCCGGATCCCAGATTGATTCCATCTTGACTGCAAGACATCACGACGATGGTTACGCCCTCTCATCGTCTCTAGTGAGCAGCGCGACAAAACAACAGTGCCGGTTACATCATATCTGATCTTTCTGCACTGTATTCTTGAACATTTATCTCTAGCACTGAAACACACTTCACTGATGCCCTGTCCTGGGCCACACCCGCATCCTCTTTTCCCCACATGTGCATAAACATGAGGTGCGTGTTTCCAGAGCACTTTTAGACCATAACGTTTTTTTTTCTCTAAATTTAGTTTTATTAATCAGCATGTTCCAAGTCTTTAATAATAAACAAATAGATTTCTGTTCTAATTTTGTGAAATTATTCAGATTTCATCATCTCTGACAAGGATGAAAGACAAAACAATTACTAGTTTGTAGCCTAGTCTTTCTCACTTTAATGAAAATAGAAAAATGGTGTATTCAGACTTTTACATTTTCAAAGGTTTCTCTCTGGAGATACCCCTGAACCCACATACAGTATCCTTCCTCAGTCACAAGGGCTTCTATGCCCCCATACTTGGATATCTGTATGTAAATAAATGTGAAAATAATTTTTATGTAAAAAATTATATATATATATATATATATATATATATATATATATATATATATATATATATATTAGGGCTGTCAATTGATTAACATTTTTAATCGAATTAATTACATGATGTCCCGATTAATTAATCGCGATTAATTGCATTTAATCGCATATACAAATATTTGCTGTGAAAGCCCCTTATATAACAATAATTCTATATATAATGATGAAATAATTATACATAGTTATCTTTAAATATTTAAAAATTATATTATATATATATTCAGATAATTAAAATGCATTACATTCTTGTGGCAGAAGAGTTAATCATTAATAAGACAATAAAAAAAACGGCTTTAGAATACAATGTATTGTTTACTACCATATTATTGATCATAAGTCAATCATTGTCACACAGTTCACAGCAATCCATTTCGCCAGTGAATTTGTCAATCAGTTCAAGAATTATTATGACGGCTTGTTTAAGGACCCGTCAATTTCAACAAGCGTCAGACATGCTTGTGTAGCGTCTCGGGTGCATCATAAAAATAAAATATTTAGATCACTGTCAAGTTAAATATAGTTTAATACTTAGAACACATCTTGACGCAAATCCCTTAGTTCGTATTTGCGGTCCATCAAATGTTTTGAATGCAAGAACGTAACGAATGTCTGTTATGTGCTGTCTGGTTGTTTTCTTCACTGTATAAACTGCGCGTTGCCACAAAGCTGAAATTTCAATTACTTCCTTCTGGAGTAAACAGGTGATACTACAAGCTTGCATTTCTCAGGAATCGGACTTTTTACAATTCGGGGGCATTGCAATTAATTGCATAAATATTTTAACACATTATTTTTAATAAAATGAATCGCACTGAATTATTGTTTTATATGAAATTGTTTTATATGAATTTATTGTTTTATATGAAAACGACAGCCCTAATATATATATATATATATATATATATATATATATATATATATATATATATATATATATATATATACCTTCATTATGATTCAAAATGAACAGATCATCTTATAACATTCATATTCAACTGCACTCAATTGATAAATTCTAAAACATATTGTAATATTTTCATAGAATATCCCTCAACCCCACTGCATTGGCTGTGTCTGGCCCCCAACACAGTTTTGTAAAGACTATTTAGACTGTTTAGGATTTTGTTTTCTCTTCTTTTTTTTGGAAATTCAAAAAAATGTGCAATGTTTTAATGTCAGGAACGGTGAAAAACTTTAAATGTATTTGGCTAAGGTTTGCACTTCAAATACAACTACACAGGAAATAATACAGTAATTCCACTCTTTTAATAACAAAGCTGTCAAACATGTTTTATATTATGATTTTAACACCAACTCTTGTTATACATATAAGGTATTCCTGCAGAAAAACTTCTATACACTATCTCTCAACAACTCGTAATGTTCACTTCAGTCTCTTTATTTCAACATATAGTATATAAACATGTCAAGTGCACAGAGAGCAGAAACACTCTATGAAAGCCATACCACCAGCCCTGCAAGGAACTATGAAGTTCTCCAGAAAGGAGGTAATGTAAATAGATTTAAATAGATTAAAAAAAGACAATAATATAGGGCTGAGAAAATTAGATGTCTACCTACATTTGAATACAAGCTATTATTATATATTAGATATGGATGATAAACTTTTGAGTATTTAGCCTATGCTCTACATCTAGATGATCAGATCAGGTACGTCTCACTAAAACGCAAGCAGTATGGCAAACTTTCACAACTAGCTAACTGAATCAACCCCCTCAATAATCAAAACAACAACAATAACAATAATTAACCTCCATTATTTATACCACGATCAATGGAGCATGGGTAAATACTACACGCTACAACCCCCCAACCCTCCCTTGGCTGAAGATTATGAAATTGACTAAATTTAATCGAAAAGAGGTCACACACCTTATGTAGGATTAAATCCTAAACTGAGTGTACTTTAAAGGTAGCTTGCCCTCTGGGGTTTACTAGTAAACTAACAAGTAATGTATTTACATCCATTCTTGAGATATAACAAACATGTGGAATGTATTTCCTCTCCCATAAATGGTATGAAATTATATCATGATAAATATCAATATTGAACAAAATAAAAACATATATTGATAATATTTTTGGCCATATCGTCAAGCCCTAGTCATCAGTACAGAATAGTGATCTTGTAAAGTACTGGTGAGAACTCAGCAGATGTTTTATTATTGGTAACATGAGAAGATTGTACCTTGAGGCTCTTAAATCATGCATAAACCAGTGCTATAACAGCATGGATATGTAAATACCTGAGCCACACTGAACCTGAGCTTTGCTACCTTTCTGAAAGGGAGATGATGTTTGTTAAAAAGAGGGTGAGTTTCATAAAACATAACACAATTCACCATCTGTCACTATAGAAAGACAAAGGTGTGCATTGTTCAAACTTTTCCAAGTGCTATCGATTCCACATTCCCTCTGTGAAAATGTTTAATGACAGAAGATTAATCCCGCTTTGTCTATAGGGTGGTGAAGTCACTTTCAAGAGTCACAAATTGGGCTTTTCATTATAACCTCCTACAGTGCTCAAAGGAAAGTATTCTGCCCCACCTTCACAGTTTAATTCCAATACAGTCACATCACTCAGGAGTTGCATTTGCCTGCTTAAGGCTTGGGATGAGAGCAATAAATCTTTGCAGGTCTTAGAACATTATGTAATGGCTTACAACAAAACAATAAGTTATGAAATCCATACTTGTTACAAAAACAGATAATTACATTCTTTTAAATCTCATCCTATTGTTTTATGCATGCACTCCAAAAATAATTTGCAAAAACAACAACGAAGAAGTGTTTCACAAATTTAAACAGTATTACTTACTGTTTAATCTTTGAATACACAGATTGAATATGACTCATACGTTATATTGGGCTCTACACCCATACAGCAAATAGCACAGCTGCTAAAAGCTATGAGGAAATAAAGGACCGTTTGCCAATGTCTACTTCTAAAGAACTACTGAGTGGCATGTGAAAAGGCTGCCTTCGATTAATTCTGATCATATGTCCACTAAAACTGATGAATCAAGAATAAAAAATCTGTCTTGGGTTGACAAAGTAGCTGCATACTGAGAGATTTTACTGAGAAATACAATCCTCCAGCTGGAACCATCAGCCAGACCAAAGCTAAAGATAGTTTGGCTGCATTTTATGAGTGGAAAAATGTCAATCAGTAGAACTGGATTTTTCCCATTAAGAGGCTTTATATGCCTGAAATATTACCACACAGCAGTGCTGCTATGCTGCAAAACAATGGTCCACAACATCAACAATGCAACACTGTTTGCTAACCGCTTATCCTAGTATTAAGAGCATAAGCATAAGACCCCATTATCAGTAGTCAATGATGATTAAAGTTACAGTTCACCCAAAAATGAAGTTTTGTCTTTGATTACGTTTTATCATACATCGTTTGAACCCAAATGGCTTTTTGTTTCTTCTGCGGAACTCCAAAGGAGACATTTATCAAAATGTGAGAGTTGTTTTCTTCCAAATAATGAAAGTGGATAGGGACGAGAGTTTGTCAAGCTCCAAAAAATCTATAAAAAAGGCACAGTGAAAGCAACATAAGTTGCCTTATGACTCATGCACTATATTACAAGTATTCTTAAGCATTGTGTGAGGAAGGCACTGAAATTTAAGTTGTTATTCACTGGAAATCTTGCTTTACAGATATTGTCATTTTTATTGCATGAAAAAAGTCCTTCTGCTTTCCACGGAAGAAATAAATTCTCACAAATTTCGAAAGACAAGAGGGTGTGAAAATGATGACAGAATTTTTTAATAATGGGAGAATATTTGTTTAAGTTAGACATAATGCTAAGCTTTGAAAATAGTTTCTAATGTAGCCCGTTTTTCTAATTTTTAACTTTAGTGTGCTCAATGTGCACCTGAAGAACTTAAAAAGTCAATGATACCAATTCTTTTGAGCATAAAAGCACTGTAAGTGTCATTGACAAGTACGAGTTGCTACAAGACCTTTTGCTACAAATTCACTGGCCTTATCTCACTACTTATTTTCAGCTTTAGATTGTGGGCTATTTTCTGTTATTTACAGTAAGTGATTTGATATGTCAAATGGCAGTGTGAAAAACAGAATTGAAAAAGTTTTTAGCTGTTTGAGTTGTCAGCAGACAGCACAAGACTGCGCATGAATGGGCCTGATAGGCTTGTAAAGTCTAAAATGCCAGCAACTGTTTCTGAGCATGTTTCCACGGTGATTAAGCATGTGGAAAAACAGAATGGGTGCTGCCTGTATCATTTAGGCAGCCACTGACGAGGCATTTGCGAGAATTAGCCTGTACCTGCTCAAATGTAGCAGAGACAATAATGCTGCTGATATAACAAATGTGAGTTGCCAAGATCTGACATAGGATGCATCATGCAGGGCTTTATTACTGTCAGATCATTACACTGCAATGTCTTTTGTGAGAGTTGTGGGTAAAGTAAGTTTAGCACAAGGTTAGGTTAAATAGTTATTTTGGCATATAAGTTTGTTTCAATTTTAATCAGTTTGATTCAGAGAGTTTGTATGCATGTGTGTTCATTGTGACTCTAAATGTGATTCTAAATATTCCTCACAAAGTACAATTTACAGATGAAGTGCAAAAAGACATGCTTATGATAAAGAGATATTTCACTCAAAATTGAAAATTATGTCATTTAGTCCATGGAAAACAAATCAGGATGTTAGGCCTCAGTCACCATTTTTTTCTACACTTTACAACAAAAATTAACATTCTGTCTAACACCTTTGTGCTCCAAAGAAGAAAGAATGTCCTACAGGTTTGGAACAACATAAGGATTCATTTTTCAATATATCCCTTTAAGGTGATTTACAACATGAGGCCTAATTAAAGTGACAGCAAATGCTGAACAAATCCTTGACATGTATGCCGAGCTGACATGTGCAGCTAATACATTAATATGCAGTGGCTCAGTGGTTGAGGCTCAGGGTTACTGACCAGAAGGTATGGGGTTCAAGCCCCAGCACAACCAAGATGCCACTGTTGGGCCCTTAAGCAAGGCACTTAACTCCAGGTTGCTCTGTGTGGATTGTCCCTGTAATAAGTGCACTGTAAGTTGCTTTGGTCTGCCAAATGTAAAATTAATAAATTAATACCTGTGATTACTGTCATATTTGCAATATTTTGCAAATATACATTAGATGTCAAAAATGGATGACATCATTGTTGGTTGAGTGGTAAGTGAGTCTTGACTTCTTTTCTAAATCAATGAGTACATGTGTATTCAGTTTCAGAAAAAGGTGTATTTAATCATGTGGTTGCTCCACTTAAATGCAAACAACCATGCTAACTACTACTCTCCGTATAAGCCTGAAACTGAGGCTGAATATAACTTCATGACATCATGGTTGAAAGTAGCAATTTCGGCATGAATATTTGCACTAGGTGTAAATAGTAACTGCCACACAGCGCTGCTATTAGGGCTGGTTATCGCCTGGCACCTCACGATACAATACGTATTGAAATACATGTCAGATATCGATATATTGCGATGCATCACAATATCATAATTTGATCCGATTACAAATAAATTTCAACTCTAATGCATTTGGGTATATTTCAGTTATACTGTTACTGATATCTGATGTAAAGCATTTAGCTTGAAACATCTTGTTTTTGTCTATTGGTGAGCTCAATAAATTGATTTGGAAGTAAAAGTGTGCCAACTTTGTTTTGTGTTTTCATGATATGAATACACAAGTAGTTGAATAGAAGACTTGATACATGATCTAAAGTATCGATACAATATCATGAGAAAACGTATCAAGATGTATCGGCATAGCACTAGTGGCTATTTGCACAAAAAACAGCGTGGATGTCCTTTTTTCATGCGGACGACCCGGGTCCTATTGTATCACTTTTTTCCCATCCCGTTTCCTGTTTCCACTCTTACTATTTCATTTAATACTACTTATAAAAAATTATATAAAGGTTGATTTCCTTGAAGTGATTTGGTTAAGGTGAAGGTCGAGGAGTAGACAGAAATGGGCCAGGTCTATGCGGGCGGTCTTAGTTTGGCGGCCCAGCAAAAACCACTTATCCAGCCGAGAACGAGTTGGCTCTAGCGGCCATTCAAGCTCCATCTCATCTACAGCCTTAGTAAGACAGTTTGATCTGGGTAAAATTAACCATGGTTTTACTATAATAATATTGTAATAACCATGTTTTTTGGCAGAAGCCATAGTTTTAATGGAATTAACCCAGGTATCACTACAGTAATACAGTGTTATTATAGTAACCATGTTTAATGTTGTGGTTACTAAGATTTTACTACAAAATGCCATGGTGATAATATGGCTCCTGTATTAAAACCATGGTAGATTTGTGTAAGGTACTGTTAGGGTTAGGTTAAGTGGTAGGGATTGGTATAGGGTGTCTGTGGGACACTAAATAAACACAATAAACACACTGCAGTGATACTTTATATTTGTATTTAAATAGGAGTAAAAATAGTATCTGCCACTATGTGCACTTATTGCAAATATGTTGATTTTTGTTGCTATTTGCACTAAGTGCAAATAGGCTGTAAGTGCAAAAAAGCAACAAAAAACTCCCTTCAAATTTAGGTTTTGAAAAAAAAAAAAAAAAAAAGTGTACAGTGACCGAAAATTTTGCAATCAATAAAAAAGTAGGCTTCTGCCAGAATTGTCAGTCATTGCTGTCTATCAAACACCTCTCTTAAACGGTTAAAAAGATATGTCCATACAAAACAATGATATTGTGAAAAATAACGATAAAGGAAAAGAACAGATGCAAAATAAAACCTAAAAATAACCACTAGATAAAGTTCTTTGTAAGTTCTTCTTAGGTTAACACGCCTTTCTGCAGCGTTCTGGGAAGGTTAGTTTATGGTTTTAAAAGTAAAACCCGTACATTTCCATTTATTGTTTTCGAAATGTAAGCCCAAATTCACGAGGTGCTCGTGCTCTGGCAACAGTAGAAAGACACTGCGCAATAACTATTTCCAGCGTTAGATCAGAACAACAATATGCGATCTTTGCTTGTGGTTCAAACCTAGTGAGCTGCCTATCAAGACAGCATTATTGTCTACAAACTCGACTGCACGCGCTTAGGATGTCCAAAAAGGCTGCACGCGCATATGATGTCCAAAAAAACGGTCTATGTAGGCAGTTCACCAGGTTTTGAGACACAGCCAATATGTAATAATTACTGTACCAGTTGGTGGATGCTCGGGGGTTCAGGATGTCTTCTTTAGCCGTCAGTAGAGACAGGCTGTACGTGTCCAAGTTAATCGCGCGCATCCTGATGTTGGAGTTTGTCAATGTACTCCACGAGGCCAGTTAACTTCAACACACGATCTGTGTAATACGAGAAGTTCCCTTATCCAGCTTTGTATTCAAAGACGTGTGCAAGTTTTAGATGCTATCTTTATGTGAAGAACTTCTGAGAAGGTGGATACGTGCACTCACTGGTGATGGTGTAACTAACTGCAACAGTCCTGCTGGAAAACTTCACGAAAAGGATTTTTTCCAAATAGCTCCACCTCTTGCTCTGAAAAAAAAAAAAAAAATTGCTGATGCACAATTTTTGTTTTGGTTGCTGGTTATACGCACACGGCCGGGTTATGCGCCATTTACGGTCACACTAAAATAATTTGGGGGGGAATTGCTTAATCAACGTTTTAATATATTTTACACGTGACGACGCAATTGAAAATGGATTTATGGGCATACTTGTTGAGTTAGGTCATGAGATGTCCAGATGCCTTTGCCTGTTTTGCATTATATTGTGTCACTTGCACAAGACAGTTTTGCACACCTACCTTGCAATCTTCGATTCCCAGAACGTTCTGGGAACATTCGATTTTTTCCCCAGAACATTCAGACAGCTTTATAGGAATATTCTGGGTTCAATACAAGTTAAGCTCATTTGATTTCAGAATCACCAAAGAGGGTCAAATCACAAGAAAAGGAAAACAAGAAAAATGAAATCTATATGGATTTCTGCAAATTCATTTGGCATTTTCATATATTTCCAACTATTTTGTGCCTAATGCTTGAAGCGTGGCCGTGAATGAGTGTGAGTGTGGTTGGAAGTCCACAGGTCTTCCATTGACAAACTATTGAGCTGCCTGTCTCTCTTTGTACAGGCTTCCAGTGAGCAGTCTTTGGAGCGCTTGGCAGCCAGCTGAGAAGCTGTTTACTTTGCGTTAATCCCTGGAGGGACCCTTGCCCCAGCAGGGCCGATTTCATGGGAACTGAACTTGATGTTGTCTCCATTTAAATTGGCTTTGTTCCTGTTGAAAATGCAAAGCTCTATCTATCTGTCTATACATAGAAGCACAGTTTTTTGAAGAAGAATTGGTGTGAAAAAGAGACTTTTAAATTATTATATTCAAGATTTTTGTATGCTTTTTATGATGTTTGATCTAGTCTGTTATTGTGTATAATTTTCCTTTTGAGATGTCAATAGACAGGATAGAACTGAATTGTGTATGGAATTTCACAAAATGATGAGATGACAGATATTTAAACCCAGGTTAGAATTAGGGATGCACTGATACCACTTTTTCTCTCCTGATCCGATTCAGCTGAACTGTCAGTTTCGGCCAATACCTCGTGATCCGGTATCAGTTTTGTTGATTTTTCTAATCATTTTAGTGTGGAACTGATTGTGAGTACTCTTATAACATTTAAACACAAACCTCATCTACACATTATTTTAATAGAAATGTGTAGCCTATTAAGAAACATTTTATTGTCAGCTAATCTACTGGATGATGCAGCAGCAAAATTCTCATTAATTCCAGTAAAAATGTCTTCAGTAGAAGATAAGTCAAACCAGTTCCTTTTCGATTTTGGTTACTCGTATCACTTGGCTGATGCTTATGGGGAAAACTCCTTTTCTCCGATTTCTGAACTCCTATTGGATCACAACAATTCAGATGCAACTGAATTAAGCCAATAGCGTTCATGCCCGCTCAGCCAATGACATTGAGCGTGCGGCACTCAGCTCTCTATATAAGCGGGCGACATAGTGCCATCAGTCATAATTGATCTCTTTCACTACTGGATCTGGCTCACCGTCGAATTGCACTTACATGCAGTGGACGGCCTTCCCTTTCTGAAGACAGCCGCTCCCCTGCCATGCTCCAGAAATCTAAAAGAGTATATCTATGTATATAAAAAATGTAATTTCCACACTTGCGCTGAATGGGCCGTCTTTTTCAAGATGGCGTCACGTAAGTGCAGATGTGGGAAACCTGTACCCACGTCTGATAGCCACAAGAGCTGTGTGTTCTGTCTGGGCCGTGCCCACACAGAAGCAGCACTGGTCGAAGCTGAATACCCACACTGCGAGGCAATGTGCCTCAAATGCTCTGCGCTCGGATAGTACTGTTTAAGCGCAATGACCCGATCTGACTCAAGGCGTGGACATGGAGCAAACAGATTGTGAGGCTGTACTGCTGGCTCAGGTCCCACATGCACTCACACCCCCACACATGAAGAAGAAGAGGAGAAAGACGACGCCATGTCTCTCACGGCTTTGGACACTGTCGCCTCATCCACGTCAATGGAGGACGCTGCTTCTCCCCTCCTAAAAGGTGGAGACCGTGCTCCCATCTAAGCCATGCCGGCTTACTTCTGTGAAATCTATTACTTTCTGATGAAAATTCTGAAGCAATGGACGAATCCAGTCCCATACGACTATGTTTAAAGAACTTTGCATCACAACCGATTTGGCGCTAAGAGCAAGATGCAGCGCAGAGCCTCCCAAAATGGCAGCACTCTGCTCCCAGGACCCTCCGGGTCCATTTGAGCCGGCTGTTTGCCCAATGAATCCTTGGCCGAAGCGCCGCTATCCACAGCCTCCGCGCCAAGGGCCCCGCCCATCGGGAAAACCTTCCTCTGATCAGCCACAGTGTTCCTGATGGCTTTAGCAGCGTGAAGAGGAGTCCGTGCTGTTCACCATAGGGAAGCCTCGCCCCAATCGGACTCACACAGAATCCCTGTTCTCTCCTCCCGCCATTGGGATATTGTTCACGATTGTTTGTCTGTGCTAGTAAAGTGTATAAAAATGTGCACTCTGCCCACCTTGCCGGCAGTGTGAAAAGAAAAAATACACAAATACTCACGAAAAGAGCTATGTTCTTCTTCACTCATTCCCACACAGCCCACAAACCATCAGTCCTGGGCCGGGCTCCGTATTAAGCTATTGATCTTGCTATCCCTGCTGTGCATGGGGATCCCTTCCCAGCATATCAAATTGGGTGTTAACAACTCTAAAGCACGACTACACAGTTCACATTGTGAGACGGCCACCGTGCTTCAATGGCGTGATGCCGTTCACAATGTCATCTCAAAACGCTCACATTCTGCATGCAGAAATTGACAGCCTACTAGCAGTACAGGCAATAGAAACTGTCGAGCTCAGCAAGCATGAAAAGGGCCTTTACAGCCATTATTTTCTTGTCATGAAAAAAAGACGGTGGGTTGCGTCCAATTCTGGAATTAAGGCTTCTGAATCGCGCACTGTTCATTGAGGATTTTTCTGAGGAGCCGGAAATGGTCCGGCCACAACAGTGGCTCGGCTCAGCGACGTGGCGGGGAAGACACAACGTCTCGTTCCCTCCATCGGGGAATGGAGGTTACATACGTAACATAGACGTTCCCCTTCTGTCGCGCTCTCCACGTTGTGTCAGAGAAGCATCACTAGGGGTCCACTTATAAACGTGCCATGCGCTGAGCCGTGTACGTGAACTGCTGATACAGGAGCGAGCAGGTATTCTTACGTGCAAAGACGACCAACTGTATCAGACTGCATGTACCCTTGCCCAATGCCCCATTAAGGCCATCAGAGTTCTTCTCGTTACCCTGGAGGGGGGGAACAAGGTGATGGTCGCCAACCTGGGAACGGGCCAGCCTGGCTGGGCATCTTTTCTCTCTATGGTTCTCGCATAGAGCAACTATGGCCGGGGCCCTTACACGCATTGAGGGAAGGGGGTCTTAGCCCTTCTTTCAGGGGGAGAAGACCCTGCGGAGGCCACACCTACCCTGCAGGGGAGGCAAAGGGTGGCAGATACCTCACATGGCCTCTTAGGACCTATGTGGAAAATTTGGTGCGGTTGTAGATCCAACCTCGTAGAGGGGGGATAGCGTACAGCACGGCGACCGAGGCAACTGTAACTGCCTAAGGGAGACATGGCAGTCCGCTCGTGAGGGGACAGTACCACGGAATTACACACAGGGGGAGTCTGAACAGGAGGCCTTACCTGTGGAGCACCTATTCCAGTACAGGGTAGATTGGGTACCCGTAGTGGCTTGGGTCGGCGAGTTCCCGCGCTGAACTGCAGACTCAAAAGGGCTAGGGAGGAGTCAACCAGCGACCCGAAGATGGGATCTCCTGGGAACGGAGGTGCACTATTTTACTTCGGTTGAGGGAAAGAGCGCCAGGCACAAGCGATTCACCCGGTCAGATTGTCAGCATGTTACCGAGTTCTACGGGCTCGGACCTGAGAAAACACGGAACGATACCGACTCAACTTAGAGATTGTAGAATCTCGAAAAACTGTTAGGTGTTGCCCACCCTGCTGCTCTGCAGATGTCTGCTAGGGAGGTGCCCCTGGCCAGTGCCCACGTGGACGCAACACCCCTGGTGGAGTGAGCTTGGACCCGCAAGGGGGGGGGCATGGCCTGGGTGTGATAAGCCAATTAAATGGCGTTGACAACCCAGTGGGCAAGCCTCTGTTTGGAGACAGCGTTCCCTTTCCGCTGTCCCCTGAAGCAGACAAAGAGCTGTTCAGAGTGTCTAGTGCTCTGTGTGCGGTCCAGATAGATCTACAAAGCACGTACTGGACACAGCAACGAAAGGGCTGGGTCTGCCTCCTCCCAGGGCAGCGCTTGCAGGTTCACTACCTGATCTCTGAAGGGTGTGGTAGGAACCTTGGGCACATAGCCCAGTCGCGGTCTTAGGGTCACGTATGTGTCTGCCGGACCGAACTCCAGGCAAGTGTCGCTAACAGAGAACGCTTGCAGGTCCCCGACCCTCTTGATGGAGGTGAGCGTGATAAGCAGGGCGGTCTTGAGAGAGAGGGCCCTGAGTCCAGCTGAATCTAGAGGCTCGAAGGGGGGTCTCTGGAGGCCCGTGAGGACGATCGAGAGATCCCAGGAGGGAAACAGGTTAGGCCGGGAGGGAGTCAGCCTCCAGGCACCTTTTAGGAACCTGACAATTTAGTCGTGCTTACCAAGAGACTTGCCATCTACCGTGTCGTGGTGAGCCGCGATGGCGGCGACATACACCTTGAGGGTGGAGGGGGACAGCCTACTCTCCAGCCTCTCCTGTAGAAACACGAGCACTGACCTAACCGCACACTTCTGTGGGTCTTCAGCTCGGGAAGAACACCAGTCTGCGAACAGATGCCACTTTAGGGCGTAAAGTTGCCTAGGAGGCCTGGCAAACTGAATTGCGTAACCGAGTCGAATGGTCCGGTGCAGCCAGCGTGACAGGCTGGGCAGTGAAAGCCACGCCTCTAAGCTCCGTGCTAGGGGCACCAAGGGGACGAGTATTTTGGACGTACCCGGCGGGGCTTCGCAGTCGTGCGGAACAGGTAATGCAGCGTCGGGAGGCAACGTAGCGTCCCGAGGCTCTGGTGCTGAGAATAAACTCAAAGCACTTACCTTGCTCCGCGCACCCAGCAGGGGGCGGGTTCGTGACTGAGGAGGAGGTCTGATGCTGGCGTCCTCTGGACTCATCTGAACCGGCTGGCCGGGGAACTGTCGTGGGGCTGAGGGCGGGGACACTGCGTCCGGGAAGCCGGGACTGTTGAGGCCTGAAAGCAGAGTGCCGTGAGAACGGCATTTGCAGGCCACATGACCCAGAGACAAAGGAAATAGCTCTTTTATTGAGAATTTGGGTACCTCCGGGAAAAATGGGACCGGGGGGGTCAAGGCTGTGAGCGGTGCCCAGACCCCAGGAACCAGTCGTCCAGCCGTGATGGCTGTGGGGAGGATGGAGGGTTCCAATCCAAGCCCACGCTGTTGGCTGCCCGGGAAAGCATGTCGGTCATCTGTGCGTCGGCCTCAGCCTGGGCATGCAGGCCTGAAAGCGGCAGGCCAGGGTAGTCCTCAGCATCAGATACCGTGCCCTCCGATGCCGCGGCGAGCTCATCTGCTTCGATTGCAGGAGGGTAGGCGGACTGGCTGTAAGGCGAGTCGCCGTTGCCTCGAGCACGGACGGGAGTCAACAAGCGTGCCGGGGTGCGGGTAGTCCGAGGGGGCGTACCTGGCGGATCTGCATCCGCTTCCATCCCCAAATCGCCTCCATCGCCAAACGCACTGTCCCATGGGAAGAAGGAGCAATGCGGGGGGCGGCTGGAGTGGTCGGTTGTAAGCGAGCCGCGACTGCAGCGTTGTCATGGTCATGTTCTCGCAGTGAGAACATGAACCATCCACAAACGCAGGCTCGGTGTGATCGCTACCCAGACACACGAGACAACGCCTGTGGCCGTCTGAAGCGGAGAGCACTCTACCGCATCCAGGAACAACACAGGGGCGGAAAGGCATCTTTATAAAGACGCGTCCTTAAAAGGACGTTTAACGCCGCTGTTTTTTGCTCTTTTAGAGGAAATTACTCTTTTAAATAAAATCACTCTTTTATGAAAAAGGACTCGTGAGAGTTATTTTATAATCTGCAACTGTCGAAGCGCCCAGGGGCAGGAATGCACAGCCGTGAAAACAATAGAAAGCCGCTGTTGTGCGCCATAGAATCCAACAGCATGCAGCAGAGGAATGACAGGAACTCGGTGTGTAACACGCAGCAATTGCAGACACGACCATCGGCTCCGAAGAAATTTTCTGAATGAACTCCCATATTTGCCCCGCTTAAATATCCGTATGTCCGGGGGCGGGATATGCAAATACTGGCTGCCAACATCTCATTGGCCTTTTTTCATAGATCAGAGGTGAATATCGGCTCTCAAGAGAGACCCCTAGTGTCGCTTCTCTGACACAATGTGGAGAGAGCGACAGAAGGGGAACTGAGATCTGGGAATCCCAAATGTTGAACCAAATTTTTAAAAGATCTCAGCACTCCACTCTCATATAGGTCACCGAGTGTAGTAACCCTTCTCACACTCCACTCTGACCAGCAGAAAGGGGACTTATTAATACATAATTTAGGGTTCAGCCATATGCTTGAGGCAACATTTAAATAAATGTCAGAATTAAACACTATGGACACTTCTGTCAATACCGAGTGCAAATGCGAGATAACAGGGTGTAACTTAACTTCTCTGATTAGTTCGATATAAAGGCTTTGCAATGGCAAAATAGGGGCAAGGACTTCCTAATCAATACAAAACCAGGGAGGGGCTCTCTCTCAGGTGGAAGCGACCTATGAGCCAAATGTCTGAGACTGAATACATAATAATAAAACAAAATCTTGGGTAGGCTAAGCCCACCTTTGTCAGTTGGCCTACAGTATGTAACTTATTCAAATGAAATCTAGGACACTTACCATTCCAAATGAAGGACTTTGCTATGCTATCAAACAGGAAGGTGCCCGGCTGGAAAGCCATTATTTGGCAGTACACTGTCAGAGCCAAAGCTATTATAAATTAATAGGGGACCTGGGTAGCTCAGTGAGTAAAGATTGACCACCACCCCTGGAGTTCGTGAGTTTGAATCCCAGGGCATGCTGAGTGACTCCAGCCAGGTCTCCTAAGCAACCAAATTGGCCTGGTTGCTAGGGAGTGTAGAGTCACATGGGGTAACCTCCTCATGGTTGCTATAATGTGGTTCGCTTACAGTGGGGCGCGTGGTGAGTTGTGTGTGGAAGCCTCCACACGTGCTATGTCTCCGCAGTAACGCGCTCAACAAGCCTACGTGATAAAATGCACAGATTGATGGTCTAAAACACAGAGGCAACTGAGATTCGTCCTCCACCACCCGGATTAAAGCAAGTCACTACACCACCACGAGGACTTAGAGCACATTAGGAATTGGGTATTCCAAATTTGGGAGAAAAGGGGAGAAAATCAAGACAAAGAAAAGGAATAAATAATTTTATGGAGGCAAGGCGTAGATCTAATGGGGTCGGAGATGAATATTAAAATATCATCTGTGCAAAGCAAAAGCTTATGCACCACACCTCCCGTCCACAACCACCCATGAATAATTATCTTCCCTTCTTATCGCGGCTGCTAATGGAACAGGGCAAGACAGAACAATAATGGGGAAATAGGGCATCCCTGCCGGGTGTCCCTATCCAGAGTAAAATAATCTGAAATTAATCAATTTGTTTGTACCGCCGCTACCGGTTGTCCATAAAGTAACTTAATCCATCCAATAAAAGTATTTCCGAACCCATATATTTCCAAAATCTTAAATAGATAATCCCATTCTACCATATCAAATGCCTTTTCAGCATCAAGTGAGATGGCTGCGACTGTAGTCTGATCATTCGCCACTAACCACATAATATTGATGAAACGCCTAATGTTATCAAAAGAGCTGCGGCCCTGAATAAACCACACCTGATCTATATGTATAAGAGATGTCATAACTTAATCGGTTTGCCAGAATTTTTGACAATATTTTTACGTCTGCTGGATCAGGGGAATTGGACGGTAACACTTACACTCACTTGGATCTTTGTCCTTTTTAAGAATCAGACTGATCTGGGCTTGAGTCATGGTTGGGGGAAGCTTTCCATTCATTAATGATTCCATATAAACTTCTAACAAAAGTGGAGCCAGTTCTGAAGCAAAAGATCTAAAAAACTCAGCGGCAAAGCTATCTGGAACCGGAGCCTTGCATGTAGACAAGGCCTTAATTACCTCACAAAGCTCCTCCAAAGTTATCTCAGAATCAAGAGAATTATTTTGCTCATTTGTCAGTTTTGTCAGACTTCTAATGATTCGACAAAGTTTCTAATGTCTTCATCAGTAGACTAAGACGTGGAACTATAAAGATCAAGATAGAATTCTTTAAAAGCATTCTTAAAATCAATGGCTGAGGTAAATATTTAATCACCAGCAGATTTCACTGAGGGAATGGTAGAAAAATACTCTCTCTGCTGTTTATTTCTAGACAAAAGCATCCCTGCTTTGTCCTCCAACTCCAAATATGACTGTCTTGCCCTGAATAGCCAAAACTCCACCTTTCGTGACAAAATAGTATTATATCTGTATTTCAGTCGGGTTAATTCTCTGAGACCATCAGGCGACATTTGATGCTTCTGCTCTGCCTCTGCACTTTTAATATTGCCTTCCAACTCCACGAATTCTCTTGCTTTGGATTTTTTGGTGAATGAGGCACAATGTATGATCCGACCCCTAAGCACCGCCTTGAGTGCTTCCCAAGCCACGCCCACAGAGGATACTGAGGACCAGTTGGTCTCCATATAGACATTCATTTCAGCCTTTAGCATTTGTTGGAATTCAGGATTTTGCAAAAGGATTCATTAAAGCAGCAACTTAATGAATTCTTTTTCACCTTTAAACTCACCGGGGCATGATCTGAGACTAAGATATTTCCAATTGAACAATCAACAACAGATGAAATGATGGACTTAGATATATTCTAGAATGGACTTAGATCTATTCTAGAATAAATCTTATTGACTGATGAAAAACATGTATAGTCCCTTCCAGATGGGTTCAAATGTCAATGTAAAGATTTTTACAGATCCTGTGAAGTGTCACTGTTGCTCTAGGCTTAGGGGGCTTACACACTTTGCTTCACTATGATCAAGGAGTCCATCAAAATATTAAAGTCTCCCCCCAATATTCTATAATGAGGGGTGCCAGCAGCTTGTAACATCCCTTCAGAATCTATAAAAAAGTCCTGATCATCAGCATTAGATGCCTACATATTAGCCAAAATCAACCTAGCCACTGAATTTCTACTAAAACAATAATGACTCTTTCTAATTTATCTTTAATCTGTTTGAGACATTTAATTGTAGATCCTTACTTATCAATGTAATGACTCCCCTGCTCTTACTTAATCCAGCACTAAAGAAAACATGTCCACCCCGTATCTTCTTTTCTTGAAGAAACACTATATCATATTTCTTACTTTTAAGAAAATAAATAATCTTCCTTCTTTTTATGGGGTGCCCAAACCCATTCACATTCCACGTGGAGAGAGACAATCCACATCATATTTTGACATATTAGAAAAAAATTGATTGTGTGTCAAAAATAGGCACAAAAATAGGCACAAAAAAGAAAATATGCGCATTAACATGACTGCGCCAACCAGCGTCCATCCCTCTAAACTCAACCAGTCCATGTACACCTATGAGAGCCCCCGCAAGAACTTTGCTGTCAGTTTGCTCTAATCCAGTGCTTCTATACAAATGTTTTGAGACAGAATGAACAACAGAATATAATCTATAAAACAAACTCCAGCCAAAATGAGCCATAAGCACAAAGAACATGTAGATTCATCCACATAACTGTTCCAAAGGTGTGTTTATCCACAAAACAAACTCCAGCCGCTAGGCAGAACCAGCACAAAAAGAAACAAAAAAGGCACAGAGTTTCCTCAGACAGGCAAGTGAATGTTCAGTGAGTCATGCTCACTTGGCTGTTATATGAGTGGAACAGATGCCCTAATCACTCCAATGTTTTGCAAGAAATTTTCCACAGAAAAAACTCCAACCAATAGGAGGCATAAGCACAAAGAATGTGCAGATTCATCCACAAACTGTTCAGAAGGTGTGTTCTTCCACAAAATAAACTCCAGCCGCTAGGTAGAACCAAAACAAAAAGAAAAAAGAAGGTGCCCAGTTTCCTCGGACAGACAAGCGAATGCTCAGTGAGTCAGGCCCACTCGGCTGCATCGAGAGTATCGCACAATTATTTACTAATTTCATTAACTTTATGATGTACATATTTTGTGGCCATCCATAGTATCGATTCTTAATTTGGCAGGGAACATCAGTGCAAATGCGGCTCTAACATTTGAAGGATGTGACAAGAGCAGGATCTAAGTGTAGCAACTTTAATGATGAATAAATAAAACTAAATACAAGACAGGATAAATGCAGAACAGGGCAAAACTAGGAACCAGGAAACAAGAACAAAACATAAACAAACAGGCTAGAACTTGGAGCACGAACTGGATAAACACACATAACAACTGACAAAGGTTAAACATACAGTAGGGCAATATATACACATGGATAAATGAGGAAAATTAAACACAGGTGAGAATCAATAGGGAACAGCTGGAAGTGATCAGAGAAGGGGATTATGGGAAGTGTAGTCCAGGGAAACATATGACAGAGGCAAAACACATGGCAGACAACAGTGAATCGTAACAGTGAATCGTAACAGCGACCTTCCGTTGATGTTAGAGATTCTTGCATTCCTTGAAGCGATCACATTTCTCTCTTGTTGACTTCGCAACGTATGGGAACAAGAAAATGTTGTGGTTTTTCCAAGAAAGCCTTCCTTTACTCCTCACTTCGTGTAACATGAGATCTGTCTCCCTCCGTGGATCTCCGAGCCAGAACTCTGTGAGCTCGCATGATTTCCAGCTTATGGCCTGTTATGCCAGAGCCGATTCTGATCCAGGTATCGGATAAGTGCATACCTAGTTAAAATTCCCTCACAACATGAGAAAAGAAGTTTAGTCTTCACAGTTTACTCATCCTCACTGACATCAGTTCAACATTACTCCTAGATGACAGAGTTAAGGATTATCCATTCATTCACTCTCACACACACAGAGCGGTGAACGAAAATGTAACCCACATCTTCCTGTGTCTGACTCTTTAAACATTACGTAATTAATTTCATGTCGTAGGGTTCTGCTAGCAAAGGGCCCTCGCTGCCTGGCTAAAAGTCCTCTCTGTGGTGGGAGCAGCCCTATGAGGAGATTAAACCACTGGGGCCCCATAAAACTTTTTAGAGGCATGTGTTAGGGTTTATAGCACATGGTGTAACAGGAACAGGGGCCAAAATGTTCAAATTCCATCATGATCTCAGCAGCTTCCTGCCTCAAATTGTCTTCTCCGTTGATATATTTGAACTGTTATGCTGTTGTGCTAGACTTGATAGCCATTTGGCATTTCCGTTGTGAGAAATGGAGTGATTGTTTAGGATAATTGTGTTTATTTGTGAGGAATAAACTTAACATTAAAAACAGCATGTGTCTATAGTGGCTTTTTATGTCAAACACTGAATAGAGAAGAATGGATGGAGAAAGAAGACCTCAAGTTAGTTGGCTGGTCAGTCTGTTAGATTCCACAGTATAATGCAATCCAACAATATGTTTTCTGTACATTGGCTCCTCCAGACTTCTTAGAATTTAAATAGGCCTGAATTCAGTATAGTCATGTTTTAAAGAGAAGTGCATTATAGACTGCAATCACATTCAATACCAGTACTGTCTCTGTTTTTTAAATCATATTTGTCTGCCTTTACATCTTGACCAAATTCAATGCACTCACACAGTCGTGCTGTAATGTGTTTAGACCTAAAATAAAGGTCAAAGTTCAGCTCGACCTCTGCCTTCTCATACTCATTATTCTTCTCTCATCATATGTTTTTTGTTAGCATTGCTTCTCTTCATCTCTTAAACATTGAGCATTTCTGCAACCTTTTTTGAGTTTTGATACTGTGTAGTTGTCTACATGACCACATGACGAGACAAATTTGTATTATTTAATCTCTGTATTATTTAACCTCCTCAAGTTCAATTAGCCCAAAGCAATTTGTGGGCAAAGATAAACACATTTACTTCAAAATTTTGGATTTCAATGTTGTAAGCAATCTGTGTTTGCTTTCTCAAGACAAAAGAACACTGAGGTCAAACCATGCTTTCTACTCTTTCCAATATTATCACATATATTGCATTTACAGTATATTTGTGAGGAGCCTGCAGGGAACATCCTCCACTATGTTCTGGTCTGTTTACATTATTTAGCCTTTATTTAGCACTTCAGTTATTATACCAGACAATGAAGATCTCATGCTTTAGTTGTCACAGTCTTGACTCCCACACGTGGCACCAAAACATGCCTGCGCATTGTAATTGCATTTTCAATGGGGGGGTTGTTATCACAGTTACTGTGATAACAAATTAGTTGTTGTTCATTAGTGCAGATGACCAGCAAAATAACTTTGATCATACATGTTAAATAGGCCAAGAAAACCCCAAACACCTACAGAGCTGTTAGACTAAGTTTGTGTAAAAAGCATTGAAAGCAAGGAAAATAACATTATACTGTATATTCGGATGAAATCTTGCCAAGAGTTGAGGAAAATGAGACATGAATTTCATTTGTGGCTGGTACCTCAACAAAGCCAATATGATATCTTGTAATATTAGGCCTTCTTTATAACACTGGTAAAGTGATCTAACATAAGCCTAATGAGATCAGATCACCAACATAGAAGAAAGCAGAGTTATAAATTGTGGATTAATTAGATTTGTTGGATCCTCCACAGACTTTAATAAATATTATTTAATGTAATTTGAAATGATTACATTAGTTTAAACTAAGATCTATCAGAGATAACTCAAGGGTGACTACAAAGTGACTCTCAAAGTCTAAGTGAACAAAAGAGAATTGACTACTTAAGCCACAGTTTCTTTGCCCCATACAGAATGTCCAGGAACTAAAACTACATGTAGATTTAAAAAAAAAAAAAAAGGTATTCCAAAGGCACACAAGATTTATGTACATAATATGATGAGATTATTGGTTAAGAGACACTCAAGGGGGATTCAAATTTAAGGGAGAGTGGGGAGGTGTGCACAGGAAAAGTTTGGTATAATACTATAATACATACGTATAAACTCATTAAAATGTAACATTATGTCCTCACACACACACACACACACACACACAAATCTAAGCTAAAATGTGCTTCATGTCTTAATTATCTGGTTAGGTTTGAGTCACAATTTCAAGACAATTATAAAATTATTGAATAATTTTGATGTTTTATTTTGTATATATCACAGAATTAATGCAACAAATCAGGACAAATCTAGAACAGGATTCATTATTTTTACACCAAAATGTCCTGATTAATTGGCTGTTAAAAACATATTGAGCTACACACAACACATACAATATATGTACACTACACATAATTATTTACTTTGAGTTTATATAGAGGCACAACTTTCATAATTTCAATAGCATTGTACACCCAAATGACAATAGTCATAACATTCTGTTCATGTGTTGTACTTGCTATAGTTTACATCCATGTTGTTTCTTCATCAAATAGCAATGTCAAATGTAAACAAGTCAATCACTGAAAATCAGTGCCACCTTGAGTAAGATATAACATGTATAATATGTATAAGTACATGCATATGGAAAACTGATAAATTGCCATTGTTTTTCATTCATTGTTGCACAGAAAAAGGTTAAGTTAACAATTGCATTTTGTGTGTGTGTGTGTGTGTGTGTACCTGACTTGAATCTATTGCAAATGTGTCTGAACTTGATTACAATTTATGGTCTATAGTTTGATTTACATTTTGCAGTCCTGCAACAATTCATTAGAAGCACAGTATGTTTATACAAAGAAACACTGACCCTAAATAGTTCTAATATTAGCAATTGTATTGTTTTGTTGCAACAGAACAACTCCCATTCACTGCATATAGAGTAATTTATTACAAGAAGTGGGGGAAAATACTCCCTCGTCTAGTATGTCTAGGCATGCAGTTCTTGTCAGGAATGTCTGTGACTCTATGGTGATTTCAGTATTAGTTCTGGACTTGAGGCAACACATTTATTGAAGAATAATTTGGAGGGTTTCCATTCTGGACAAGAAAAACAGGCCATCATAAGAGTAATAAGATGTGTTCTAACCTCAGTTAACCTATGCGTCCTCTTACATTAACAGTTGATCTTAAAGGAAAGTTCAATCGAAGTAATTGACCATACTGTGGTACCAGTTATCATACTTTGTTTGAATGTTTGATGATTGCAATAACATGAAATACACGTTCTACGACCCTGCTTGGTAACATTGGCTTTTTTTTAGACATTTTAGAGGTTTTATGGGAACATGTATTTCTTGATGGCACGTTGATGTTAACGAAAAATATGCAGACCTCTGATTAAAGTGGGACAAGAAGACAATGATCTCACAGAGAAGGAATGCAATGGCAAGATCAGGTTGATTTTATACTTATGCAACACTTAAAACACTATAATGTTACATATTATAGTTTTTGTCTAATAACTTCTACTTTTATATAAAGTCATTGTAAAGTGAAACCACAACAAACGGTTTTAATATGTGAGCAATGGAAAAAAATAAACACCCAAAAAGACAGACAAAAAGTGTTTTACTTTTATGGCTAAGAAAGAATTTTGCATCACACATTCTTCTATATAGTAAGACTTTTAGGATAGCCAAAACAGCACAGAGGCACAATTAAAACAATACGAATGTTGCCACATTGTGCTCAACCCGTGTTCTCATACAGTATAGAGTTTCTGCCAGTTAAAAAACAAAATATGGCACCACTTAGCACATCAGTCAAAGATTTGATGACATAGGCACTAGGAGTGTAATCAGTCTCTCTCTCTCTCTCTCTCTCTCTCTCTCTCTCTCTCACACACACACACACACACACACACACACACACACACACACACACACACACAGGTCTGTTAGCCACTTATCTACACAGACAGATCACAACAACCACTCTTTGCAGTGCGCACTGGTCCGCTGCATCAATCACAGCATATGGTAGCTTTTCCCCTTCAAAATGTTATTTTGAATAACACTGGATATGTTGCTCTGTCTGAAAGTGCGTGTGCATGTGTTTGGTAGGTGACATATTTCCTGTGATGTGTATGATACTGCAACCACCAATGAAATACAGTAAATACTTTTGTCAAAAGAGGAACTCAAGAATAGTTATTCACTTTCCTGGACTTTCAGTTTCATCATACCACATGGGTGAATTGGCCTTCCCAACTCCATCCGTGAAGCTGACTCACTTTCTGTATTCAAAAAATGCCTAAAATCATATTTTCCATAAGCACTTAACCAGTCACAAAATAACAATAAAAAAGAATCTGTCTTGAATAATACTATTCGGATGCTTGTGAAACTTTGTAATGCAGCACTTTTAGTACCACTGTCTCCTTAAGATGATTCGCTTATAACGTATTCGTCTTTTGTAAGTCGCTTTGAATTTGTAAATGTACTACAAATGACTAATTACTTATCTGAAATTGTTATCAGATTACTTTACTGAATGGAAAGAAACCACATAACATATTTTTTCTTTAATTACTTTCTAAAACATTTTCTACAAAAAAGTTTGTAATTTTTCTGCTCAGAGAATTAAAATAATATCTATATTTCCTCCCTGTCCCTTCAGCTGTCACAGCAACATAATTCATGTTTTAAATATATTCTACATAAATAATGTTATTTATGAAATATGCCCAAGTAATGTACTTCAAAAGTAATACGATTACAAGGACTTAAAATGTAATGTGTTACACAAAATCTTTTGATGTCGCCATTATTAGATTACAGTAACTAATTAATTTGTAATCAGATAAAATTTAACATTGGACACCACTACATTTAATTTATATTTTATAGTAACACTGAGATGTTCCAGAGGTTACACAGGATTGTTGGAAGGTTTTTTTATATGTTTCTATTTGCCTGGAATCTTTGAGATTCATTCATGGTATGTTTTTCTTTTTGTGCGTGTGTGCTGTGAAAGCACTAAAATTGTTTAAAGAAGTATCACAAAGTCATGTTAAAATGCTTTAATGGGTAGGCACAAACACACTTACTGGAAACAGAGTTGGCAAGCATTGCTGTAAAAATAGTTTATGCCTCCCTCTGCTGGACAGTTAATAATAGTAGTGGACTTTCCACAGAAGAAACATGACTTACAGATCAAAATGCTTTGTTCTTAGAGTAATGCATTATTAACTTGATCTAAAAATGGCTTGTTTATTTGTAAAATGTAATATGTTATAACTTAAAATACTTAAAATAATAAATAACTAAGTAGTTTACCCATCTTTGCTTTTATCGCTACACTACTGGTTGTTGGAAGTATATTGTGTTGTTAAAAATATGTAAGCATATTTTTACAAAGTTTTATTGGGTGAAATTATTTGTAAAATATATATATTTTTTACTCATTTTGATTTGCAATACTTACACAATTTTACATTTAAACATAATTAAAATGGCAAATAGGATAATTATTACAAACATGAAAGACATTTTTTTCTGTCTTTTTCCTCAATACAATGCATAAAATAACAAAATGTATTATATACACTGGCTGCCAAAAGTTTGGAATAATGTACAGATTTTGCTGTTTCAGAAGGAAATTGGTACTTTAATTCACCAAAGTGGCATTCAACTGATCACAAAGTACAGTCAGTACCATTACTATTTGAAAAAAGTCATTTTTGATCAAATCTAGACAGGCCCCATTTCCAGCAGCCATCACTCCAACACCTTCTCCTTGAGTAATCATGTTAAATTGCTAATTTGGTACTAAAAGAAAAATCACTTTTATTTATATCAAACACAGTTGAAAGCTGTTTGGTTTATTAAATGAACCTTAACATTGTCTTTGTGTTTGTTTTTGCCACAGTATGCAATAGACTGTCTTAACCATCTTAATGTCAATATTAGGTCAAAAATGGCAAAAAAGAAACAGATTTCTCTAGAAAATCGTCAGTCAATCACTGTTTGAAATTGCCCAAAACTGAAGAATACATACAAAGGTGTACACTACAGTCTTCAAAGACAAAGGACAACTGGCTCTGACAAGGATAGAAAGAGATGTGTAAGGCCAGATGTTCAACTAAACAAGAGGATAAGTACATCAGAGTCTCTAGTTTGAGAAATAGATGCCTCACATGTCCTCAGCTGACAGCTTCATTGAATTCTACCCGCTCAACACCAGTTTCAAGTACAACAGTAAGGAGGAGACTCAGGAGTGCAGGCCTTATGGGAAGAATTGCAAAAAGCCACTTTTGAAACAAAAACAAAAAGAAAAGGTTAGAGTGGGCAAAGAAACACAGACATTGGACAACAAATAATTGGAAAAGAGTGTTATGGATCTTAAACCTATTGAACTTTTGTAGGATCAGCTAGACTGTAAGGTGCGTGAGAAGTGGCCGCCTGGTTGAGAATAAAGGTTTTATATTTTACAAGTAAATGTTCATAACATGAGAATCTCAATTGACACTATGAAATGTATACATTTCAATAGTTTTCAAATCAGTTGTTAACCAAACATACATTAAATACCAAACAGAGAACACACATGAATGCATGAGTTTGAATAGTTCAGTTAAGTTTTATTAAAAGCAAAGCGAACATTAAAATACTGAAACAGATAACCTTTATCCAACCCTTTTCTTTTGCTCCATTTTGTACAAATCACAGATGTTTAAAAATATTACAAAGGATTCAATAAAACTTTTTTGTATTTTTTTTTTTGCAACAGCAGCAAAAACATTCTGATTTGTATTTTATAAGCCCTTAATAGTGTGTATGGTGTGTGTGTCTTTTCTGGTTCAGAACAAGAACAATAATTACAGAACAGTAACATAAACTTTCTGGTTCAGGACAGGAACAATATTACTTTAAATTTAACAGTTACATTTAACAAAAGAAAACCAAAAAGTGCAAACCAGCTTTAAATATTCACAGATTTGAAAGCGGAAAATAGGTCAAGGGAGGGGTCAACCAAACAGGCAGTGAGGAACACAGCCCTTACCCCTCAAGAGAATGAAAAATGGCAAGGACCACTTAGGCAGAACACCTCACCACAAGTGTAAAGAGGGACATTGTCTGTCAAGGGAAATAAGTGCCCCATTGTAAATGGCATATTCGTTAATCAGAGATGCAATACAACCCTTTTCTTTAATGGAGAGGGTGGATTTCAAAGTACATTACAAAGATAGAAAGTTGGTTCTGTGTTAAAACAGAATGAAATGAGGAGGGTTTGAAGTGGTCTCTGCCCAAGAAATCAGGTCAGTATTACATTTTACAAGCAGTAAGTGGTTAACATTTTCAGTTGAGAAAAAAAAGACAAATTAACAGTAACTGCTCTCTGGTATTAGTACTTAGAGAGAAAAAAAAAAAAAAAAAAAACTAAATACCTAAACCAGTCATATTGCCAAAAACAAAATAAAAAAAATAAGCATGTTGTGCAACATTTCACCCATTACACCATTGACTTATTGACAATTTAGTCTAAATATGAGCATTCTGGATGGATCATATATCTATATATATGAGGACTCTGATCTTTTTTTCAAAAAGACGAAATGCATTAAATTCCATAATAATGAAAGCTACCATTATTCATAACTACATGCTAACCCCCAAGCTAGCATTCATTTACATCATTACCATGCGCATCTTACCTGTAAAAGTGCATTGATAAATACTTTACAGCTTGCACTCAAGAAGATTGTTGTTAAATTGAAAGAACTTAGTATAAAAATTTAAGCTAAAGTGCATATCTAACAAACAGGTATATTGTTAGCAGGAATATTTTTATGTTGTCAGAGCCACTGTAGAGTGCCTTAACCAATGTCTCATTTTAAAACTCACATTAAGGGGAAATTGGTCCTCTCTAATACTGTTTATATGAAACTAAACCTCCTTAATGGTACTGAAATAAATAGTCACATGTGAATCAAGAGTTAACGAAGGCATATTTGATTAAAGACTTTGAGGCCTTCAACAACAGACATCAAAGTCTTATAGAAAGTTATGAGTTTTTTTTTTTTAGTTTTTTTTTCTTCACGCAAGCACAAAATATCTAGGACCATTAGAAGCACCGTTTTAATGGAAGAAAAACGTTCAATGCTACAAAATGTAAGCTCTTTTAAAAAGCCATAGTGTAAAAACAGTCAATGCCATGCAAATCAAAGGCGGATCAAATCTTTAAAAAAAAGTGCAAAAGCAAACAGGGAAAAAAAAGTGCTAACAAGCCCAAAATCACCACGGCAACAAAGCTTTCCATCCATTTCACTTTCAAAACGTGAAAGTGGAGATTTATAGTAAAAAAGGATTTACTATATCGGTTTTTCTCACTCAAAGTGATTGCTTCACTTTAGAAGACATATATTAAACTACAAGAGTTGTATGGATTAATTGTATGCTGCTTTTATGTGACTTTTTTTTTTTTACTTGATAGGTCTGGTCACCATTCACTTGCATTGTATGGACCTACAAATCTGAGATATTCTTCTAATCTTTGTTTGTGTTCTGTAGAAAAAAAGTCACATCTGGGTTGAGGTTGACTGAATGATGAGAGATTACATTTTTGGGTGAACTATCCCTTTAAAACAAAGAGAAATCCAACTTATGATAATAAGAAAATGTATCTTACACAATTTTAATTCTCAAGCAAATGTATCTTGTTTTAAGGATTGTTTTGATATTTTTAAATGGACATTTCTTTTTGCGACACAAACAATGATAGCAACAGACGGAAAGTATCAGCTCTCCATTTTCCTCTTCTTTTAAAAAATGTATTCATTATTTGTGTGCAGATCGGCTTGTAAGAGAACATGTCTATTTTTGTAGCTGTTGATGATTTCAGCTTGTCTGGTGAGAAAAGCAGGGTGCAGCCTTGAGGAAGCGAAATCAGAGTGCCAGAAATAGAAAAGGTGCCATGAAAAACTGAAATATCTCAGATTTCTCTTTCACCTCCAAAGTAGCAATTAATAAAACTCTTGTTCAAAGGCACAAAACAGGCAAAACAAACATGCTTTGCAGAGAAATAATTAAAGAATGAGTTTACTTGGATGTAGAAGGGGAAAGTGTAACATGGTCATAGGCACTCATGTTCTTAGATGGAAGGCAGTTCAGACAGACTCTGGCATTCAGATTCAATGTGGATTCTGACAAATGCTTTCCAGCGCATGCACATCTAAAAAAGAATGAACCAAGTTGAAACACGGGTGCATTAGTTTAACCACAGTGTCAGTTTAACCACAAAACATGTGTTAACAAAGTACAATGCTCAAAATTAAAATCATTAAAGCTTTTCAATAATAAAAAAAGAAATATGCACTTTGCTTATGTCAGGCTATTCTGTTATTAAGATTGTCAAACAGGTAAACTTGTAGAAAGACATAAGAGAGTGGTTGAACACTTTGATGTTTAGCAGGCTAATCCTGAGCACCAATTAATTTGACCTGCATGTGTAAAGTGCAAATTGAGATTCTAACCGTGAAGCATCACATTGCAACATATCAAACACTACAGGGTTAATAGTTTCTACCTCTCCCTCTGTTTAGTGAACAGCAGAGGTAGAGGATCAGAGGAATACCAGCGGGGAGCAGATTTGTTTTTAGCATGGAATAAGAAACATCACAATCCACTTTATGGTTTATCAGACATGTTTCACTATAGGCAAGATTTTAAAAAGTAGTGCTACAATGTGTGTATTTCGCAAGGATTCTGAGCTGCACAGATGTATGTATCTGAACTACGATTGTGAAACTTATTAGTAACTAATATGTTGTAAAGAAGGGTTACCTCAGAAGGCATGGACGCCCCCCAGTGGTGGAGGTGGAAGGCAAGCAAGTAGAGAAGCTCGTTAGTGGTCATACATCACAGAAAACAATCAACTCACTAAACCAGAAAATTACACAACAGCTGTGATTAATACTCTCATGGCAGTGGTAAAAATAGCCCTAATTTATCACTTGCTGTCAAGTTTTGTCTCGTTTCAGTAGATTTTGGTAAGGCGTTTGTGTCTAAATGACATGTCTGTCTTTGGTGCTTTTTTTTAATTTTTTTTTAGAGCTTTTATGAGTGACAGACGCAAACTATGCAACCCCTCTGTTACTACCCCTGGTCAACTGCTTTAAGAAGTGTTAATTACATGAAAAACTATTTAAATTGAAAACAGTTCTTCAGTAGGCAACACAATTGGTATGCAGAGCCAATATGGGGCAATGGAAGATCCAAACTAGAGATATCTTTTAGTGAGACTGTAGGCAAGACATAGGTTTGAAAGAGGGGCAATTACCACCCCTTATTTTAACAGAATAATTTATATATCCCTGCCGCCATTTTAGTTGCTAGTTGTATTCAAAGCTTGAGCTGCATTTCAGATAGTATGCATTGAAAATGACGGTTTTTCCACAAATAGGTCTCACAGAAAAAGCTCAACACAGCAGCACCATGCGGCATCCATCTGCCTGGGCGCCAGCGCTTAGACAAGGTGCCATTGTGAGTGTGTGTATGTATAACAATAACAGTCATAAGACGTGAAAGCAATCCACTTCACTGATGGCATTCCCTTCATGATGCTGTGGTAAGATCTCACACCAGTTGCATTCACATAGTGAGACATGCAACATTTAGATTGAGAAAGATTCAATTCTTTCTCCAATCGGGGACACTTATGTGTAGGGCCACCCACTTAGACCCAGGTTGGGGAGGGAAGGCAAATGTTCAAAGGTCCCAGATTAACATCCATCAGCCAGGACGGACAAACTGGATACAGATACAGGGCTCCCCCAGGCTCAGCCTACATGCCTCTGGATAGAGATGGGTGAGGGTTGTGAGGGTTATTGGGGGGGGGGGGATGGATCAATGGATGGATGGAAGTAAACCCTCAAGAAATATGGGGTGCTGAGGAGGATGGATGTCTCCAGAAGCACCAGCTCCGTTTGGTGTGCTGCTTGCGTAAGATCTCTTCCTCACGCTCTCGCTCTTTTGAGAGCGCAGGTAGCGGTCTTCCTCCTTGAGGAACCAGACAGGTGGCCAGCGCTTCTTCTCAAAATGTTTCTGGTTCTCTGGAAGGACAAATGTGAAAATGAGGGAAACTTAAGATGGCAATAAAGCACAATAAATGCACAATACTAAAAGAAAAGTTCACCAAAAATGAAAATTCTGATATATTTTTTTACTCGCTCTTATGAAATTCAAAACCTTTATGACTTTATTTCTTCCATACAGCACAAAAGGAGAAATATTGAAGAATGTATTTGTTGCTCTTTTCCATGAAGTTACAATGAATGGGGACCAAAGTGTTCAAGCTTAAAAAAGGATGCAAAAGCACTATAAAAGTATCATAAAAGTGGTCCATATGACCTCTGAAGATATTTGATAGCTTTGTGTGAAGAACGTCTCTGGTTACTTAACTGTAACCCCTGTTCCCTGATAAAAGCGGAACGAGATGCTGCGCTGATTTAGCGCTTTGGGAACAACTTTAGGTGTGACCAGCTGTGAATATGTGTGCAACACATCAATGAAATTGACCAGAATTTATAGCCTCTGCTGGTGACATCATTGGATGCACCTGTAGCAGGGCTATAAATAGATGCGCCACAGGTGCATCGTCAGGAATTTTGTCTGAAGAGCAGTCCTGGGGCATCCCAGTGCAGTAATGAAGCACAGCATCTCGTTCTGCTTTTATCAGGGAACAGGGGTTACAGTTAAGTACCCCAAGACGTTCCCTGTCAAAAAGCTACACTTTGATGCTGTGCTGATTTAGTGCTTTGGGAACGAGAATACCCACACCGCCGCACTGTGGATGTTCGGACCACTTATGGTTGTGTAGTTGTGCTCACAAGAGCGCGAGAGGTATTTTTAGAGAAGTAATTGTCATAAGAAAAAACATATTGAGAGTCAGAAGTTTATCAGACGCTGACTCTAGAGGTTTGCAGGGGGTCTTAACCAGACCCTCAAGGACTATTGCTTAGTCCTATGAAGGGATCCTGGTCCTAGCAGGAGGTCTCAGTCGCATGGCTCCACGAACGAAGCGAGCAAGCAGAGGATGTCTCCCCAACGACACCCCGTCAATCAAGGTGTGGCAAGCCGATAGAGCGGCCACATAAACCCTGAGAGTGGCGGGGCATGTGCCTGCTGACAATTTTTCCTGCAGAAAGTTCAGAACTGAAGCAATCTGGCAGTTAACTGCATTATGTGCACTGGACCATCTTTCAAAGACACCCCATTTATTTTTTTAACTTAATTGATAGGGAGCCCTATCTTAGAATGGTCTCAATAACGTCAGGTGAAAGCCCTCAGTTGGTACTCTTCAGGGGCCAAACTTGAAAGGTTGGGGATGAAATATTGTCCCCTGCGTTTGAGAGAGAAGGTCCCTCCTGTCTGGAATCGCACAAGGCCAGCCGTCGAGGAGAGACATTATCTCTGAGAACCATACCCTGTTCGGCCAGCACGGTGCTATCAGTAAAAGACAAGACCCTTGCTGGCGAACTCTGGCCAAGACTCCCAGGAGGAGCAAAGAAACTGGGGGAAATGCATACAGGCCCATTCTGGGCCATGCATGCGCCATCGCGTCCAGACCCAGGGGGGCTGGGTGACTTAGAGAGAAGTAGAGGGGACATTGCGCTGTCTGTTGAGAGGCGAAGAGGTCCAGTTCTGCCCTGTAAAATCTCACCCAGATTTGTTCCACTACCTCGGGGTGGAGTTTCCACTCCCCCATTGGTATTTTCTGTCTGGACAGCAAATCTGCTCCCACATTCAGGCATCCAGGGATATAAACTGCCCTGACTGACAGGAGCTTGCCCTGGGCCCAAAGGAGAATCTGACGTTCTAGAGTGTTCAGCTGGTGTGAACGTAGACCTCCTTGATGATTTATGTAAGAGACTGCTGCTGTGTTGTCCACCCACACCAGGACATGGCAGGGCCATTTTCAGGGCCAGACTGGAGGCAGTTGATGTACCAATCGAGCTGATGACCCTCCCATTCCCCTTGAGCTGGATGACCAATTAAGACCGCTCCCCAGGCCATCAGGGAGGCGTCTGTCATTAGCAACTTGCGATGGCAAGACGCACTTAGAGTGGGACCCAAAGTAAGGAACCGGGGTCTGAACCACATAGAAAGGTTATGAAGCTTGCGGCGCGTAACCCTTATTAGCCTTAGGGGACTGGCCCTTGGATGAAATCCCCTGGCTTTGAGCCACAACTGAAACTATCTCATGTGTCGAAGGCCCAAAGGGATCACCGAGGATGCAGATGCCATGAGACCTAGTATTCATTGATACTGACGCACAGTGCAACCTTGGCCTAGACTGACTTTGCTCAGGGTGTTCTGAATGGACACGAGTTGAGCGGGAGACAATTGTGCCCGCGTCGTGATCAAATTCCATACAACGCCCAGATAGGTAATTCCCTGAGTGGGGGAGAGAACGCTCTATTTGACATTTAGTCTCAGACCCAGAGAAACCAGATGAGCTAAGACGATATCCCTGTGCTGAACTGCCAGTTCTTGAGACTGTGCTAGTATCAGCCAGTTGTCTATGTAATTCATAATGCGGATGCCCCGGAGTCACAAATGAGCCAGTGCTGCATCCATGCATTTTGTGAATGTGCGGGGTGATAGGGAATGGAAGAACCCGATATTGGAAGGCTTCGCCCCCGAAAGCGAACCTCAGGAACTTCCTGTGTTGTGGCAGAATTTCTATATGAAAGTATGCGTCCATGAAATCGATCATGACCAACCAATACTGATGTTGGATTTGGGACACAACCGTCTTCATAGTTAGCATCTTGAACTTGAACGCCCTGACTGAGCGATTCAAGCCTCGAAGATCTAAGAACGGATGCAACCCCCTACCCATCTTGGGAACCAGAAAGTTTCTGCTGTAATAACCTGACTCTTTCTCTGGAAGAATGTTCAGGGGACATTGCGCTGTCTGTTGAGAGGCGAAGAGGTCCAGTTCTGCCCTGTAAAATCTCACCCAGATTTGTTCCACTACCTCGAGGTGGAGTTTCCACTCCCCCGTCGGTATTTTCTGTCTGGACATTTTTTGCAGTTCTTTTCACAGTAGACATGCTTGCTCTGGTTTCAGGGTAGTGGAAACCACGCCGTTGAAACACGGAGGACAGCAAATGAATTGAATTCTGTATCCTTTTTCTACTGTTCTTAGGACAGTACATGTGTCACGAATGATGGTGAAGGTAGACTCGGGACGAGGATCTAAACGCAGCAAGTTTTATTAAAAATAAAAGGCAACACAAAAGAACACCAACAAAAGAAACATCCACGATGGGAAAAGGTAAACAAAACACGAAAGGCAAACAAAGGGTTAACATAACACGGAAGGCATACACGGGGATAACTACAGCGAAAACAATGATGGGAGCATAGGAAACGGGCATCTACTTACAACAAACACCGACAGGGGAAAGGAGAAACAGACACGGTTAAATACACAAACACAATGAAGACTAAACGAGACACAGGTGAGAACAATGAAGAGTGCAGGCAGTGAGAGAGGCCAGGAATTGTGGGAATTGCAGTTTCACGCTTGGACAGTGAGACTACGGGCGGACAACAGGGAAAATGTCACATGGAATGGGAGCGGTGACGGGTGAAACATAAAACACGGAGCGGACAACAAGGAAACGTGACATAAACGTGATTAGTGAAACAGAGAACGTAGGGCAGACAAACAGGAACGTTACATAATCCCCCCTCAAAGGGAAAAGCTCGAGAGGCAGAGCTCTGGAAAGCTCGAGAGGAGGAGCCCTGGAAGGCTCGGGAAGCAGAGCCCTAGAAGGTTCGAGGGGCGCTGGCTGTTGGACGGTCCTAGCCACTGGCGTTGGCCCTGGGACTGTCATGGCCGCTGGCGCTGCCCCTTGGACGGTCATGGCCGCTGGCGCTGGCTCTTGGACGGTCATGGCTGCTGGCGCTGGCCCTGGGACGGTCGAGGCTACTGGCGTTGGCCCTGGGACGGTCGAGGCTACAGGCGCTGGCTCAGGGACGGTCGAGGCTACAGGCGCTGGCTCAGGGACGGTCGAGGCTACAGGCGCTGGCTCAGGGACGGTCGAGGCTACAGGCACTGGCTCACTGACTTCAGGGGCGACAGGCTCGCTCACAGTGACGTGCGTAGGCGTTGGCTCGCTGACCGTGGCAGGCGTGGGCGCTGGCTCGCTGACTGTGGCAGGCGTGAGCTGGAGAGCGGAGGCTTTCCTTCTCCTCCTTCTCCGGGCGGAAGAAGTTGGCTGCGCTGGCTCATCGATCCGGGAAGGCAGGGGCTCAGGCTCGACAGCCGGAAACACGAGGAGTGGTTCCTCGGGTGCGAGTTTTCTGAGGGTGAGACTCACGTACTCCCTCCACGTGTGCTCTCGAATCCGGCGCTTCCGCCACTGGGCTGATGATAACCCGCCCGGTAGATGAGCTTCAGGGAAGCGTCGTCGAACCCGGTGTGGATGGCGACCCCGGAGAAGAGCCGTGAGTACTCGCGAACGGGAAAATTTGCATGGGCCAGTGTGGTGAAAACCGCTGCTAGATCCATTTTTTTTTGCGGGTCGGTCTTTCTGTCACGAATGACGGTGAAGGTAGACTCGGGACGAGGATCTAAACGCAGCAAGTTTTATTAAAAATAAAAGGCAACACAGAAGAACACCAACAAAAGAAACATCCATGATGGGAAAAGGTAAACAAAACACGAAAGGCAAACAAAGGGTTAACATAACACGGAAGGCATACACGGGGATAACTACAGCGAAAACAATGATGGGAGCATAGGAAACGGGCATCTACTTACAACAAACACCGACAGGGGAAAGGAGAAACAGACATGGTTAAATACACAAACACAATGAAGACTAAATGAGACACAGGTGAGAACAATGAAGAGTGCAGGCAGTGAGAGAGGCCAGGAATTGTTGGAATTGCAGTTTCACGCTCGGACAGTGAGACTACGGGCGGACAACAGGGAAAACGTGACATGGAATGGGAGCGGTGACGGGTGAAACGTAAAACACGGAGCGGACAACAAGGAAACGTGACATAAACGTGATTAGTGAAACAGAGAACGTAGGGCAGACAAACAGACTGTAAACAGATCGCAATGCTCGCACCTGCCCTGCCCCAATGCAAGAGCAGCATGCTCTTCCCCCAAACACACAAAACTGGTGTGTGTCCGTTTCAGCCATAGAGCGTAAACATGGAAACACACACCACTTGCTTTGTTTGTTTATCAGTTTCTGCGCACTGCCTAACAATTCTAACTCCTAACAGAGGAAAGTAGAAAGTTCTGACAGTCAAGTAGGTTGAATGGATCAACAAATACACCATAGTTTTCAGATATTTCCATTTTCCCTGTCCACACTTCAACGCAAAAACAGCATTTCAAACTCATCCATTTGGGACAACATTTTCGAAAAGCTGTCAAAAACGCTGTCTCAGTGTGGGCAGAAAGCCAAAATGTAAAGAAAAAGATGCGTTTTCAAACTTAAAAGTATAGTACTTCTAGTGCTTTTTGGTCCTTTTCATTCCAGTCATACCAATTCAGAATGATATGAGGGTTGGTAAATGCTGATAGAATTATCACTTTGGGGTAAACTATTAAGAACACTTCTTCAAAGGGTGCTCCAGGCAATAGATGAGTCCTTACCAGGAGACATGGTCTTCATGTCTTTGGGGAATTTGCGACAAACGTTATTGTAGTTAGTGCAGATGTGATGTAGACACCAGGCAGAGAGCTGTTTGGCATTGTGGAACTACAGCAGAGTTGGAAGACAAAATCAAAGTGTGATTTTATTTCTCAATGAGGCTAATTTAAAAAGCAAAGTCTGTACCTCCTTTGAACTAGAATAAACGTAGCCTATGAATGAATGATAATTCTGTAATGTGCTTCATTTGTTATATAGCCACTTCATTACTTAACATTAGTGTGTTTTGCATACTATTCGTGTCTTTGTTTACTTCATGTATATTAATATTACCTGAGCCATCTCCACATAGGCCAGCACCTGTTCATCAATGTCCACTCCTTTAACAGACAGCTGCAAAAGATCCTCAACGGCATGTTGCTCTTTAGACCATGGCAAAACATCACAAAACAAGTGTTAATATGTCAGCCAGAGGCTTAACGGTTAACAAAATTTTCCATGACAACAAAATTGTCAACAGTGACAAAGAAATCTCACATCTCACCTCACTGGAGTATCTTTCACAAATATGCTGCTGTTCAGCATGTGACAGATTTAAATGTTGTATTATATGCAAAAACAACGGGTATTTGCAAGGATATCAAAACGCAATATGTATTATGTAATATAATGCATAATATATTTATCACCAGTAGGAAATTAACTTTGCGGTCCACCAACCAAATTATAGATTAATGAAATACTGAGACACTGGCCTGAAAACAAGGCATAAAATATATGTATTTTTTGATGGTTATGGCCTGGTCTTATGTTTGGTATCTTTGACAAGTTGAATTGCTATATCCAAGTCTTTCAAGTCTTATTCCATGACTTCTGAAGGCAAACGATTCAAGTACACAAAATTAAAGCAATTTTTCTGTTAAAATCTTGATGTCTGTTGTGTTTTTCTGAGTGCATCAGAGAGGTTTGGTCACAGTGGCATGTGTGTTCACACAACAAATTTGTTCTTTTAGCACTACACACAGCAAATTCTGATGGAACACGAACAAGCTTCTCTTATAGTTTTTTGACGGTGGAATGTATGTCAAGATTTTCTCTGAAAAATGACTTACATTTCGGGTTGCTTCTCACCTAAACCTATTTATATGCCAAGTGAGAAAAAGCTGAATGTTAGTCTCATCACCATTCACTTTCATTGCATGGAAAAAAAGATTAAATGGAAATGAATGGTAGCTCCTTTTACGTTCCACAGAAGGAAGAAAAATAATACGCAACAGGGGTGAGGGAATAATGACACAATATTTCTGGGTGAATTATCCAACATTTTGCATATGACATGTGTTAATTTTATAGATCCAAATGGAGTGGTGGTGGCATAGTGGGCTAAAGCACATAAATGTTAATCAGAAGGTTGCTGGTTCGATCCCCATAGCCACCACTATTATGTCCTTGAGCAAGGCACTTAACTCCAGGTTGCTCTGGGGGGATTGTCCCTGTAATAAGTGCACTGTAAGCCGCTTTGGATAAAAGCGTCTGCCAAATGCATAAATGTAAATGTAAATGACAATATCAGGGCTTAGCAAATCCACATTCTAAGTACTATACTGAAAACCTTTTTTTCTCCCCAGCCCCATTAACCACTGAATAATACAGTGGTATTTTACAGTACAATGTCTGCCTCCAGGTAAACAAATGGCCATTACCAAGCATACCTGTTAGAGCTACAAGGCGGGGAAGACAGAGGCGGTTGGCCAGTATTATAAGGTCCATTGGCTCCAGTTCAGGGCATGGTGTCAAAAAGCCACAGTAGAGAAACTCCAGGACTGCTCTCATACAAGCACAACTAGTGTTTGGGATGGACACCTAAATAAAGACAATGAAATAACACAGAAAGAAAACAAAAGAAGTTAGTTGGTTAGCACAAAATACCCAAAGTATCTCAGTTCAGAGTTATTAACAAAAGCCCACATCAAAAAAAACTTAAGTGAACAGATTTCATAAACCGTGCTGAGGGTTGTTTATTCATAGCTCATCTCCGGGACATGGAAACTCGAGAGACAGATTGATCCAGGGATGAAACAATCTGCTCAGTAACTCTTCCCTATTGAGACCTGCATGGTCCTGGCCGCTGACCATTAGAGGAGGCCTTCATGTTGACATGACAAGACCCGAAGTAGCCAGGAAAGTGGTCAGAAGGGGATGTATGTGGCTCACAGAGGAAGGGGTCAGGGAGGGCGATAGAAGGGCGAGGGTAGCAGCCTCCACAAGGGGTCTTTCATCCTTTAGGAGATTAAAGCACTGTGTGAAACCATTGTCAGTCTCAGCTTAAAGTTGCGGAAAAATAACTCTGTAGGCTTGTCACTATGGGAATTCTGGCCTCTGCTTAAACCAGAGCCAACAAGCCAGCCTACAGGACTGTCATCATATCACACTGAACATAGAATATGCTTAACAAAACAAATTTGGAGAATTATGAGAGCCAATGTGAACCTGTTGCATACCCTTAGACTGATATCCAAACAAAGTTTTGAATCCAGGTGCGCAACCCAAAAATATACATCCATAAAAACTCACAACAAAGTCAGCACACTGTTGCTTCCAAATAAATGTAATGAGCTCATGCAGAAAAAGCAAACATGACGTTTTTAGCTAAATGCACTTCATCAGGCTGATGAATAGATTGGCATAGGACCTGATAACCAGTAGTGCCTTGAACTCCACATTTCAGACCGTAAGTACAGAATAATATATTTCCTTACATTAATGTAGCAAATTTTATCCCTAGAATATGCATGCAGACCTACAAGAGGCAGTGACTCACCCTAAAAGAACATGGCAGTTTGGACAAGTTTTGGAAAGACCAAAGCAACAATAAAATCAACTTCAAAAAGACTAAATTCTGAAATATCTCCATTTCAGACAGAATAACCTGGACTCTTCGAACAGAGAGTCAGTCAAGGAATCTGGATCAAATCGGTGAGTTCTGCAGGGCATCATGTGACATTCGTGCGATCCCTGGAGGTCACATAACATCATCTGCCTCTGTCCAAACACCATTCAAATCCAAAATCACATAAACCAATGCTAAAAGGGAGGACAGCTTTTGTTTGGACTCTGTTTTGACTAGAGGGTGGAGAGCAAACAAAAGCAAGCTTTCAGCTCCAAGGAATGGCCAAGAAATTAGGGGAGAGCTTCAGCAGGGACACAAAGAGGAAAGTGCCTACGAATCAATCCATGGCAACCCTCTTCTCATGCTGTTGCCTTACTCAAGACTAAGCAGTTGTTTCTCTGTGAATTAGGACAGGATGCCATGGATTTAATTAGCCCTGATGTTACCCTGAAGAGTAAAAGCTTAGCGCACATACGCGTACAGTTGTGTATCTTTATCATGTGAAGGGGTTTGTCCTCTACATTGACAATCCTGGGCAATAGGTGCTTGAGGCGGGGGGTCGTGAGTTGAAAAGGAAACTGGAACAAGACTTGAAATACATCAAACAGTATAAGGCCAGAAACAAATTTACGAAAGTACACATGTACTTCAGTATGTACTTTAAGGGGCGGACTGGCCATCAAGAGCACCGGGCATTTTCCCTGATTTCCGCTGGGTAATTTGTGCCAGCCCATTGCTGCGCAAGTACTGGCCCGTCCTACAGGCTATATTGGCGGCCACCCTGGGCTCAACATGCCACTGCGGACCCCATTACAGTGTGAATATACAAAAGACTCTGTAAAATTAAATAATATAATGTCTTTTATTGTAAAGAAATGAAATGCCTTTTATTTTTAAATTACTTACACATCGCAACTTATTTCCACATGTGCGCATAAACTCCATACCTTGCGTAGACCTCAATAAAAACAACATATGAAGTATAAGATGAGCTCTGAATAATCACAAAATGATAAATAACTGCAAGTTACAACAAATACAATAACAGCAGTGTATATAAAATCTGCAAACAGTAAAGCTATGAGCAGACAGTCATTTGCATAATTTATTCATACCACAGGGAGCTGAAGTGTGGCTTGCTAAATAATGCACTTGTCTGATCAAAATGTTGAAAATAAGTCATGGGTCAAGTCATTCTCAGAAAAAGCAGACGGAGGCCATGTCTCACAACATGCCCCGCCGCACCTCCAGCGCGGGCCGTGCCCCGTCTGCCCACCGAGGGCGTCCTCCTGCGGCACCTAAGAAACACACAGCCTCACCTCAACCCGGGCCCAGCTCTCAGCCCCAGCGTCTAGCACCCCGCAGGAGGTGCACGCCCCCCGTCTCACGAACCCCTTCGAAGACCCGGAAGGGCTTCAAGCGTTCCTGAGATGGACGACCCAGGGACCAAGATGTTTGCTCCGGAGCTGGTAAGCAGACCACTCCGTCCCCCGGTGGAGGGCCGGGAGGAGAATTTTCAGATAAGTTTATTTACTTTGCCGCAGTACCCACATTCTCAATAAAAGACCAATTCCCTTTGTCTCTGGGTCACCTGGCCTGCTAATGCCGCTCACGGCACTCTGCCGCCACACCTCAACAGTCCCGGCACAATGGACGCAGACCTATCGCCTCCAGCCCCACGACTGTTGTCCCCCAGCCGGCCGGTTCTGACGAGTCTAGAGGGCACCTCCGCAGGACTTCCTCCTCAGGGTGTGTGGAGCAAGGTAAGTGCTTCGAGTCTTCTCTCAGCACCAGAGCCTTGGGACGCGTTTTTCCTCCCGACGCCACATTACCTACTCTGCCCCGTTGCGAAGCCCCGCCGGGTACATCAAAAATAATTGTCCCCTTAGCGCCCCTAGCTCGGAGCTTGAACGCATGGCTCTCACTTCCCAATCCATCACGCTGGCTGGCCAAGACCATTCGACTCGGTTATGCAATTCATTTTGCCAGCCCATTGGTGTGCAACGGACACGCAGCCGCTAATTCAGGGCAAACACATCTTGATCCGATCAGACAGCACCACCAAGGTAGCGTACATAAATCGCCAAGGCGGCCATCATCTCCTCCTTTGGAGCCAGCAGACGTGTTTGTAGCAACTCCTCCCTCCCAATGAGGTAGGATCTACCACCGCTCCATTCTCCACATGACCTAAAAGCCCATGTGATGTATTTCACCACTCTTTACCTCCCCCAGTCTGGGCAGGTGTGGTCTCCGCTGGGTCTTTCCCCCCTGAAAGAATAGGAAAACTGGGAAAGATCGCCTGCCCCGATGCGTATGATAGCGTTAAGATGGCCCCAGTCTGACAATTTCTCATTAGCCTTTTCTCATAGATCAGATATGCAAAAGGTTCTCAAGAGAGACCACTAGTGTCACTTCTTCGACACAACGTCTCGTTCCCTCCATCAGGGAACAGAGGTTACATCCGTAACCTAGACGTTTCCCTTGTAATTTCATGTACATTTTAACCTAACATCTATATGACTTGTTATTTGTCAGAGCTATAAAGTGCTTATTTTGAGTGTTTTCACCAAAAAATCCACTCATCACATTTACAGTGGTTTTATATGTTTTGAAGTTATGAAAATGTTGCATTGTGGGGTCCGTTGTCATGACTAGCAGTCAATAGAAATGTCTTCTTTTTTTTTTTGCAAACACAAATGTGAAATTGAGCCGGAAAATTAAATCAACGAGCCGGTGTGTTGTGGTGTGCTGCGGATTGTGTTTGGTGGGCCGCTCTGGGCCAGAAATCCAGGGCCACTTTTTAGTCCCAGTCCGCCCCAGTGTACTCTTTTATGTTTTGGCCTTAACTGTTGTCACACAGTCTAACCTGTTTCCGTCATATATAAACTGGAGTTTGTAGGGTAGGAGCCAGTGACCTTAAGCCAACATATATTCCATATGTCATAGACAGTACACTGGGGGGGTAGCAAGATGACACTCAGCAGTAATTCAGAAGCCTTAGGGGTGCCCTTCACCTGCCTATCTCAAAGCCAATTAACAGAATGTCTGTGTGAATATGGCCTCTCATTATGGCTAAAGGGCATACTTAAAAGATGCAGATGGGACACAATTGGCAACTTCCTGTTAAACCCTAAAGATAACAATGGTGCTTTGAATGATTGGAAATTCAAATACATCAAACTCAAGAATTAGCATATAAGGACAATGACTCTGGAATAGGGTTGTCAAGAAAGCACAATTCCAGATAATTTCAAAATTCCCTCCACTAATTTCCACAGCAAATACAAACTACTTTATTTAAAAAGTTAAACATTAAATATTACCAAATTATATTAACCCTCCTATTGTCCAAGGGACATTTTCTACACAGCTAAATAATATTTTATAAATACAGTTTTTGGTACTGGAACCTAACATTGTGACTGACAAGACCAACAAGAAAGAAAGAAACATTTTATTTCACCTTCTGACTTCTGGATGTTATTGCACTTTAAATTAAATTTGAACTGAATATACAGTACGGAGTACTGCACCTTTCCAACAAATTGCAGACATTACTCTCAAACAAGGTTTGAGACATTTTTACAGATTTAAACATGGAATACTCTTAAGTTAGTAAATAAGTTTGCTAACATGATAGGTTACATAGATGATCGGGTACATAGATGATCCATCAGATGTTGTTTTCTCCTTAAACACTAGATGGCAGAAAACACCCTACAGCACCTTCCTAAACCCCTGTAACACTAAAACAAACTGTTTGACATAAGTTAGTACGAATGGATTTGCTGAAATGTGCATGCAAAGTGGGCCAATTTTGACTGCTGAGGATTCAATGGAGATTAAATTGTCAAACAGGCATGTATTAAAATTGTAACTATAAATTTACACAATTCCTTTTCTAAAGGTAGCATAAATCAGAAGTTGTTATAATATAGTTGAGATATTATAAAGTGCCAAAAGTGATTGAAATAAACACGAGACATCTTTTGTTTCAAAGTTCCTTATACAAATTAACAAAATTTTTAAAAAAAAAAAATATGTTTCCCCTCTATTATTAATCTCTTTGAGACAGCATTAAAACAATAATCAAGTATTAATGTGGTTTAAAAAAGACCAGAAAGACAAAAGGACTGTGCAGTTTCTTAAGACAATAGGACATATAAAACAATTTCAGGTAGCCTTCAAGTATTGCTCATTTCAGTAAAAGCCAAAGTATGCTATGTCTTGTGCGCAGTATGCATCAGGGCTGAACGATTAATCAAAATAAAATCGAAATCGTGATATGATGTAGTGTGGTTATGAAACTGCAAAGACAGCGATTTCATTCAAATAAATAAATCTGCATGCGCTGCTCCCTGCACTTACTGTATGTGCGCAGCTCTGTTCTCTGTACTTTACTACACATACTCGAAGCATATTAAAGAAAATGTGTTACATTTATAGTGCTCTAGATTAATTAATTGCACATTTGTGTAATTCCAAATATTCTTGGCTGATAACGTTTACTATTCAAATCTAAAGTAACCTCATAACTCAAAAGTTGATGAGAGCATTTCTTTGAATTACAAGGCCATTGTTAACTCTAATATTTCCTTCAGTGTACCAACAAAATAAAAGCTTCTGCGAAAATAAAGGCCCACAGAGCTATGCCGCTGCTTAAGAAAAATAAAAAACATATGGTAATAATAATTATCATCAACATCATCATAATAATAGTTGTTGTTGATGATGTTGTTAATATTAAACAAAAATATATTTCTATAATAATTTATTTTGGATTCCCAAAAATTATGATGAAAAGTGGGCCAAGGCCCTATCACAAAGTCAACAAAAAACAGATACACATTGAACAGATACAATGCTACTGTAGAAAGAAAAATGTATTATTATTTATTGATACTAAAATACTGGTACTTTTGACATCTCAACCCTGACATGCACAAGAGAATGAAAGAAAAACTACACAGAAACTATGCAGTGAAGATAAGAGGTCAAGATCTGAGGCTATGTGGTCACCTATATAAAGCAACCAGATTCCTCATCAACTAACAATTGCAGTGCACACGAAACCACACATTCTCCACCTTCATTTCTGTTTTCACATAATCTTTCTCTCACAGGAGAAATGTGACAGGTTCTCACATATGAGCTTCTGTTCGGTCTTGTGCTAATTACACTCAAAAGTATGATGCTAATGACAGGAATTCTGACACCTGAGGATCTGCCAAATGTTCAAACTTTGCCTGCCTTGCACAAAAGCAGAGAAATACCAGTCTCAAGCAGATGGTTCCTGACTTCTCAGTTCCTGAGACTCAAATAGAGTTTCATGTAATGTATCTATAAATAACATTCAGATGTGGAAGTAGCACATGCAGACATTGCAGTGTGCAAATTTTAAAGAAGACAGTCTTCAGTAATAAGTACTGTATGTGCTGCATAACCTCGAAAACCTTGAGAGATATTTCTGCACAGGACTAGAATAGTAGAATGCACGTGGTAGCTCAATCAAGGACAACTCTTGACTTGTGTCATGGACTGATGTGAAAAAATAACGTGCAGTTTAGACGTGAAACATTCATACAGACACTGAAAAATCCATTTATAAAGATGAACAGCTTTACTGAACTGAATGACACTTTCTAAATATTTAAGGTCTTGCAAGGGCTTTATATCTGGTTCTACAACACCTTCTGTGCCAGCTGCCACAAAGACAAGGACAATGCCTTGCTCTATTCAACACATCATTTTAAAAATAGTTCTTTGTTCACCACAGCTATCTGTTGCACTAATGTGCTAGTCCAACAGAGTCGCTTGATTGCTCCTTGCCTCACATCATCATGATATGAAATATTCAAAGTCCAATTGTTCAGTGTATTAACATTTGTTTATTAACCTAATGTAAGCTTATTAACCTAATGACAAGTAACTGTGTAACCTATAAACCTAACAACAAGTAACTCAGGGTGTATGTATATATATATATATATATATATATAAGTTATGGAAAACCAATTCTGTTTCAAATAAAATAGAGGTGAAAATCAAATTCCATTGTACTCTATAACGCTTGACAAAAGAGCATGTCAAGCCAGCACCAAGTTTACCTGTCTATGGCCACCTTGTTTTGCTCTCTATGTGACACACACCAAGTCTGTCAGAATAATGCTGTCAGAATAGAAAAGCAGACAGCATCCTGTTTCCTGAACCCATTTGTGCTTGTGCTGTAAATCTAGATCCCTTTAATGCATGTAATGTTATACAGGGTGATCCTTTTCATCACCAGGCCTGGGCACCTATAACCCAGGTGGTTGTCTCGCTAGCTCTCATGTTGATCATCTTGGTCCTGAGTCCCTGCCCTCAGGGAGTTTGTCTATATAGAACTTGAGCTGACAGCCGGTAGCCTAAGGAAATCAGAGAGCATACATGGGATTGACCTGGATAGAGATATGCACGGCAGAGATGGTTCCGAAAGGAATGCAGTGAAACCTTACATTTATCACCTGATTTAATAGTTTTGAATAAAAAGTGCTAAATTTATCCCAAGTTGGAAGTGTGATATGCAAGAATTATTGCAAAGAATATTAGCAATAAGTCATTTAATCAAATATATTGTGGAATGTTGATCGTTTAGCAGTGTTGGATAGTAACAGATTACATGTAATCTGTATTACATAATCAGATTACAAAAATCAAGTACTTGTAATTCAATAAAAAAAATGTATGTCATTTATTTTTTTATTTCATGTTAACTAACGTTAAATTAAATTAATGTAAACAGGTACTTAATACACTTTAAATTTGATTTTCATCAAATCATGCAGTATTTATGAAAAATTAATCAGATTGTAGCAATTGAAAAGATAACATTACTGATTATAATAATAGTTTAATTTTTAATCAGTAAAATACTAAATTTCAGACGTAATCTACTCAACACTATCATTTGGTAAAGTAGTACTTTTGACTGAATAAAGTAACTAGCTCCCAAATATATATAACTATGTTTATATCCAAGGATTCTTTTGTGAACAAAGGTTTAGCACATCAAAATGTTAACCACAACATAATATATTTTAGTTTAACTTGAGCACATAAATCCTTTGTCGATGCATCAAATGTCAAGAAAAAATAGTTTGGAAAAATGGCACTAACACAAAAAACTGAATTTACATCACAACTGTTCTCACAACAAACAGTGGAGAAGTACACTTGGACTAATGAGGAGACTCGAGTTTTCCTCAATTTCATTAAAGACAACAACCTTTATTCTTGATGGAAGTTTTTCCAAAATGCCCGGTAACATATTATGGGGAATCACAACATATTCTATATTTTTATAGATTCTATGTATTTCCAAAACAAAAGACCTAGAGAGCCATATTTTAGACACACTTTCCAGGACAAGGTATATCAGGTAGTTTTATAAAATTTTTCGGTCAGCATATTGCTCATTTCAGTGGCACGTGATATGAGCAGTTGATATATGAGCCATCAGCTACTGTGTGTTTAAAATGTTCACACACTCCTGCCAAAACAGACTAAACAGGAACCGTGCTTGTGTTTTGTGTGGGTGTTAGGTTTGCCTACTTTTCGGGAACCAAATGTCCCCACAAGGAGAGTAAAACCTGAAATCACCTACATTGTGGGGACCATGTCTTAAAATAGCTTAATATTAAATTATGTTGTATTTAAAATTTAAAGATGCAAAAAGGCCTTGTGTGAGGTTTAGGGGTAGGGTTAGGGGATAGAAAATATTATTACATTAGTATAAAAATAATACAAGTCAATGGAATGTCCCCACCATTATAGAAAACCTACTTGTGTGTGTTTGTGTTTGAAGAGTTGCTTAGTTTGCAGTGTCAGGAAGCCTGTTAAATGGGGCACTTCCTAAACTGCAGGCAGAGTCACTTCCTAAGCATGATAATAGACAGTGTGTAAAGGAATTTTAAGTCTGTGTTTAGATGTTTTATTAAACAAGTTTCCATCCACTTTTTGCACTGTTCTATTATCAACAAAGTGAAAATGCAGGGGAAAAAAAAGCTTTGTGAAAATTGCCGTCTCCTGATAATTTCCATTCAAATGGTCTTCTACCGATAAAATTATGTGTGTCATGATGTCATTCTTTAAAAAAATGGAATTAACGAAATTGCTTGGGGGCCGAAGTATATATTTATATATTATATATACTGTGTGTGTGTGTGTGTGTGTGTGTATATATATATAAGCAAAAACACACAAGCTAGAGTGCGATATGGCCCTACATGTACTGTGATTCAGGCCGAGTGCCGTAGGTAATCACAGCAGTGCTGATTTAAGGCCATATAGCAAATATAGAATATATATATATAGAATATACTGTGATTCTCCATACTATATGTTTCTCCAAAAAATTATTAAATGTACATCTATTATAAAACAGCTTGTGATGCATTAAAATGTGCCAACATATACGAAAATTTAAAGCACTTCCGAAAAATGTTGCATAGTGAGGATTTCTTAAAAATAATGGCATAAATAGTTTTCATTTATCAATTAATGTCATACAAAGTCCAGTAAACATAAAAAATAAACTAAATCAATATTCAGTGTGACCACTTTTGTCTACAAAACAGCACCAATTCTCCTACTTACACCTGGTTGTTGGCAGATAGGATGTTCCAAGCTTTTCTGGCACTGTTCTTCTCTCTATTTAGGCTGTCCCTTCATGACCCCATTTCCACCTGGTATAACAATGTGACTCGGGTGAGACACATTGCTGTTTACAACTGGTCACTTAAATGCATCTCCTGTGACCACTTGTGTTTGGATTTGGAGGGGAGAGTCTCCGTTTCATGATGACATACATCAATCACTATGTCAGTGTTATTGCGTGACAATAAAGTGCAACAAATTCAGAATAGACAAAGAAAGTGCAAAAAAATAAATAAATTATAATATTCTGTGCTGTTTCTCCCAGATGCGGTTGATATTTATTCCAAGCACAAACGCAACACGAATAAAGCAGAATTATTCTTTATTTTAGTGGATTACCTGTATTAAACAAGCTTCAGGTATTTATGTTTGTCATCTGTATTGATATCAGACACAATAAAGAAGATCCGTGAAGCTCTCGTTATTTTGTATGTATCCACTTTTTTAAATTTTCCGATAGGATTGTTATCAGTAAATGGTGACTGAAGCTAACTTTCTGCCTGACACCTTTTGTGTTCCAACGAAGAAATAAAGTCTTACGTAATGGAACAACATGATGGTGAGTAAAAGATGACAGAATTGCAATTTTTAGGTGAACTACCCATTTGTTCAGGGATTGTGTGGGAGTTTAGTCTATTTTATCATCTTTTTCAATCTCTCTTTATCGTTCATTACCTATAGCTCCTGTTCTAATTAATTATGTATTATTTGATGCTCTGCTCACCTCCTCAATGTAGCTCTCCATGAAGGATCCTCTAAACATGGCTGCCATCCAATCACAGCTTGAGATGAGCAGTGGCTTGTGGGCTGGCAGATATCCGTCGTCCAATTGAAACACCACATCTAAAACCGGGAGGAAAAGAGCACACATCTCGGCGTGTGTCACAGAGTCGGGGCTACAGAGGAGGAGACAGGTGGACGGACGAACACAAAGAGACAGACGAAGAGACAGATAGACACACAGACCAAGAATAAATAGACAGATAGACAAGGCTAAGAATAAGAAGACAGAAAAAGTGAAGGGAGGGCCAGGTAGACTGTGACCATATTTAGTACTGAATCCTTAAGAGACTGATGTGAATGATGACACATATTCATTGTGTCTCACTAATTCTGTTCAGCAGTTCAGTATTGTTCTTAATGTCTGCTGGGGAACACTGGATGCAGTTGGGCAGGTTGTTATAAATATGTTGAGCATCAAGTAGGGATGGATTGCAATGCTCATCTAGTCCACTAGCCATCCAACAACCAAGTAGTCGATCAGAGAGGTTGACTAAATTAACTAGATTTTTTCTTACATTTCTTGATTTTTTTAATTATTTTTATTCGATTTTTTTAGCGGCAGTGCTTTAATTAGCATGCTGAGTTTGCGTTGTTAGGCTTTAGGTGTCAGTTTGCAAAGTAAAACCCTCTCAGAAATGTTGCGTCTTTGAATTTATCCCATATAAAGGGATAGGTTCACCCAAAAATTAAAATTAATGTTGTTCTAAACCCGTATTACTTTTTCTTCCATGGAACACAAAAGGAGATTTTAGGCAGGATTTTAGGGACTGACAACCTGTAACCATTCAATGTCATAAAAAAAAAAAAAAAAGTAGCATTAACATTCTTCAAAATTTCTGCTCATGTTCCAAAGAAGAAAAAGTCATACAGATTTGGAATGACAAGAAGGAGAGAAAATTTCATTTTTGGTGAACGGTTCCTTTGAGGTACTGCCATTACAGCCATTCAGATGGACATCTTTGTCTGTTGCATCAAGCATTTAGAACAATAGTCGGTTTAGAAAACAAATACATTTCTAATACTTCCGCGTACACATAGGGAATGTATAAGGAGTCTTCAGGCCACAATGGAGTTGAAAAATGTTTTGGTTTTCAAAAATGAGAGAAGCACCTTCATGGATGGGTTATGAGGATGTGAAAAAAGTATACATGAGAATTGGTACAGGTTATTTACCACAAACATGCAGAAAAAAACACAAGAGGTGACAACAACAAAGGGTAAAGGTAAGCAACACAGAGCAGCACGTTCACAAAATGCAAATATTCATTGACAGTAATGAAGGAATATTTTATAGAACTCCACTGGATATTTCTTCAAAAACACAGAGACGGAATGAAGGAAAAGACAAACTGTGCAAATTGACTTTTCTAGAGTATGAACTATTCTATTCCAATTCCACAGAGTTTTGGAATTGAAAATAGAACGCATAAGACTCAAGTCAAAGATGTTAATACAGATTTTTTTTATTTTTTTTTTATATGTGACATGCTGACAAGAAATGGAAATTAGCTAGCCAATAACATCAGGACATCCTTAAGAATCTGCACTACACAAAAGTTATTACTAGTACAAGTAATAACCAAAAAGAAAAGAAAATAATAATCTGTGAGAACTGCTCATTCTTTTGACTCATTCCCTCAGCAACAGCAGCTTTAAGCTGCTTGTTATAAATCAATATAGTTGGAGGTCGACAACTGGAGAGAAGACAATTTCTCAGTGTAAAAGTATCAAATAAATGGATAGACAGCAGGCTTATGAATCATCTTGGATCACACAATATGATAGGTAGGATCGCCATGACATTTGTGTCACGATAAAATATGTGCTGAGATTACTTATACTGTACGTGTTGCAATATTGTAATAGACTGCGGATGATCACCTGTTTTTCTTTGACCCTATTAAGTATGACATTCATGTCAATTAAATTGACTATTTTAATATCAGAATGATACTTGATATAGAGATAGAAAGATAGATAGACAGATAGAAGAACAGGTCTGATGCAATATTAATGTTTTCACATGCATGCTTGACCCTGAATTCAGATTGCCTACCAGAAAATGTGCCCTTGCTCAGACACTCTTTGATGCGGTTGGCACGACGCACATGGAAGGCTTTTGTGATCTCCTGGTTCATAAAGCTCTCACGATTCAGCACATTGGCTACCATCATCCGCAGGTCGAAAACCTCTAGAAGCTCAGCGATTGTGGCCACCTGCATCAGGTCCCCACGTCTCTCATCCAGGTGACCTGTGTAAAGGTACTGCAGTACTGCCTGAAGGAACCGAGAAAAGGGAAACAGTTAAGGGATAATTTATACTAACTGGGCAAAAAGGCTTTCTTTTGTCCATCTAAAATTTATAAAGAAATGCACTAATGTTTTGTAATGAAACTCAGTGCTGCAAAGATTGTCTCATCCATTGTGAATATGTAATGAGGCTAGCTATATATGAAGCACTAGCCACAAAAGGTACTGTAACTGCCTAAAATATTTAATTCTAATCAATGCTGTGAATGTGCATGTTAAAGTTCCCCAAATTGAACCCCACTCGAAATTTCTTCGCCATTGGAAGTCCATCAGGCAAATTTCCAGATTGTGCGAATTCCTATTGAGACGGCTGTATTTCGCCCCGGGAATTAGGTAAATGGAACCAAGCCTTTCGGCTTTAGTGTCACAATGACTGATATAAACTTAGCAAAAAGAAACGTCCCTTTTTCAGGACACTGTATTTTAAAGATAATTTTGTAAAAATCCAAAGAGCTTTAAAGATCTTTATTGTAAAGGGTTCAAACAATGGTTTCCATGCTTGTTCAATGAACCATAAACACTTGATGAACATGCACCTGTGGAACGGTCGTTAAGACACTAACAGCTTACAGATAGTATAAAAACTTAGGACACTAAAGAGAACTTTCTACTGACTCTGACAAAACCAAAAGAAAGCTCATCTGCGTGAACGTGCCTTAGGCATTCTTCATGGAGGCATGAGGACTGCAGATGTGGCCAGGGCAATTAATTGCAATATCCGTACTGTGAGACGCCTAAGACAGCGCTACAGGGAGACAGGAAGGACAGCTGATCATCCTCGCAGTGGTGAACCAAGTGTAACAACACCTGCGCATGATCGGTACATCCGAATATCACACCTGCGGGACAGGTACAGGATGGCATTAACAACTGCCCGAGTTACACCAGGAACGCATAATACCTCCATCAGTGCTCAAACTGTCCGCAAAAGGCTGAGAGAGGCTGGACTGAGGGCTTGTAGGCCCGTTATAAGGCAGGTCCTTACCAGACATCACCGGCAACAACATTGCCTATGGGCCCAAACCCACCTTCGCTGGGCCAGACAGGACTGGCAAAAAGTGCTCTTCACTTACAAGTCGTGGTTTTGTCTCACCAGGGGTAATGGTCGGACTCGCATTTATCGTTGAAGTATGAGCATTACACCGAGGTCTGGACTCTGGAGCATGATCGATTTGGAGGGTTTGTCATAGTCTGGAGCAGTGTGTCACAGCATCATGAGGTTGTTGTCACTGCAGGCAAACTCACTGCTGTGCGTTACAGGGAAGACATACTTCTCCCTCATGTGGTACCCTTCCTGCAGGCTCATCCTGAAATAACCCTCCATTATGATAATGCCACCAACCATACTGCTCGTTCTGTGCATGAGTTCCTGCAAGACAGTAATGTCAGTGTTCTGCCATGGCCAGCTAAGAGCCCGAATATCAATCCCATTGAGCACGTCTGGGACCTGTTGGATCGGAGGGTAAGGGCTAGGGCCATTCCATCCAGAAATGTTCAGGAACCAGCAAGTGCCTTGGTGGAAGAGTGGGGTAACATCTCACAGCCCCCCCCCACCCCCCTTGTTCAGGGACACTTTATTCCATTTCTATTAGTCACACTTTTTTCAGTTTATGTCTTATTTGTTGAATCTTTTAATGTTTATACAAATATTTACACACGTTAAGTTTGCTAAAAATAAAAAGCAGTTGAAAGTGAAAGGACATTTTTTTTTTAGCTATGTTTATGTACAGTAGAATGAGCACTACCTAAAACTTGACTTGCATAAGCGCAGTGGTTGCTTTCACATGTGGTCTTCTTTCATGAACCACTGTTATAGGTTGCATCACCATCTAAGTTTGTTCTTACCTGGAAAGGGCCTTTCTGAATGAGATCATCCATGGACACCACAGTCATGAGTCTCGGCCGACATGTCACAGGGTCTTCCACTATCTCCAAGTATACCCCTAAGAAACCCCGTCCCCATCCCAAAAGAGTACGTCCTGCTCTGTGAGGTCCCATACAGCATTGGCTCCTGGCAGGCAGAGCATTATCGCTCTGTGATGTCCTCAGAGAGCCTTGCTGCAACATGAGCAGCTTGTTCGAACTCCTGGCACCCCCTTCACCTTCCTTATCAATGTCCAGGCTCTTGGTACGCCCAGCCTGTTCTTTGGCTCCCCTGCGGCTTTGCTCCTCTTCCACATTCCCCTCCATGCCCTCTTCACCCTCTTTCTCCTCCCCAGCTGCCCCAAGATCCATCATAAAAAGGTCATAGAACTTTGAGCAAGAGGTGGCCAGGTAGACTTTGTGGGCAAAGACACGAATAGCCCCGCCCTGGAGAAGAAACAGGACGTCTGCACACAAGGGCTGGCAGAAGAGAGAGTCTGGACCTTCTCCATCCATGGGGGGTGGATCAGGGATGCCCACTACAGGTCGAGGTGGTCTGGGGGGTAGGAAGGGGGCCTGAAGGAGGGGACGCTGGACCTTCTTTAGATGCGACTTCCAGAACTGAAGGTGGCGTCGAGAGATGAGTGCAGCTCGGATAGCATTGTCAAACACATCCTTGACACCAAATTGAGCAACAATGCTTGTTTCGTAGTATGGAATGCCAAGTTCTTTAGCAACCTCGTGGCCTCGCTCTGGGGGCAGAATATCTGTGGGTTTGATGGGTCTGTAAGGAGAGAATATAGAAGAATGTTTAAAGCCAAACTCGGGAAATAAGACACATTACAGTGTCAGATTTGAGAATGTATATGAGCTATCAAAGGCAGAATCTTTTTAGCCACTTTTCCACCATCGGGTCAAACAGTTCTAAACAGAGTTAATGATGGTTCTAGTACCATTTCCATTTGAAATTGGTTTGGTAAGGTTTAATTACAAACCGTTCCCAGCCCCGGATTTCTCAGCAGGGTTGGCTATCCATACTCAGGATAGAGAACAGTGCTAGTGACTCACAATTGGTCACTTGCCCAGTTAGTCCAATCTAATCTTGATTTCGCAGCACCACAATGGAAAAAGAAACCGTAACCATGCCAACAGGTACGGATAGGTTCAGAACTGCACAATTCAACAATGGAATCTGTTCGGCCCAATGATGGAAAAGCACCTTTTGTTCTAAGTCTTGTAATGATGTAATTTGTAGTCGTGCAAGCATCTTTGTCTCAAGACTGAACATCTTGAAAACATTTCATGCTAAAGTTTAAGCAATGGAATATGTGCTACGAGTGGGTGTTGTATGTGGTCCGTACTTGGCCAGGGGACGGCGAGCCCTGTTTACAGCATCCAGATCAGCATAGCGCAGGTCCAGCTGGCAGCCCACCAGGATGATTGGTGTGCGGGGGCAGAAGTGCTTAATTTCAGGGAACCACATGGTGCGAACATGGCGCAGGGAGTTGGGATTGGCCAAAGAGAAGCACAGCACTACCACATCTGATCTAAACACACAGAAAAAGAAACCTGGATATATTGTCTAAATATATGGATACATGCATGAAATTGGTAACCCCTGAAGGCTTAAAATATATAACTACTCCTGGAATACAATCTGTGAAAAGCAATGAATGAAAAAAGCTTAAACCCAGTTTAAGACTTATGCTTTTCCACATAAAACAATTTGACAAGTGTTAGTTATGGCACTATTATATACCAAAGTGATAGTTATAAACCATTATTCTTGATATGGCTTTAATGATCAGTAATAATGGGATTTTTGAATGAATGCAGGATCCAAAGTCCACTAGTTCACCTAAAATGAAATTTGTGGTATGACTTTTTTCCCAGAGGCATGAACTAAATTCATAAGGAAACAATGAGCAAGCTGCCACACAGAGTAATGGTTTTGTGTGTGCTTTTCCAATGAATGAATACTTCCAAAGAAAGCATGCACTAGGATATAGTATAAAAGCATGCTGTGAAACCTCTATGTCGCACAAGTCTTTAAAGCATCTTGCCTGACTAAGAAAACAGAATTGGTCTAATGATAGCGAGTTGTCAAATCCAGTTATATTTCACAACTGCACTCAGAAGCTTATCATGTGAGACCAGCATACACAGGAATGACTAATGGAATACTGCATTGTTGTTGTAACATAAACACACTAACATCACATTAGTTATGCATTAACACTGGAAAGTACAGTACTCGCATGCATGTTTACATACTGTATATAAAATGACCAAGTTCTTGCCTATTGAAAGAATCAGAATCTGAATGAGCTTTATGTATTGCCAAGTGTGTTCATGTACACACATTTTTTTTTGGTGATAGGGGAAACAAACAAGTGCACACAGAAAATTACAGTGAGACACAGAATATCAAACAAAGTAAGAATATAAATAGACATACAACAAAAATAGAACATATAACATAGAATGGCACATATACATGTACACAAGTGGTAATATAGGTGCAAGGTAGGGCTATGTACAGTTAATTAATAAAATATGAGTGAATTTACATATATCTACATGACATGTTTATACATTATTGCACTATGGGAGTCCTGAAGGCAGTTTAATTGTTCACGTGTCAAACGGCTTGAGGGTAAAAACTGTTCTTGTGCCTGGTTGTCCTGGCATTGAGTGTTCTTTAGTGCCGGCCAGAGGGCAGAGTGCAGTGGGATTTCTCCTGAAGTCCACTATCATCTCCACTGTTTTGAGCATGTTCCTCAAGGTTATCTGTATGCAGACCCGTCATCATCACGGCCAATGACCATGGTGTTGTCTGCAAACTTCAGGAGCTTGATAGAGGGGTCCTTTGCAGTGCAGTCATTTGTGTTCATGGTGAAGAGCAGTGGAGAGCAAATGCATCCCTGAGGAGCACCGGTTAATAGTTAGGGTCCCGGATGGGAGTTTTCCCAGTCTCACTAGCTGCTGCCTATCTGTCAGAAAGCTGTTGATCCACTGACAGATTGTGGTTGGCATGGAGAGCTGGGTCAGTTTGGTTGAGAGAAGATCAGTCATGATGGTATTGAAGGCTGAACAGAAGTCCAAAAATAGGATCCTTGCTTAAGTCACAGATCTGTCGAGGTGTTCCAGAATATAATGCTGTCCCATGTTGACAGCATCATCCACAGACCTGTTTGCTCTGTAAGCAAACTGAAGGGGGTCTAGCAGGGGTCCAGTGATGTCCTTCAGGTAGACCAAAACCAACTCAAATTACTACATGACCACAGACAGCTTACAGAGTCTTATGACCCTTGTTTTGAAACATTATAGCATCTCGAACATGTTGTTTTAGTATTGGGGCAAATCTAACGGCCTGGCCACATCCTCCTCTTCACAATGGACAATTAAAAAAGGGTTTAGTGTTTGGAAAACTCCATTCACAATAAGTTTGATATTTGCATGGAATTGCCCATACACAAAGGAATTTATATTAGCATTCAGTCAAAGTCTCATTACTAAACCTAAGACCGCATTAGATAAGACCATAATAATGTATATGTGCAGATAAGCTTAGAGCTATCAGTGCATTTGCCTGACTGCAATATAAACACAGTCTTGATCCCTTAGAAGAACAAATGGAAAATCTAATACATAGCTTCCATTATTTGTGAACTAAGGGATTAGCTGAAAATTGAGCTAAGAGGGCTTACAAAAATGTACTATGGTGGTCCATGGCACATTAATAGTATCAGGTGGTTATACCACAGTACTTTGATATACACCATGGTATTAAATGCTTACCATATTGTACCATGGTATATATGTGATATATGGGAAAGGAGGAGGCAAGAACCGGCTTGACAATATAAATAATAGTTTAATGAAGAAATAAACAAGACACAAACCCACACATAACAGTCAGCTGACCGTAAACGATCTCTCTCTCTCTCTCTCTCTCTCTCTCTCTCTCTCTCTCGTCGCACCACCTACCGCAGTTGGCCTTTATCCCTCTCGGAGGCTTAATTAGACTGATAAGGTATAATCACAACCCGGACCCAACTCCGACCCCCGCCTTGTCACACATGGTATTAAGATAGTACTTCAAGGTATTCCAAGGCACAATCTACAAAACATGGCAGTACCATGGTAATTGTTGGTATTTTTATAGTTAGTTACTGTTTAGTATGATCACTTACCATTGTGATTAATGGAGACATGTGTAATTTCTGTGCCATTAGTGGCACCAAAAACAAATTGCATTCTGATTAATGAGCAGCCCAACTGTGCCAGATATAACAACATTGGCTCAACCAATGTTGTCAATTTGGGGCAGGACAATGTTTTTTTTTTGTTTTTGTTACATTATTTGTTATTGTTTTTGTAATCATGTTTGGTGCTGCTAGTGATGCATAAATTACAAACTTCGCCTTTAAGCAATATTATTTAAGCAAAGGTTATCACTTGCATTGGATCAATTAGATATTCTGATGAGCAGTCAGTCTTTTAATGAATTTAAGAGGGAAAGCTTTAAGCTAGATTATTATTTGGCAAATGCAAGCATGAATTTTCTGGTTAAATTATGTGTTTTCTGAAATTTGGTTCTCAAATAATTAATGGACTCAGCAGCTATGCTTTGACAAACATTGTCAAGAAATGTTAAATGTGTATGTGTGGGTGTGCTGAGCTTAGGTAACAGACAGTGGGGGTAAAAGTCACCTGATTCTGTGTTTGCATAACAAGGCACCAACATTAACAGTGCCTCCTCTCTATGTCTAGTGGCTGCCAGACAGATGTGAGTTGGCACTGGGTTTTATCAGCTGACTGCATCGACCTCAACACTGTGCGCGCTCATGCATACACACAATGTATGATCTCACACACACGCACGTTGGGTTACAATGTTTTATGGGGACTTTCCATAGACATAATGTTTTTTATACTGTACAAACTATATATTCGATCCCCTAAACCTAACCGAAAACTTTCTGCATTTTTAGATAAAAAAAAAAAGAAAAAAAAAAAAAAACATAATTTAGTATGATTTCTAAGCAGTTTTCCTCATGGGACCGACAAATTGTCCCCACAACGTCAAAGCTTTCGGGTTTTACTATATTTATTGGTCCCCACAAAGTGATAAATACTCTCACTCACTCACACACTCACAAACTCACACACGATTAATTTCATTCACACTGATTTCTATTTCACTCTGTGCTAAACTCGTGCATACAAAAACACACTACATCCACAATGTTATATGTAAATGTTTATAGCTATATAACATCAACAATCAAAACCTCACTTGCCATGACATAATATAGCCTACTATGCATTTGATCTGCAAGTAATGTGTGTGTACTTTGTGTCAGCTCTGTGGGCAAGGAGCTGGGTTGGTAAAGATGCCATGAATAAAAAACAGCCTTAAACAGTGACCCAGAAAATTATTTGCACACTTAGTATGAATGTATGAATTTTATTGCAGACGATAACAAAAATATCACAGTGGTATTTCTTTGAAAGAAAAAAGCATAAGCACAATTTTCAAGCAAAACATTTCACAAACACAGAAATTTGGACACTTTCTGATTGTCAAAATTAGTTGAACAATGTGAATTATTAATTCTATTAATATTAAAAGTGTGTTATATGGGTATGTAACTCTACTAGCTAGGACACCTGAGTAAACTTGAGGAAAACTGAATTCATGCATCTACTTGAAATGACATGCATTCCAAAAATGGAAATAAAAGTAATGTTAGTCCTGAGAAAAGGTCTTGCATCATTTGTTTTTCGGATACCCCTTGGTTTGATATTTTATCTATTGCAATTAAATTGATACAGTTATCCTGCCCTGTAACTACAAATTTGTAAAAACTGGTTAATAACTGAAATCGGGTGTCCAAAACTTTGATCTGTCCTGTGATTGATGAATTTTGCTCAACTTCTCAACTATGCTCAGATTCAGAGAAAACTTGGTGTAGTTACTGCATTTTCGCTTTGTGGTGCAGTATAAGTCTGGCTTGAGTGCCCAAATACTATTTGTGGCCACTATATAAGCATTCAGGAACAGTGTCAATCTCCCTCTTTCTTGAACTCATTTCTCTACTTGGCTCAGCGGCTACTGTGATCTGCCTCACTGCCTGGAGCCAAAGCACCACTGCTGATCCACTGATCTTCCACTGCCCTGTGCTGCACTGGGAATACGAGCCTCCACGCAGTGCTCTTTGGCTGCGCTTACAGCACATTACCTACCCAGCTGGGAGGATTAGGGCAATAACAAAACCTTGGCAAGACAACAAAATGTAATTTGCAAGAGCGACGAGAGATCAGAACAAACAAAATTAAAGGCTGATCTAAGCAGTGTCATTCTGGGACAAAAAGTATCCATGTGTATTAACGTATCTTGGTGAAGGTTGGAGCCTTGGCCTAGCAGTTTACACATTGAGCTGTTGTGCTTATATGGGCAATGCAAGTTCGAATCTGATCCCATTGATCCCTCTCCCACCTTCCTCTGAATAAAAAGTGTCAAACATCCTAAACCAAAATAAAAGCAAGCAAATGGTGAAGGTCTATCGGGTGTATGGGGCTTATAACAATGTATAGTGTAACTGACCTGCCGTAAGCGAAGCGCCTGTCTTTCTGGTGGTCTCCAAATGTGTCCCACAGCCTGAGGGAGACACTGACTTCATCCACCACGTCTCGTGACCTCTCCAGCACCTAGAAAACGGATTCAGCTGTTCAGCAGATTTCATTGTACCAATGTAAACACATAATATTTATTTTTCCGCAATATCAATTATAAGTAGCTTCATATCCAAAGTAACTCACAGCTTATATTTTATCTATAAATATTTATATGAAAAATGTATTTCATGTTTTAAATAAAACAACAGTAAAGTCTTTAAACGGTTTTCAAACAGATTGTACTTAATTGGTAGGATTACGTGTGCTTTATGACATACATTCATCTGTAGCTATTCCACAATGGCGGCATGACTTCCAGAAAATGAGATGTATTTATGTCAACATTCAACATTCTTCAAAATGTACACAATATGCCAAAGGCTTGCCCACCTCCTGGCACACGCGGTATTGGTCGATGGCCCAGACAGTTGGCACGTGAGTGGCAAGCAGCTGGTACTGAGTTAGGGTGGCATTGCAGGCACGGGCACAGATCAGCCGGGTCTTGCCCACCGCGTTATCACCCACCACCACACACTTAATGGTCTCCACATTAGGTCTCTCATAGTCTGTGTCTATATCCATGGAGAGGGCCCTGAGTGACAGACAGAGAGAGAAAGAGATAGTTTAAGTGCTGCAGATCTTAATATTATTAAAAAAAGAATTATATTGAATTCTGTTATCCAAAAGTTAGTTCTGGTCCCCTATTTGATTGGATTAGTGGTGTTTCACGTCACTGTTTGCATGACTTAATTTGTCATGACTTCACTTTTCGTTCTAGAAATGCTGTCAGTCTGTGCATTGTTATACTGTAGCAGTGCTAATATTCAGTATAACAGCACTCTTGCTTGAGATGTATCTTAAATAAAACAGCCATTTAAGTGTAAATAGGTGTAAAATTAACTTGCAAAATGATATATAAAACACAGGCCATTCACAATCATCATCAATACAGACTACTCAATCACAAAATGTTAAAAGTTTAAACAGAAATCTGGGTCAGGTACTATTTCTGTCTGAGGGAGTAACAAATACAATCAGCACAATTCTGCATTTGCATATACACTCGTTGAAAGTGTGTGGAATGTGCATTGAAAAATATTGCGATTTTAACTGTGATATGATTATTACCATTAAAAAACAAACAAACAAACAAACAAACAAACAAACAAATAAATAGTAGGTGTTTCCTTTTGACCAAAATGAAGTCATGGGCAAACATGGTCTACTGCCAATAGAAATACTGTTCAAGACAGGGTAATCACACTTGAATCCTCTGAAAAAGGCCAGACTAAAAAAATAAATATAGCCGCAAGCGGCAATCATCGGGGTCCATGCACGTATGGCCAGGACAAGGCCAAAATAATTAAATTGGACAGAGTAGATCCTGTGGATTCTGTGGACACACAGTTCTGTGTTCAGTGTAAAATGTCTTCCCAAATTGTTTTTTTTTTATCACAATAGCAAAATTATAATTATTAAAATGACAATATAAGATGAAGAAGAAAAATAGATTTTGGATTGCTGAAGAAGAGCAAAAAGCCAAAAAGGATTTTCAAGGATTTTTAGTCTTGGCGCTCAATCTAGTGGACAAAATCGGTAATACATACTTGATTTACCATGCATTAATTAGATTTTGGATTGTTGGACAATTAAATCAGGAAAAACTTAAACAGATTCCATAGGACTCTTGTTTTGCTGGATAGCTGTTGCTATTTTTAATGCACAGACAAAAGAACTGAACAACTCAAAGAACTGAACTTCTTAACTTGCTGTTCTATCTAGTGGGCAAAATCAGTAGTACATCCTTCAACTGTCAATTACAGTTGAAATAAAGTTTATTTTTATTTGCTGTTCACAAGAGGAAATGGATGATATTTAACACATGTCCTAAGACTATCCTGGTATGTATATGTTTTATAAGTTGTCATGTTTGGACCTTGTGAAGCTTCTTCAAAAGTATTTGACATATCAAAAAAAAAAATTTGTCAGGACAGTCTCCAGAGGATACGTACACATTTTCTAGATAATCGGACAAATGGCCTAGGAGTTTAAAAAAGTATTTCTTTCAGAAAAATCTAAATGGCGGATTATTTTTTTGGGACAGAAATAAAATAGAAGATATAAGTTTTGTTTGTCTTGACTCAAGGAATCAGTGAAAATTCTGGTTCAAGCCATTATAGATAAGAAGTTATTAACAAAAATGCTAATTAGCTTATTAAAATGCCACCTTGTAGTCAATTTTCACCAAATTTGGTATACAGCCTAATTTTGGAGACCTGTAAGTGCACTGAAAATTTAAAACGATCAGCCATTCGCTGCTGAACTTTGATTGGCTGCTGATAGCTATTTTTGTTGATTTGTCTAATTGTTTTGTAAGGTGCTTGGACCCCTAATAGGAAAAAACATGTATGTTCCAGCACCTTTGGTGCTTGGACCCCTAAAAACAACAGTGAAACATAGAGGGAATAAAAACTGATTCACATAATCTTCACATTGTATCTGATATCACCGTTTATCCGTTTTGTCGACCTTGTATCTGGTTGCACAGGCTGGTCATCTACAATTAACCTAGTCAACACCGTCAGCCTTATGTCAACTAGTCGCTCATGACGTGATTTCTAAAACACATCTGTAGGAAGTACAGCAGGTGTGAGGCCTGGTGGCTCTGCATCGAAAAGGCGCAGTGGCTCAAATATTGGCTATGATATTCTGTCAGACTCACATTAAAAGACACACACAGAATGCACATCAGAACTGGTGATTGCTTTCAGTGTTACTCTACTCAACAACACAACATATCAACAACAATCTTACACATTCTCTGTATCTGTTGCATTGCATCAATAAATGATAGAGTAACCTGTAATATATGCAAATTGGTCTTCAAATCTAACCTAAATCCTAGTTTTATGCTGTTCTGGATGCCATTAGCATAATTCGGCAACAGTTTGTGTGGTGTGCAGTGGTTTGGGGTTGAATAAATCCACGACTAGTCGAATTCGACTCGACAAATGTGATCGATTAGTAGACCATTACAAATCAGTAATCGTGCAGTCCCTACTTTGTAATTGGGTCTCAGCCCTCTTTTCATCATTATTTTTTGGAACCGAATAAGTTATTAAACCTGAAGTAATTAACTTTTTCAGTGTTAAAATGCTTTCGTATTTTATGCAGAAAAATATGCTATATGCAGAAAAAACTATAAGTAAGCCATGCATAGATTTATTTTCTTGAAAACGGTAAACACTATCTTTGTGGCACATAAAAAATTCCTGTGTTTGTCTTTGACAACATTGCTCAAACAATGGCGTGAGTTTGGGGCTGGACTATCTGACTCTTTGAACAAAAGCAGACGAGGGGCGTATTCTGAAAGTTGTTTTGAAAAAAAAAAAATTATTTGTGCAAATGAAACGTCATATCACTATTTCTATTTTATTTAGATTAATCATTCAGTCCTAGCATCTAGCACATTTTTTTCCCCATGGAGTGTTAGCAGTGGCAGAGAGAACACTGCTCCCTCTTGGTAAACCACACTTTTGCCCAGGAAATTGAAACAATCAGCTTTTGCATAAACATTGGGATAGTTCACCCAAAGATTATAATTCATCATTTATTTACCCTCACGTTGTTCCAAACCTGTATGACATGACTGTTAGCATGTTAGGGACTGACAGCCTTTCATCTATCACTTTTTTAACATTTTTTGCCATGTATTGAAAGTAAATGATGACTGAGGCTTTATCTATTTGTGTTCCATGGTTGAAAGGAAATCACACAGGTTGGAAAAACATCAGAGTGTGTAAATTATGAGCACATTTTCAGCTTTTGGTGAACTATCCCTTTAAACCATTAGGTTTTTACTGAGGCCAAGACTACAGCTCTCTGCAGATAGAAAAACAAATGCTTCTCTGCTGAGGGAGGCAGCTGAAACAAACCATTAAGAGACCTGTGTGCTAACACATATGACTGTAACTCAATATCCATGACAACAAGCAAGATCTCTTTTAGCTTCAGAGTATCAAAATGTCAGATGCAACCTTTCCCCCCTTAAAAAACTGAAAGAAATATGCCTGGTCTCATGCACTGGTCATTCAGTATCATGAATCATGAATGCACTCATTTCTTCAATAAGCTCGATAATTCAGGCATGTGATCGGCAGGGCACAAATTGATGCCCTACGCGGGGGGGGGGTCGGCGGTACTGGTGATCGAGAAAGGACAAACAAAAAAGGAACGAAAATTTACCGACCAAAGACTATGTACCGAGCAAAGACTGTAGCAACAGCGTACAACCGCTAGCTCAGGCATCACTGACTGAAGAGGGCATTTTGTGGTTTAGTAATCAAGGAATCTTAATTCAATCCATAATGCTGCCTTGAGGGACATACAGTACCAATGTCCTACTCAAAGTCTGCAGATTTCAAAGCATTTGGATGGTTTTCACTCTACATGTACTGCAAGTGCCTCTTTTACAACTGTCACGCCAAGTTCATTTTCCGATCTAAAAAGGAAAAAAAAAAGTCCAGACATTTTCTATTGTCTGGACTCCATCCATCTGGGGTTTATTATTATACATACAAATGGTTCAATATACTGGCACGGAGTACTTTACATGTGAAGTAAAATATTACGTTTTCACTGCGAATATTAGGTTTGTAACACTTTAATTGACACTTAACAATAGCAAATTTTAACCTGTCAGCAACTGTGGCAACAGTTCATACTGGTTATACATCCAACCATTTAGAAGGTTTTAATTCACTTGATTAATTCAAATAATACTAACCTTCTTGAATAAAGTGCTGACTTTGATGCGAAAATCAAAAGCCTTCATCTTGCACGTTCTAAACTCTAAAATATGTGCATAAGGCAGCAGTGGCTTCATCCGAAGGAAGGTTGAATGACACTTACAGAGAATGTACAGCTTATCGAGAATTCATGTGTTACATTTTTCACATCCCTGTTAATTACACTAATGTTTCCTGTGCTGCACAAAACAGTAACCTTTTCCAACAAAACGTGGTGCATCCTGTGATACAGCTAAAGTGATACAGCTATCTACATTACAATCCGCCCAGAGCTCCGCTATCCAAGTTAGCTAACGTTCCATAAAAAGAGTTCATGAAAGATTAATGTGGCCAATGTTTATTGTTCCATTGACAAAGACTTCACAATTCAGGCCTCCAATGACAAGCTAGGTTCTAAAAATAGCCCCCATTCATTCAATTCACTCTGATTTACTTAAGTAGAAAGGTAGCTTTCTTGACCAAAATTAATAGTCAATTTACACATAAAAGTTAAAGAGAGACAGATTTAATCTAGAGCAGGGAAACTCCTCATAAGTTCTATGAGGAACTATTTCCTGATAAGGGAGACATCATAGCCTGCCTTGCATTTTGGTTCTGTGAAGATTTTGGAGAAGTCTGTTCTGAAATGTTGCGAGTGTTAAGAATGCTCTGGAGAAAGCTTCTTTCACTCAGGTTACATAACAAGTGTGGCTTGTCGGGCCGATGAAGCCAAGCTGTAACAATTAGACAGGTCTTGTGGGTTGTTCCCGGTATGCAGTGGTTAGTACCTACCAAAAGTGGTCCAAGAAAGGACAACCGGTGTACCGGTTCATGGGTGCCCAAGGTTCATTGATGCACGTGGTCCAATCCCATGGAAGAGCTACTGTAGCATAAATTGATGAAAAACGTAATTCTGGCCATGATAGAAAGGTGTCAGAACACACAGTGCATCGCAGCTTGCTGCGTATGAGGCTGCGTTGGCGCAGATCGGCCCATATTGACCCCTGTCCACTGCCGAAAGTTCCTACAATGGGCAAGTGAGCATCAGAACTGGACCATGGAGCAATTTTAATAAAATTTTATTTTAGATCATATGGACCAGGTGTGTCGTTTACCTGGGGAAGAGATGGCAGCAGGACACACCATGGGAAGAAGGCATGCTGGTGGAGGCAGTGTGATGCTCTGGGCAATGATCTGCTGGGAAACCTTTGGTCCTGGCATTCATGTAGATGTTACTTTGACACGTACCACCTACCTTAAGATTGTTGCAGACTACATACACCCCTTCAGGGCAACGGTATTCCCTGATGACAGCGGCCTCTTTCAGCAGGATAATGCGCCCTGCCACACTGCAAAAATTGTTCAGGAATGGTTTGAGGAACATGACAAAGAGTACAAGGTGTTGACTTGGCCTCCAAATTCCCCAGATCTCAATCCGATTGAGCATCTATGGGATGTGCAGGATCAACAAGTCTGATCCATGGAGACCCCACCTCGCAACATACAGGACTTAAAAGATACCAGATACCACAGGACACATTCAGAGGTCTTTTGGAGTCCATAACTCGACTGGTCAGAGCTGTTTTGTTGGCACAAGGGGGAACTACACGATATCAGGCAGGTGGTTTTATTGTTGTGGCTGATCGGCTGATCTTTATAGTAGCTCTAACCATTGTCTGATAGTGACTAATGTTTATAGGGGATGTTGTAAATGTGAACAATATGACCATTGCATAGTCTGTGAAAATATAAATTAGCTGGGAGTCCTTGACCTAATTTTCATAGAAGCAGCCCTTGTCTTATCAGCAAGCAAAATGTAAGGCAGTGGGTGCAGAGGTGTGGTTGTGAGCTTGTGCGCTTGAACCTACTAAGAGCAAGCCTCAGTGCTTCCTCCGTTTAATTCTCATAGGGACCGTTCACACCAATCATTCTTGTGTCCCATTTTTCATTTGATTTTCTATTGTGGCGAGGTGAGCAAGATACATACACAGTGGGTGTGATGTGAGAACTCGGAGAGGCATTTATTTGAAATAATAATAACAGTATAAATGTGCCCATGGGGGAAGTGTCCAAAATAATAATGTGAAGGAAGGGCAGTGATGCGAGGGCACGGGCGTAGATTCCAGTGGAGATGGGGGATGTAACCCCCCAATAACCAAAACAAGCTAGTACAACCCCCCCTTATTTATATCATAATCAATGGAAATATGTAAATGCTGTCCCTAACATTCTACCTAACATCACTGTTACATAGATGATAGAATGTTATATGGGTTGGAACAACACAAGGATGAGTAAATGACAGATTTAAATTTTTAGGTAAGTTTGCTTTTGATGCATGTTTTTTTTTTAATCAGTCTCTCCTTGTATAGTACATCTCCTTATAACTTCTACAGAATGTGCAATTTACATGTATGCACAACATTCATTAATGCTCAACATTCAAAAAGGACTTAAGTTTCAGGCTGTTTCTCACTAAAGCCTGTGGCATGCCTCCAGAAGACTTGGAATATGGCGCATGAGCCATATGGTTAACTATTATTATATATTTGGGTCCTTTTTAAGCTTTAAAGTGATGCACTATCCACTGTCAGTGTACGGAGGGGACAATAAACAATATTCATTTAAAGCATCACTTTTTGTGTTCTGCATAGAGAAATTCATAGGGTTGAAATTAGTAAATTGTCTGAACTTCTAGAAATGGAGTATATGGCTTCTCCTTTACTCTGTTAAACACAACAAAAAAATAGTATATAATGAAAGCAATGATACCAGTGGCATGGATGTCTCATGTAGCGTTTAGCAGAGTCAGCTGAGTGAGTCAGTATTTTGTCATGGGGAATGTGATGTGCAGTGTCCCCCACTAGCACTTGTTTTAGTGACAGGCAGTGATAGCAACAGTGGGATGTGAGCTCCGAGAATGAGCAAAAGAGTGAGAGAGAAAGAGAGATGAGACGCGTGGCAGACGCCTACTCCATTCACAAACACTTTACAGCCCACACAACAGTTTGTCCTGCCAGCCTGAGAGTGTATGTGTTTGTTTCTGAATATGCAGGTAGAGAGAGCAATATCACAGCATGTGGATTAAAAACCCAAAAGCAAATATGACTGGTAATGAAAAATAAACTTTGATATCCTTCAATAACCTCATCCAAGATTTCTCTCTCATGCCATCAATGTAAATTTTGTGGCAAAATTTGCACAATGATTAAAAATAAATTCAGAATCTCCTCACTAGATAAATATCAAACTAGAGAATTCTTCAGGAAGTTTCACTGTTCATTCCCGCTGTCTGTCTGTCTGTCTAGAGAGCTAGGCAGTGGAGACTTCAGTGGAGCTCACCCCTCCCATACTGTGTGTGTGTGTGTGTGTGTGTGTGTGTGTGTGTGTGTGTGTGTGTGTGTGTGTGTGTGTGTGTGTGTGTGTGTGTGTGTGTGTGTGTGTGTGTTATATAACAGCTCAAGTGGCAAAGACTGCTCTCCCCAATGCCACATAACCAGAATTCAGAGCACCTGTCCTAAAGCCAATGCCTCCAGACCTTCAAATAAACTTCCTTTTGCAAAAATACATTAAAATTCCCAAACTAAATCAAGCACATCCAAATAAACACACATGCTGAATGTTTGTCATATTGACCTAATTTCTGCGGTTTCCATCCACTCAAAAGAAAATTAATATCTGGTGTGTGTCTTCCTGCGCATATCTATGTATCAGGTTGTTTGCAAAGATACATATTTAGTTGTTTATAGAGTGGGCATGTAAAAACAGACTCTGTCACAAGTGAGATGAGCGCAGACGACTTTATGTAACACAGTGGTCTCCAGCCTGTCAGTAAACAGGTTAAAGGGGAACAGCGTTTCAGAATCATTTGAGCATCCCAAATACTGAACTGCTACAAAATACATTCCATCTCCTCAATGTGCGGTTTCCTCTAGCAAACAGCCTGTCAATGCACCACTGCAGCATATAGTACCATGGAGTGCTTTGAACAGTAAGGAGTCAATGTCTCTTAGTGGATCGACCACATTTTATATCTGTGCCCGTGCTGCAAAGTCCTTTAGAATGCGGAGTTCTACAGATCAGAGAATGAGTTGGATCTTTCCCCTTTTTACCATCAGTCATTGGGGAGTAATGGAGTAATTAACCACTGAAACACTACTAGATCAACTGTATTATTGTGTCCGCTGGCAGTTCAATTAAAAAGTGTTAGTTCACAAAAAAATTGCATTTTTATCCTCATTTCCTCACTCATGTTGTTACATGCCTGTATTACTTTCTTCTGTAGAACACAAAAGGGAATTCAAACAGTGCTGATTGTGGGAGTTTATATGAGAGCACTTTTGCTACATTTACCTTTACATTTATGCATTTGGCAGATACTTATCCAAAGCGACTTACAGTGCCCTTATTACAGGGACAATTCCCTGGAGCAACCTGGAGTTAAGTGCCATGCTCAAGGAAACAATGGTGGTGGGGATTGAACTAGCAACATTCTAATTACGACCTTCTGATTACGAGTTATGTGCTACACTATTGAGCAGCATTTGTATTTTTTTGTTGATGTTTGACATGTGACATACAGATTATCTATTGAATCAGATAAGGTCAGAGTAAAAGAAAGTTTGCATATGCAATTTTTTTTTAAATCGAACTTGCATTAAAACAGCAATTGCATCATAATTATGTTATCAAGTTCTGAAAAGTATGACAAATCACAATGTTCTCCAGTGATACACATGTCAATATTCGATATATTGCGATATATCACTAAATCATAATTCAATTTGATTAGACTCACAAGCTTTCAATTCCAAATGTATATTTCCGATATAATGTCCATTTTTCTAACAGTATAAAATAAATTATCTTTCAGCTAATGCAGTTATTAATTAAACTATGCTTGAAATTGCCAAAAAACAGAAGATTCCATACAAAAGTGTACACTACAGTCTTCAAAGACAAAGGACAACTGGCTCTAACAAGGATAGAAAGAGATGTGTAAGGCCTGATGTACAACTAAACAACAGGATAAGTACATCAGAGTCTCTAGTTTGAGAAATTGATGCCTCACATGTCCTCAGCTGACAGCTTCATTGAATTCTACCCGCTCAACACCAGTTTCATGTACAACAGTAAGGAGAAGACTCAGGGGTGCAGGCATTATGGGAAGAATTGCAAAGAAAAATCCACTTTTGAAACAGAAAAACAAAAAGAAAATGTTAGAGTGGGCAAAGAAACAGACATTTGAAAACAGAAAATTGGAAGAGAGTGTTATGGATCTTAAACCTATTGAACGTTTGTGGTATCAGCTAGATTGTAAGGTGTGTGAGAAGTGCCCAACAAGACTGTCACATCTATGGCAAGTGCTACAGGAAGTGTGGGGTGAAATGTCACCTGAGTATCTGGACAAACTGACAGTTAGAATGCCAAAGCTGTCATTGCTGCACGTGGAGGATTTTTTTATGAGAATTCTTTGAAGTTTAAGAAGTTTTGAACAATTGTTTTCAAATTATAATAGTGATTTTTCCCATTGTTAATGTCCTGACTATACATTTTAGGGCTGTCAATCAATAAAAAAAATGTAACCGAATTAATTGCATTAATTGTATCTAATTAATGTAATTCATTGCATATAAATATATATATATATAAATATATATAAAATACAAAATATTCAGATAATTAAAATGCATTACATTCTTTTGGCAGAAGTTTTTTTATGTATGGTAATGGATTGTTTACAAACATATTATTGAACATAAGCCAATCATTGGCATAATATTTCACAGCAATCCATTTCACAAGTGAATTTCAGTCAGACATGCTTGTGTAGCATCTCGGGTGCGTTGCGTCATAAACATACAATTCTTAGGTCACTGTGTCAAGTTAAATATAGTTTAATATTTAGAACACATCTTGAGATCCCTTAGTTCGAATTTGCGCTCAACCAAGTGTTTTGAACGCAAGAACGTAATGCATGTTTGTGTTGTGCTGCCTACTGGATGGTTGTTTTGTTCACTGTATAAACTGTGTGTTGCCAGACAGCAGAAGTTTCACTTACTGCCCTCTGGAGTAAACAGGTGGTACTACAAGCTTGCATTTCTCAGGAATCTTCCTTATTATGGTCCAGGGAACATTGCGATTAATGGCGTTAATTTTTTAACATGTTAAATCGACAGCTCTAATATATATATATATATATATATACACACACACACACACACACACACAACAGTTAGTTTTGGTCCTCAAATCTGATTGGATGAGAGAAGATCCATGAGCACTGATGTTCTGACACCATCAACACTCTGACGCTTCACTGTGTGTATCACTCCGCTTGTGTTCGTCATCCTAAACTAAAGTGTAAGAGCAGTGCATATCTTTTAATAGCTAATGTAGGCTGTGTCTCTTTTTACATCTATGATTTTTTTTTCAGCAGCAGTGCTGTTGTGCGTGCGTCCACAAGCCCACAATGCCGGACCCGTATTAATGCGTGTTGGTAAAAGCATAGATTAAAACAGGGGTGTAGGGGTGAGCGATATTGACAAAAAAATTATATCTCGATATTTTATGGGATTTTGTCGATAGCGATAAGTAGACAATATTTTGCATCCTTCAAAAATGTTTGTAAAAGTCTTACAGTATATTGTACTAGCTCGCTTTTTTTAATAGTATATTATCTTTTATGCAAAAATTATTCCCCAAAATTAGCCGAGTGTGTTTTTGTGCTGGTACCTTGGCTGGTTTAGGCCTGTCATGGAAAGCTGACTCCCAAAGCTTTTCATATTTTGTTTGGTTGTCAGTTCACAGATGGTGAAACAAGTTATTTGTTGAGATGTCTCTAACGACAAACGATTTATTTAATAGTTTGCAGATTACCATCTTCTGAGCAACATCCATCTGCCAACAGCCAAACCACCTCCATGCAAGTGAGGATGACCCACGTCTAGCAATTAAATCTAACGACATAGATTGCGAGGCTGGTGGTGTCTGTATTTTGTATCCTGGCACTGTTTGTTCACAAATTTTTAACGTCAGTCATGCACATTTTGTGGTGTGGTGAACATGTACGCCTATACTAGCACACTGGATTCTAATAGGCTACATCCCACAGTGAATGTGTGGACTCTCAAGGGATGTTTTTGTTTTTTGCAAAGTGAGTGACATACTCGATAATGTCAGCTCGCACATCATTAAAACATCAAATAAGATATTATTGAAGACGATGCATATCACACACCCCTGCAGGGGGGTCAAACTCAATTTCAGCCTGGGCCACATCAGGATTTATTTGTGCCCTCAAAGGGCCCTTTGATAATGTGGCACCAGCACCTGCTTTGGTAGCTCCCATACAAATAATATTACATGTTATGTGCACTGAAATGCACATTTGACAGTACAGCATTGATTTCAACGTTGGGATGCAGATTCAAATTATAATATTAGTAACAGTGATAACTGTGGAAATAAATGAACACCTAATTAATATATGGCTAATTTGAAATAATCTGACAGTATGAATAAGTTGGGTCTTCTTTGCAGATTCCTTTTATCAGTCTCCTACTAATTAAATTATAGTTATGTCTTGGAATTTCTGAAAGCAAACATAACAGCTTACATTTTCCTACAATCAGAGACCATTACAAGAGAACAGATTTTATACAGATGGAAAACTGATAGCTTGGTCCATAATTATGAAAATGCACCATAGTTCTTCCATAGTATCCATAGTTTTAACAATGATATTTGTAATAGTTCATGGTAACTATAAGTAAAACCATGCATGGCTCCTCACTAACATTATTAGTAACTATGTTTTCTATATAAATAACTATGATATTTTGGCTTGACAAAAACATCAGACTAAATACATTTAGAACGTTTTTCTGCCACAACTACCAGAGGTAATACAGTACAGTTAGTATTACTGCAGTAAATCCATAGTAACGCTTTGTAAGCGTTGTGATGAGAGAATTGAAAAGCCTTCTAATTTATGTTTTCTCCTGTTTTATTTGTCCATGCTGTTTAGAATGTGGGGCTGTTTATTTTGAACTAGTTTCATCACCGAGACATAAGAATTTTGCAACAAACAATTCTGTACCACATTCAGCATTAAGTGGCGCTTTGAACTCCACATGAAAAGCGCTTGCAGACAAAAACATCTCATTCTGCATTTTGGTGATATTAAGACTTGCCATGCTTCTGTGGTAATTCAAATGCACCCGTGTCAGTGTAATGACTCCCGTGTTTGAATAGTGTAATCGAAAAAAATTACCTGCCAGTGGCTAATCAAAGACATTTATCGTGATACTTAATTGTATCGACTCAGCCCTAGTAGTGAGTGTGTGTGTGAGTGAGAGAGAGTGTAGTTGATTCCTTACAAGAGACAGCGGTATACTGTTCCACAATTTCAGCCTTCTATAACGAATGCACAATCACCCCTCAATTTTTCAGCTGGAGTTCATAATTTCTGCGACACTAGTTCCACCAAAAATATACGTTGTTTTTAAAGCAGCTTTCTGAATACACCCTCTTGCCTGCACTTGTTCAAACAGTCAGATAGTCCCACCCCAACTCACAGCATTGAGTGCACGGGCAGAGTGCGCAGAGGTAGGCAGGTACGTAGTTAGACAGACAGGTAGGCCTAACAATCATTGCATTTGGGCAAAATGAAATGATTGGACAGGCCTTTAACAGGCCTGTGACATCCAAAGATAATGGATTTTTTTAAGTATCAGAGCACTTTATTTATTGATTGCTCTCAGGATGCAGAAACATTCAACCAGTATAACAAAAATAAATAAATGCTTCCGATATAAATTACATACTCTAGCTTTAATCTGGATTTAGGGATCATCAAGAGTCTCTGATCCGATGATCTTAGATGCCTGACATGTGTACTAGTATTCAGAATGTCAGAAAGAAATTTAGGTGCCAATCCATTTAAAGCTTTAAAAACAAATGCTAGAATTTTCAAATCGATTCCGTAGTGGACTGGCAACCAGTGCAAATAAAGTAAAACAGGGGTGGTGTGTTCAGATTACGGGTGTTATTCAGAAGTCTAGCAGCTACATTTTAACTGTTTATAACCGATTAATGTAAGATGTGCTTATTCCAATATAAAGTACCTTGCAGTAGCCGAGACGAGATGAAACAAAAGCATGCACCATTCTCTGAAACTCTTCAAATGATAAAAGCCTTATTTGGAAAAAAAAAAATTGATTTGTCTAGTGCATATTTATCCATTAAGTCATATAACAATGATTGCTGAATCAGCAGACTAAAACGATCTGCTTAGTTCCTGGATTACAATGGACAGAGACAAATATCTCTCACTCATGTGGATTCATGGATGAACTTGGCTCATGCATAACAATATATTGATATTGCCAATGATTACATCAGGTGTGTGAATGCATTGTGTGAATCATGTAGGGCCGGCCATTGACAACCCCCATTCATACCTCTAAAAAGCCCCAATTCAGCAAGCGTTTCATTCAGAAACATGAACCAGTAGTGGATTTTCTCAATATGAGGATTTCTCGCTTTAAGATGAAAGACATGTGAGTTCATATAAGAAAGAGAGATGCAGGAAAAGATTAGCCATGCCCGCCACAGAATCACAATGCATAGCGAGAAATGAATAATATGACACGTTTTAAAATGAAGATTAGGGGGATGCATAGCAACAAACTTCCAAAAAGCGAAGAGGTGCAGCCAGTCGCAAGGTGATACAAAGACAGGCTTCCAACATCACGCGTCAAGGATGGGCGGCGGTTACGTTTTTATTGAGGGAACTCTTTAGTTTTAATGCAGCGCCCACACCGAACACGTTTTGCGTCCGTTTGCACTGTTTCTCCAATTGTTTTCCTATGTAAAATGCGCAAGACGGACGTATTTGACTGTTGCACCACGTTTTTAGACGCCGTGTCATGTTGAAAAGAACTTAAAATGCTAAAACGCGTCTCGAGACACCTGAGCTCTGCTCTCTTCGTGGCGCAGCGTCTAGTTGTTTTCATCACAAATACGCATTCGGAGTGAACGGTTCCTAAAAATGCATCAGTGACTGAGAATCCGCAGATAAGTGCTGGATGATTGTTGCGAGGGAAAACACCACCTTACCTTCCGACGCTTCCAGAATTGACCCACATGCCAGTCCGCTCGTGGTTCGCTCCCGTTAAACCGGGCGCAGATGATCAAATAAAACCTTGAAAATATTAGAACGTCTCTGGATAAACTCTCGACTTGTTTTGTGTTAAACTCGCGGGGATGTCACGGCTGTCACAAAGGCAGCATCTTCACACTCGTCTTCCTGCAGAGCTCATATAGATCTCCTGAAACAAGTTTTCAAAATGCAGTGAAGAACCTGAACCGTAAATTTCCCTACATCTAGAATCCCCACACTCTCAATAA